>NC_137062.1:23663992-23673992 GCF_032717465.1 Coenobita brevimanus
TGACTTTCTGTCTTCTAGGGTCTTTGTCTTCCAGAATTATAATACACCATTTTTTTTTAGCAATCTCTTATTTTTCAGGATTTCATTTTTTTTTTTTTTTTACTCAGAACACAGTTTCTGTCTAACCAAACCGCATTTGTTGAATATCTCTTCTCAAGTATTATTCAATTTCTCAAACTTTAAGTTTCCATTTCCTTAATTTCCTCTTGTATTTAGGTCAAATTATCCGTTTCCAGCCAACATAATGCCAAATATTCCTCTTCCGAAAGATCAGTTTTCTTAAATCATTCTGTTTCCAGTATATTTCTGTTTCATGAATATCCTCCACTCTTATAAGGTCTCTTTCTTACAGACACCCCTTCTCCCACATTCCCATTGTCACAGTGGACCCAACCTTCTCCAGTCACACTCAGTACTGGTGTTCTCTCTTGCAGTGTACTAGTCTATCAGTAGATCTTCCAAGACATCTGTCTATAACTTTTACATCTCCCAGTTTTCCAGAACTCCCAGTCACCAGTTGTATTTTCCTATTGTCTTCATGACACCTTGCAATCCGATATTTCCACCGTAACTATAACCCACTATTTCTATCTACGAATATAGTTATGGCCCAAAATTATTATTTTCCAATACTTCTACTTACTGCATTGCAGCAAGTCCTCATTCTCTCTCTCTCTCTCTCTCTCTCTCTCTCTGGCCCCACATCTACGCCATCGCCAGTCAATATTGGTGCTCTTCAGTTTGTTTACCTTCGCGACTGACAGACTCCTACTCGGGGATGCTCTCTGCTCTCCACAGGCGTCATTGGCTCACCGTGGCTGTGTGATATTGTTCTCCAGCCTTCCTGGTGCCACAGTGCTGCTTATATTGGGAAAAAATGAAATGGAACTTGTGGGATGCATGAATACTATTCAAGCGACTGGAAAATATGTAATCAGTACTCAATTGCCAATGTGTTATTTTAGTCGTACGTGGGGGCGCTCACCATTCACTCACTCGATGTAGTGTTGCTCTCGGATGGCTGCCCTTCCCCTCTTCCTTCCTTCTTTCTCTCCTTCTCTCTTTCCTCTTCCTTCTTTTACGGGTGACTCTACATTGAGTGACAAGCCAAATTGTTTCCTGTAAACCAGGAAACCATTTACTACGCTGAGTGGTAACCATATAACCAAACTAAGGCGCCTGGTGGTCTAGTGGTTAATTAAGGCGCTCCATCCAGATTGAGCCTGTGTCGGCTTATATCTATGGAGTGGTTGGGGTTTATTGCTCACGCAATGCCACTCAGGGATGAGTGAGGCTTGTCACTCTCATTTTAAATGTCAGGACGAACATGCCTAGTCCCGGGCTCCTACTCTCCTCGTGGGGCAACGTAGGATTAGATGATGTATGTATGTATGTATGTATGTATGTATGTGTTATTTTTCTTAGGAGCAGAAAGGATTATATGTCTCTTTAAGGAATTGTGTATCCACTGTCCAGTCACCTGAAATACAGTAAACAATATAATTATTTGCTCATCTGTCAATCAATCAATCTATCTATCTATCTATCTACCTATCTATGTACTGTATACTGTATATGTATGTATGTATTCAAATATAACCAAATATATGTATATAGACACACACACACACACACACACACACACACACACATATATATATATATATATATATATATATATATATAAAATGTATGTATGTAGAGAGAGAGAGAAAGGACCGGACTAATTTCTCCTAGTTTTTCTGTTTGACTCTAATGAACATTGTCTCGAAGGTAGATCATTTTTTTACTATTTTCCCATTGCAGCCTAAATTTCTGAAATCGTCTTCTAGTTATGCAGTGAATACATTTAGCATAACTGTCTCTCCTTGTCGAACCTCTTTACTTACCGGTATTTTCCCTCCATCATTCCTCTACATTTACTTCCTGAATAACATAGATTTAGGTCAGTCTTGTTGTTTGAGCTATACAGTAGTAAATCAAACAGTTCTATTGATGTCTCGCCCGTTCTTTTGACTTCATTACGACCTATTATATCGCAGTTCACATATGTCAGTTTTTCAAGAACCTTTGTGCCTACCTCAGTAACCTGCGTCAGTACGTTGTGTGTCTCAAGCTTTTATTTAAAAAAAAAAAAAAAAAAAAAAAAGGTTTGTATGCTACCCAAATATTCCTAGATCCCTTCGTCTGGAGAACCTCTAACCTTCGCCATGGCCAGCTACTCCATCACAGTTGGGATCTATATGATGTGCTTTGAAGGGCCTTGTTGCTGTAGCTAAATAAGAAGGAATACTTTATTCTCCACTGGACTCGCTCAAATGATGTTACAAGGTAAGCACACTTATAGTTATACTTGGCTGCTATAGTTCCATGGATCACTGGGAAACACAAGTCTCTTCGCCACCGCATGGCAGTGTCCCTTTCATCCCGACATCCTCTCACATATACCCCTCCACCGTCCCATTCCGCAGACCAGTAATGCCAGCGGCTATTTGTGGCATCAACTGCAAAGCCATGGAAATTGCTACCAGACCGTGCTGGCTTTATGAATGGTGATGGCTGGACCCTGCTGGTTTAATCATTCACACACGCCCTCCTTCCCTAATGATCATGCCAATCCATATTGGTGCCTCTCTCGTGCATATTGGTACCACCTGCGTATTGGTGCCGTTCTCATCCTCAGCTATACCTAACTGTGTCTTGTCGGTCAGTTGTGCTCTGATCCGTCCCCAATAGAGCCTTGGACGTCCATACTGGAGTCCATACCATAAAACTGACGTTTTTTCAAGCTCTACTGACGTTTCATCATTTAGTTTTCCTGGTTATCGTCTCCTCACAAACTCTCTTAACAAGGGTGCCATCTGTTGTTATGTAAGATTTGAATATACAGCTGATACTATCTTGAACTTCACTTCTACAAACTTTGATTACTCATTATACAAACTGAATTGTCTAATTATAATCAAATATCTGTAGGCTTATTCGCCCCCCCAATGCTTCACCAGAGCCCGGTGTATTTGACTCCACATCCCCACAATTGACGCTTACAACTGAAATTACCTTGTTGGATGAGTTTAACGTATAGCACATATCTCTCGGACCTATTCCTGACAAATAACCCAGGGAGTAAAGGACAGAGGTACTGTCACCACTTGGATCCTCTGACCACAATCTCATCAAAGCTCCATTACTCAGTTGCACCAAACCTCGCCGTTCTGAACCAGCCAGGGTGACCAGATGTCACTTTGATGTGGCAGACTGTGATGGATTTAGAAATTATCTTGCTGATATTCCATGGCGTCTTCTCCACTGCCATCAAATCTACCCAGTCATACATTAATGACAGTGCAAGCTGATATGAAATTCTTCACACCCAATCAACAGTTTATTAAAAGATTTAACTAAAAAAAAATTCGACAGCATTTGTGCCAGAACAACTACCCAAAAGTCCTAAAAATACAACGCTTTCCTAAAGTGAAAATGAACCGAAATCCCTCAGTCAGTTTAAGATTGCTTGAAATCACGCAAAGGCAGTAATAAATCTCGCCAAACAAATAATCTTTCACGACCAAACATCCAGACTATTAAGTAATCCTAATGATAATAGAATATTGTAGCCATCACCCATTCCCCCACTAAAATCTTCTGACGGAAACACTATAAATGCCCCTCGTGGAGAAGCGAACATCCTAGTCAGTATGTTTGCCAGAAATTCTGCCTTAGAGGAAATCGGTCAGAACGATGCCGTACTAAAACTAGACTTTCCCGAAATTGTTGCAATAAAGATACATACGTAGAATCAGCCCTAGGCAATTAACTAACCTACAAAACTCCAGGTGCAGAAGGAATACCCCCAATTGTTTTGAAAAAGCGCTCCTCAGAACTCGCTCCTTGTTTTAGCTTAATTATTCATATTTTATATGCCTACTTTTCAATTCTCTAATTTTTGGAACGAAGCCAATATCCACCTAATTCCGGAGAAAGGAAGTTCCTCTGATCCCTTCGATTACGGACCAAAAGCAAACACAACTTCTCTTGGTGCAGTATTTGAGACTATTATTAATAAACACATTGCTTAGGAGAGGGAGGGGATGCGTGGATCAGGTGTTCGCTGTGAGACAAGTGTGTGAAAAGTATTTAGTGAAATGCAATTAGGTGTTTTGGGCATTCATGGATTTAGAGAAAGCGTATGATAGAACTGATAAGGAGGCTTTGTGGACTGTTTTAAGATTGTATGGACTTGATGATAGGTTACTAAAAGAGGTGAAAAGTTTTTGTGTAAATAGTAGAGCGTGTGTAAGAGTGGGAAATGCTGTGAGTGATTGGTTTTCTGTGAGAGTGGGGCTGCGACAGGGATGTGTGATATCGACTTGGTTGTTTAATATTTATATGGATGGTGTTGTAAGGGAGGTGAATGCAAGAGTTTTAGGTGGAGGTCTGAGTCTGGTGAATGTTGATGGTGGAGAGTGGAATCTGAAGCAGCTGCTGCTTGCAGATGACACTGCACTGGTGGCTGATTCAGAGGAGAGATTGAGACAGTTGGTAGAGGAGTTTGGAAGGGTGTGTGATAGGAAGAAATTGAAAGTAAATGAAAATAAAAGTAAAGTGATGAAGTATGAAGTGTACGAGGTTGATAGATGCTATGAGGATGAATATAGTTCTGAATGGTGAGTTGCTTGAGGAGGTAGAGTGTTTTAAATTTTTAGGGTCACATGTTGCTGTGGATGGAAGAATAGATGTAGAAGTGAAGTTTAGAATGGATGAAATAGGTAAGGTGCTGAGAGGAATGAAAAAAGTGTTTAGATGTCGTTCACTTAGAATGGATGTAAAGAGAAGGGTGTATGAGGGTGTTGTGGTATCGACTGCGTTATATGGGGCTGAAACATGGAATATGGGTGTAGCAGAGAGGAAAAGGTTGAATGTAATGGAGATGAGATGTCTGAGGAGTACGTGTGGAGTGACGCTTATGGATCGAGTGCGAAATGATGAAGTGCGAAGGAGAACTGGAGTTGTTCGGGAGATGGCTGGTAGAGTTGAGCAGAGGGTGTTGCGATGGTTTGGGCATATGGAGAGAATGGATAATGAGCGATTGGTGAAAAAGATAAAAAAAAAAATGTACATGCTGAAAATTTTATTAACCATAAATAAAATCTATCCGATGTATGTTTTTGTTTTATGCTTGCTTGCTATATCCAATTGATTTTATGTGGATTATGGTGGTTCACCCACTGAAAGGAATGATAAAAGTTATATGAAGCCCCTCTTGTTTAATATGTCTTTCCTATGATATAATCAATCAAGCAATGTATAAATTAACTTTTGTAGACACAGCAAAAAGAAAGAGAAAGTAGGTCATGGTGTTTATAGTCTTCATAAACAACCTGTTCAGTGTTTCCGTCTGTGTAGCCTCTGTTGCATTTGTCTTTTCCTGCTGGAGTTGTACTGGACACCTGGTGGGACTCGGGTGACTCACTAAAACTTGAGGCGGATCAATTATACCGATCTGCTGGTCTGGCATCCCAGGTCAAGGCCTGCTTCACCAATTTTTTTGGTTCATTCACACTCGCATTTCACAGTTTTAAATACTTCACCATTAAACGCCTCCCCTACGTCTGGTAAAACCGCCTGATGGTGATGAAGATAACTATCCATGGCGTCATTATTATGAAGGGGCTAATGAAGTTTCTACGTACCCTCTTCAACACTCAACATAACAATGCTTCACTCACACTCAGTTTATATTCCCGTTTCTACGTCGCTTCTAAGCTGAATAAAATGTCTGACATTCGTAAGAAAAACTAAAAAAGGCGCTATTAAACTGAAGGAATTATCTTGTTTTGACTCTTTGTCTTCAGAGTAGCACGGAACAACTTACCAATGGGGGAAGGGCGGTATGCTTGTGGCCCATTCAGCAAAGTCCCTCATGAAGGAAGCCTGGGCACTAATGGGTTAATGATTGTTTAAACATTCACCACCGCACTTTTTTCCTATGTTGGGTCATTCACCACCACACTTTTCTTCTAAGAAAGCGGTCACCGTACTGAAGGTGATAATGTATTTTTTCCTGTAAGCACTTCACCTCTTGACGACACTTCCGCAGGGAATTTAAGTCGTCCGACGATAAGAAGAATAATGAAAGGTATCACCGTCAAAAAAGTTTATGGAAGGGAATTTGAGGGTGTTTGTGGTATTTTGGAATACACGAATATTAATAAGTACATTTCACCCTGCACCTTAACCCTTTTATAATGTTGACTATTATCGCTATCTCCATGTGATATTGTCTTGCATAGGCGAGAATTTTCGAACTGGAGGCGTTAGGTATGGCCTTCATTAACCTCTTCAGTGCAAGAATTACTGAATAAGGTGAATAGAATCGTCTGAGGGATGCAATGATTTCTATACACATAAGTCCACACTTCCCTCTCTGACTTCCTCATGGCTGACATTAAAATGTCTTCAGCTGATGTATTTTCTGCCATCACAGGCCTCAATACTAACAAGGTATATGGGCCTGATGGAGTCCCTCCTGTTGTCCTCAAGAACTGTGCTTCTGTGCTTACACCCTACCTAGGTAAAATCTTTCGCCTTTGTCTATCAACCTGTACCTTTCCTTCTTGCTGGAAGTTCGCATTCATTCAACCAGTCCCAAAGACGGGTGATCATTCCCAACCCTCTAACTATCGTCCAATTGTTTTACCATCCTGTGTCTCTAAAGTTTTGGGTCTTTTTTTAATAGAAATTTTAAAGCATCTTTCCTATCACAACCTTGTTTCTGATCGTCAGTATGGGTTCCGTCAGGGACGCTTCACTGGCGATCTTCTCACCTACCTTTCAGACTCCTGGTCATCCTCCTTTTGGGACTTTGGCGAAAGCTTTTCCATTGCACTTGACGTCTCAAAGGTTTTCAATCGAGACTGGCATAAATCTTTAATTTCCAAACTGCCCTCTTACGGTTTCTATCCTTCTCTTTGTGTCTTCATATATAGCTTCTTTTCTGGGCGTTCTACAGCTGCTGTTGTAGACGGCCATTGTTCTTCTAGATCTATCAACGGTGGTGTTCCTCAGGGCTCTGTCCTATCACCAACTCTCTTCCATTAATTCATCAATGACCTTCTAAACTGTACATCTAACCTTATCCACTCGTACGCTGATGATTCCACCCTTAACCTTTCCATTCGGTTTCCACAACGTCCATCTCAGCGGTTACTTCAACAAACCAGGGATGAGGCTATGACACACCTAATGTCTGACTTGGCTCGTATCTCTGACTGGGGTAAAAATAATCTTGTTTTTAATGCATCAAAAACTCAGTTTTAACGCCTATCAACCCGTCAAAATCTTCCACGGGAGTACCCACTAATGTTTAATAACATCCAGCTCAATCCTGTATCATCCTTGAACATGCTTGGGGTTTCATTCACTCGGGACTTATCTTGGAAAGATCATGTTGCATCCTTTGTAATATCTGCTAACAAGAGATTATGTGTGCTAAGCCGACTCCATGCCTTCATTACCCCTACACAGATGTTGACTTTATACACGGGTTTTATTCGCCCCTGTTTGCAGTAAAACTCTCATGTGTGGAGAGGCTACACACGTACAGCTTTTCTGAATAGGGTAGTCAAAGGCTTTTCGTCTCATCAACTCTCCTCCTCTTACTGGCTCCCATCAACCTCTGTCTTTTCGCCGCACTGTTGTCTCTTTATCTCTTTTCTATCGCTACTTTAATGGTCATTGCTCCTCTGAATTTTCTGCTTGCATCCTTCCACCTCTACGACGGGTGCGTAGCACCCGCCTAGCAGCAAACTCTCATCTTTTTTTTGTCCAGCTATCTAATACAAGAGTTAACCGTTACTCCCAGCCCTTCATTTATGCAACAGGTCAACTCTGGAACTGTCTCCTTTTGTCTGTATTTCATACTTCCTATGATCTCCAGTCTTTCAAACACTGTGTGTCCAGGCATCTCGAAATGAATGGATCTTGAATTTGGCTCTCTTTTATATTGTTTTTGTTTTTATTCTTGGAAGGAACTGTTTTGCGGGCTCAGCCTTTGGTTCCTTCTTCCTTCAATTAAAAAAAAAATAAAATAAAACTAGGAGATCCGACCGTGAACGTTGTAGTGCAGTGTTATCATTTCCGACACTGACGTTCTGTAGTGAAACATTGAGGTTGCTTTAATGGTTCAAGCTGCCTCTGTCAGTACATTAACGCCTTGTAATTTTTACTAATGGTCTAATGCTGCCACCAGACAACTTTAATCACTTTTGGAGATCTAGAATTGGAGGGATTACATACAACCTTCAGTGGGTCACAGACAGGGCCCTCCACGATCCGTCCGTCTACTTCTTTTCTCCTGTATCGAACAAAGTAACCTGTAGCAGGTTACATCATTTTGCCTCCCCCTTTCAGTGTGAAAGACAGCACCTATTACACAGTGTAACGCGGCATGCCGCCCAGTCGCATGTGTTGCCTGCAAGTTCTTCATAAATGATAATTGGGCATTGCATTTGCCTTCACCCTCAATGTTTTAAGATTATGGCTGTTGAAGTGACGTCT
Source organism: Coenobita brevimanus (assembly GCF_032717465.1). Lineage (NCBI taxonomy): Eukaryota > Metazoa > Arthropoda > Malacostraca > Decapoda > Coenobitidae > Coenobita > Coenobita brevimanus. Next base: position 23,672,552 of record NC_137062.1, read on the forward strand.
GATGAAACAAAGTACCTCACAAATGCCTCTTGGAGTGACTATATTCTTTTTTTTATTTTACGTGGCCTAAAACTGCCGTATGTCGATACTGAATACAGAGTTGTAACAAGATAATAATAGAATATAATGCTTACCACGAAGTAGCATTATGAAAAAGATGCCAATGAGATACATGAAAGGAGCTTCAAATTGATGGAAGTCTGGGGCAGTTTGAGGTAAATTAAGTATAGGTAGATAAATTAGCCAGTGTACTGTACTTATCATTTATTTATCTCTATCTTTCCACGCACCATATTCCTTGAGCTGTCCATGGCCTCGTGAATGTCTACTCTCCGCAGCATTGTTGTGTACCGAGACACTCTCAAAACTGTCCCATCTGCCAGCCACCTAAGTCTGTACTCTGCTGTTCACCCTTATGCCTCTGTTTTTATCTAGTTCCTGGAGCTCTGTCTTGCCCCTCACTCTGTCTAGCTCCATCTGAATCACTTATGTTAAAATTAACGATACTTTTAGGGGTTTCTTCTAGTAACCTCTTACTAAAATTAGTTATTCATTTGAGCAGTACACTCTCTCATAACGCCTGTTTGTTCAGTCCACGCCCCACAGTGGATCCTTGGTACTCCACAGGAGTCAGGCCTACATAAAAGATCTCAAGAAATTTCGCATATTTCACTGTGATGTATTTTTACTCGTTATTTTATCCTTTTTTCTGCAATTTCCTTGTCTCCCATTGTCTCAAAGTCTTCACTGCAGCTGTTCATGCTTCCTGAGGTATGTTCTGATTTCCCCCTGATGCCTAGGTTTAACAGCATTATATGCCACTTTCAGCAACTTACGACACTTTCGGTGTGCAGCAGTTCTTTCCTCCACTTCATTTTCTCTTTCTCTACTTCCTTCTTTCTCCTCGAGGTCGCCAGCCGATCCTAAAACATGTTTAATGGGTGTGGCAGGTAGGCTTACGGGTCAAGGGGAAGACCGCCTCCCATATTTATAAGTTTTATAAACACTTGCTCCACATGTGTTGGTTTCGGCATGGTTGAGATCCATGACTTTATCCAGCGTTTGGGTGTCTCGACATACAGTGTGGCACCATCTCTCTCTCTCTCTCTCTCTCTCTCTCTCTCTTTCTCAGTTTATACATAAATATGTGTCTGTTCCTTTATCAGTCTACCTTCCTAAGTACCTACATATCATCCAATCGTTTGTCTGACTATTAGTCTCTGTCTATTTCTGTTTTTTTTTTTTTTTATTAGTCGGCCTGTCTATTGCCTAATGCCATATCTTGTAAAGAGTAGACCCGACAAAAGAGCATCCTGGACACACACACACACACACACACACACATACTTTTTAACTGATTTTCCATTATTATTTTTCCAGCCGGAATCTCTCTCTCTCTCTCTCTCTCTCTCTCTCTCTCTCTCTCTCTCTCTCTCTCTCT
>NC_137062.1:23676492-23723992 GCF_032717465.1 Coenobita brevimanus
AAGAGTGATGGTTAACTCTTGCAATAGTTTTGGACAAAAAAAAGTTCACGGCAGATGGGTGCTACGCGCCCAGTGTATGCAGAGAGTTCAGAAGAGCAGTTACACGTGAGGTAGCCACAGTAAAAAGATAATGATTTAACACCGTGGCGAAGGGAGAGAGGCTGAAGGGAGTCAGTAATGGAGGGGAAGTTGATAAGGCAATATTCCATTTGCGTCCCCACTCTGTTTAATAGAGTTGTATGTTGGAGACTTCACACGCATAGGAGTTGTATTCTGTATGTGGGTGGTTAGTAGCCTTTCCCTGTTATCTGAAGGGATGGTGATTCCATGTTATAAAAATACATACGATATAAAATATATCCAGATACTTAAATAACATATTACATCTTCAAGCACGCTCAAAACAGATCTGTATATACAATGAAATTGTTAATGATAACGTGATATGGGTCAGTCCACGCGCACACCTACTGTACAGTATATTACTGGTGTGAAAGGTGGGGCAGGTGGGAGCTGCAGAAGGCCGCCATTTGCAAAAGTAAGTGCCAGGACACAAATGGACTCTTGCTGTTCATGGCGGAGGAGAAGTGTGGAAAGTAAGGAGGTGGGCGGAGAGGAGATAGAGAGAGAGAGAGGAAAAGGGTGGAGTAGATGAGATGGAGATGGGAGGAGGAAGGAAGAGGAAGATGGAGGATGAATAAGAGAGGCAAGTTGGAGAAGTGAGAGACGGATGGGAAGCTAAGAGACCTTAGTGGCTAGGGAGGAGGTAGTGAAAAATGATAGGGGAGAGGAGAGGGCATAAGACTTAAGGTGAGTAAGATGTGGGATGGGAGGGGGAGGAGAAGAGGATGTGAGGGAGTGAATGAAATGGGGTGAAGGGGCCGAGAGAGAAAGAGGAAAGTTGGGCGCGTGTCGAGGCATGAGATGAGGAGGAAGACAGACCGAGGGGAAAGCAGAAGATGGGAAATGTGTAGGGGTGATTGGGAATGAGAGAAAAGGAGGGATGGGAGGAGGAATTGTGAGAGGAAGAAGGCTGACACCGAGAGGCAAGGAGAGGAGGAAAAGAGAGGAGGGCGGAGGGCAGGAGGAGGGAGAAATGCTGAGGGTTTTAAGAGGAGGAGAGGCACGGGGAGGGAAGCAGAGGAAGGAAGGAAGGGGCACCCAGGATGTGAGATATAATGGCCAGGAGGAAGAAGCTTTTAGTCAGGTCGTTCAGAATATAAGAAGAGAAAAACAGACAGACAGACAGACAGACAGAGGAGTGGGTAGCTGGTAATACCTCACCTGCTCTGGATAAAGGTTTACGCTATAACGTTCACTTGGCTCTAAATCTAGTAACCTGACTAATGACTTTTGTGTTTCCGTTCTTCCACTGACTTTAATATTACCACTGATCATTTCGTCAGCCCCTCCTAAGTGTTACCAATTAACCCTAAATTAATCCCCAGCTTCCCCTCATCGTCTGACTGTCTGATCCTTTGAAGCTGTCAGTCCATGTAGGCTGCCAGCACTGCGTTTCCGCTGTATTCATTTCTCATTATTTTTCTCCTAATCATACGCTACTGCCAACAACAAATGGATCTATACCATTTATACATTGTTATACAGATTTCATAACTGTAAATGGATTTTACGCCAACTTAGTCCTAAACCGGCCTTTATCTGAAGGATATGTAAAACATACTGATAACTGTGCCCACATAATTTGGTGAAGTGTTATTGTTTACCAGGTAAAATGACATAGGATATGAAATAGTATTTCAAATATGCTTATTAGTCTTTCGAAAACTTCAAGTGAATAATTACAGCGAACTTGAATCGTTACCAACTCGAAATCTAATCGATACTCAAAATTGCGCAGATGAGGGTAAATGGAAATTTTGTTAACTAATATTTGTATCTCTTTTTTAAGCCTTAATATTTCTATCAAGAAAAACAACATTCCTTATGCTTCAGGGACGCATATTTAACTAATAAATATTTAAGGATCAGCAAATATCAGTTTCTTCCTCGTATCTCATGTGAATCGTAGTTTATCATCTTAATCAGCGACCGAGCTGTAAACATACAATGCATTACTCTAAATTTAAGTACCTTACAAGCACTTCGCGGCCCTAACGGGCCGCTCAGTAAGCTAAAGTAAAATTCGCTTCTGGATCATTCTATTCTTTGTCCGAAATCAGCGATTTGTGCCTCAACCCAAGGATCAAGTGCCTCGAGGCCCAATAGTTGGCTACTACAAACAATGCAATTGGAACAACCTGTGGTCATAACATCCTTTCAGAAAATTTCTTTCCACAAGAAATTGAAACAGGCCCATCTGTGACCCACTTGTAAGCAGCCTGCCAAGCTTCATCTAAATCCTCTTTCCCTTTTCGGAGGGATTATACACACACACACACACACACACACACACACACACACACACACACACACACACACACACACACACACAAACACACACACACACACACACACACACACACACACACACACACACACAATGATTACAGTATTTCGGATAGGACACTAAACTATGGATCTTTACAGACTTATGATAACTTCCAAATAAAACGTATTGATTAAATAACCAGGCTAATTTAGTATTTTCCCTGCAAATCTCTCAGTATAAATACTTTTATGCCGTTGCGGTGAGGTAGTGTTGGCTGTCATTAGGGTCATTGTATGAGTATTGAGCTCAGCGATGACTGCAGTAACTGGGTGATGCTGCCACACCCTGGGATATTACTGACACTAACAATGGGGGGCGCCGCGCCACTGGGTGATGCTGCCACACCCTGGGATATTACTGACACTAACAATGGGGGGCGCCGCGCCACTGGGTGATGCTGCCACACCCTGGGATATTACTGACACTAACACTGCGGGGCGCCGCGCCACTGGGTGATGCTGCCACACCCTGGGATATTACTGACACTAACAATGGGGGGCGCCGCGCCACTGGGTGATGCTGCCACACCCTGGGATATTACTGACACTAACAATGAGGGGCGCCGCGCCACTGGGTGATGCTGCCACACCCTGGGATATTACTGACACTAACAATGAGGGGCGCCGCGCCACTGGGTGATGCTGCCACACCCTGGGATATTGCTGACACTAACAATGGGCAGCGCTACTCCCCTGTGTTGATTTTGATGGTATTTGGATTATGGTGTGAACATTGCTTATGTGGAGAGGTCATTGGGTTATTGTTTTGTCATTCTTCGTCGAAGAAGAAATAATCTGACTTGTGACCCGAATTTTGGCAACGACACCGTGGGAAGAAGGAAGGCAGATGGTGGTCAGATATTTAGTGAGTAAACTTTACTTCACAAAATTACGTTTGCTTTCCTGGCTGTGAGTAAAATTTTAAACATACAGGTTTTGCTACAAGTTTTCACATCTAATCCATACAGTCCACTGAAATGTACTCAAAAAGATAATAATGACTCCAGTCCTGAATGGGATATCTTTAATATGCCTTAATATCGACGATACAGTATTATAGTCGCAGCGCATGACTCTGAGGTTGTCATTATCGTACCCTGGCAACCTACCTGTCAAAAGCACGTCCAGTTTTGTTTCATATTATACACGAATCATATTATTATACACGAATACATTATACACGAGCATTATTATACACGAACATATTATAAACAAATCACAGGCGTATCATATTATATACGAATCATATTATTATACACAAATACATTATACACGAGCATTAGTATAACGAACATTTTATAAATAAATCACATGCGTATCATATTATTCACGAATCATATTATTATACACGAATACATTATACACGAGCATTAGTATACACGAATATATTATAAACAAATCACAGGCATATATTATACACGAATCATGTTATTATACACGAATTCATTATACACGAGCATTATTATAACGAACATATTATAAACAAATCACAGGCGTATCATATTATTCACGAATCATATTATCACGAATACATTATACACGAGCATTATTATAACGAACATATTATAAACAAATCACAGGCGTATCATATTATTCACGAATCATATTATCAAAAATATATTATACACGAGCATTATTATACACGAACATATTATAAACAAATCACAGGCGTATCATATAACAGTATACACGAAATCGGAAGCAAAGTTGACGGATATTTTTTTTTTTTTAATGTGACCGACTCTGGGCATAGGCTTCAAAGCCTGCTTTCAAGGTCCAGTAGTCCTCCAACGTACTGCACACATCTACATGTCACCACTTCGGCGCCAACACCCACCGTCCATACTGAATACATGTTAGGGCTGTCTCATACAGGACTGGTGTATTGGTATTAGCGGGGGTATTTTTACTACATGTCGGCGAGTCTTCTGGTAGATCAGTAAAGTCTGATATTTATTTAATTCAAATCCTTAAACTGTTCCCTGCCCCAGGGGGGATTTGAACCCGGGTCCGTTAGGACTGCAGGCCAACTCTCTACCGATTGAGGCACCGCCTCCCCCAATAATAATAATCTGACTTGTGACTAGGATATGTTGCCAGGGCACGATAATGACAACCTCAGAGTCGTGCGCCGCGACTATAATGCAATAATGTTACCGTACGTACAGTACGTATGTGTGTGATAGTGCACTAGTGTTACCGTACGTACAGTAACTGAGTGTGTGTGTGTGTGTGTGTGTGTGTGTGTGTGTGTGTGTCAGGCCATTTGTTGGAGTGTTGGTGGGTGCCTAAAACACGTGAAGAGCTGTGTCACGGGTTTTTAAAATAAAGTGCTTATATTATTTAATTGATAATAATGTTCAATAATATTGAAGAGCAGGGACAATGATTGTCTTGCTAAATCAAGCAACGATTACTTTACGCTGACTTGCTTCGCACGATTCTCTAAGAACGAGAATTTATAAACTTTCTCAACAGTACACAGCAGAGACTAATTACTCAATTGCTGTCTATTAGTACTGTTAGCCTCTGGAGAAAGTTACTTCACCCCTGACAATAAATAACTAATACCAATAACAGTATCAGGTTCTTGCTGATGCTTAACTCCTAGGAGGCACAATGGATTTTAAGCTTAATACACAAGACTGGCCTAAGTACCAGTTATGAATGGCAAACGTTTATGCAAGCTAGGAGCTATAAGAGTAATAAGCTTAATTGCGGAGAAATGAAACAAGAGTTTACATTACATTAAGCTCAAGCAAAAGAACTGCTAAATTTATTGATTACAAAATAAATTTAACATACATTTCAAAATCAAATCAATGAGATCGCACTCACTCACTCATGCGAGCTAAATTCTTACGCCTAGGATAAACACCTTAACTAAACTCTTAAGACTAGGAAAACGAAAAGAAATACTGGTCAATGAATGCTGTGTATCACCCAAAGAAGGGTGGGAGCACTGGAGAACTGTAGTCTAGTGGAGTCTGGGTGCTAGCTGACCTCTCTCTCTCACTTCTGGAGCACAGATCCTCTCTCCGTCACAGCAAAACTGGACTGAGTCTCTCGTGGGAAAGAAAGGGAAGCCATAGGCCGCATTTTTTTAACGGTCGAGTGAGCGAAATGCGCCCAAAACAAATCACTCAGCGGAAGCGCTAATGTCTCACACAAAGACGATCACGTATGACAATGAAAAATTGATTTGACAAAGCTTCCGTCCGAATGAGCGGTTAACTGAACGATAAACTGGGATTCCACTTGAGTTCGCGGTTTCCCACAAAAGCCAATGTCACTAGCCGACTCGTGACATTACGCCCCATCAAAATCAAATCTTTTTTCCTTCAGAAAAAAGATTTCAATATGCATACATATAAATCCTAGCTCAGTCACACAAGATTCACACTGTGGTGTTTGTGCTATCCTGCTACAGGAGAAAGTCACAGTCACCAGTGAGCGAAAAAACCTCGTATTTACGTTAATAGAAGCAAGCCTGAGGGAAAAGACTCCGTGACGACGGTGAAAATCCTGTACTCAGGTCAAACTGAGCGAAAAGTCGCTACATTTACACTGACAACTAATTGTTGTGTAGCGTGATGTATGTAATACATGGTGTAGGTGTAACAGTTGTGGTGTAACTGTACCTACGTGTAAAATGACACAGTAATACTAATAATATGGTGACGACGAAGGCAGAGGAGAAGAGGAGGCAGCGTGCTGCAGACGATCAGCGGGCCCGCACAGTAAAACTGCTACACCCATTGCTGTACCTGCAATATCAATTAACACGTTCGCCGCGTTTGGCAACGCTGCACTCTCGCCCTCCCAGCGTCAACTTCACTTCGCTCCCCTGCCAGTGTCCATTGGACTTTCGGAGGGAGAGGGGGTATGATTCACTCTTAGAGGGTGGTGCATTGGTTAGAGCAGTAAAAGTCGTGGTACATATGTATACCGAATCGCCGACCACTAATATATTTTTCTCCCCTCGCGTATTGGTGCATCGATGTACCAAGGTTGCCTCGGTGCATCTGGGTACCAATACGCGACCTACTGATGATATCTTGTTGCTCTGCGAATTGGTGCATTGATGTACCATTTCATTACTTTAGAAAAATGTGTATTTTCTAATGTATATACCTGTTAGTACCTATAAAATATGTCTTATTATTTCAGTAAGCTGCACATCTCTCTCTCTCTCTCTCTCTCTCTCTCTCTCTCTCTCCAAGGAGAGTATCAACCTTCTGTGTTGGGTGTGATGGACAACCCCACCTTTGTATTTCATGTTTCAATGAAAAGCATGCAGCTTCATACTAATAGGTTATATAATACAGGGCAAAAATTAGATATTTGGATATTCAGTTTTGCAAATTATGAGTCATAGTGTAGTAGTTAATTATTTTTGTATGTTTTATATAACCTTCATTTATCATAAGATTTAAAATTTTTAGATTTTTTTAAAATTTAGCGGTATTTTCCTTTACAGTTACTTACTGTTACACTATGTAATTCATTTACTTTGTTTATAAATTGTTACCAGGCTTCTTGTGCATCTTGGAGCTATGTTTTATTTTATGAAATATTATCTCAATTTTTTTTTAAACGGAGTGTTGATTTTTTACTTTTTATACAAGAAATGCATTCATAAGTGTTATATTTGATACCTGCCTTTCTATGATATTGATTATAATGTATTTGAGCTAACTGTATTGTGTGAAAACTGATTTTGTATAAAAAATGATGAACGAAAAACAAATAAATTTTTAGCTGATTATTAATCAAAAACTTACCTATGTATAAGTATTTTTGTATTAAATAATACCATTGCAGCACATCTGTAGCTTTAATCAATGCAAATGGAAATAAACATTGATTATATACTCACGTTTTCAAAAGTTTTTGAAAAGGGACATTCGGGTCAAGGATGTACCATTACGCTGAGGGGGAAACTTCTGCTCGGTACATTGATGGCCCGATAAGCGGTCAACGTGTTAAGGTGGAGCATCAAAAGCGTCAATGAGACAAAATTCTTATTACAATTACTCTCTCTGCCTAGCAATCAGTACATGCTACGAAAAGTACGCTCTAGCTGAAAAATACAAGTGACAGCCTAAGCTTCGTACATTTTAGGTCGCCATTAATTATAGCACACGATTAGTGTCGGCAAGTTGAGAATCCTTGTGCAAACTTGGGTCTTCCATAGCCTCGAACTGCACACGGGTCCTCAACCTGTGCCTTAACCTACAGTACTTATATTAGTATCGGGGAGCTGAGAATCCTTGTGCAAACTTGGGTCTTCCATAGCCTCGAGTCGCCTCTATGGAGTTCTCTCTCGAACTTCCCCCTTAACCTACAGTACTTATATTAGTATCGGGGAGCTGAGAATCCTTGTGCAAAGTCGGGTCTTCCATAGCCTCGAGTCGCCTCCGCGGAGTTCTCTCTCGAACTTCCTCCTTAACCTACAGTACTTATATTAGTATTGGGGAGCTGAGAATCCTTGTGCAAACTCGTGTCTTCCATAGCCTTGATTCGCCTCTGCGGAGTTCTCTCTCAAACTTCCTCCTTAAACTATGGCACATAATATGTATGTATAGGCCCTGGACATAATGTGTCCTGTGGGGCCAATGGGTGAGACGTCAGGTCTGCACCCACTTCACCACTACCCTGTCTCTCAACTGACTCAGAGATTACAGGTGTGGTTACAAACGGCACAGGAAGGACATGTCCCTGATTAGTGGTGTTACTTTGACACACACTGCAGGAATGGACAAAACTATCTATGTCTCGTCCCATCCCTGGCCAGAAAAGTCAGCTCGGATACGACCCTGGGTCTTCCTTTTGCCCATGTGACCTCCTGAGGCTGAACAATGACCCCATTGTAACACTGCTAGGCGGTACTTGGCAGGAACGACAAACTGCAGTCGAACCTCGCCCTCGGGTGTTCATGACTCACGGTAGAGCTGTCCTTGTTTGCGAAGGAACTTGGCTCTACCTCCCCGTGAATACTTAATCACTCGACCCTTTTGTTTGTTCCGCAGTGCAGCAAGTGTCGGGTCAGAATGTTGTTCTTGTACAACAAGTTGACTACACATCAGATCTTGCGGCGATTCAATGATCACTGGGGTGACACAGTCTGGAGCCTCAACCATGGCTCGTGTTACCGCAGCAGCCGAAGTCTAAGTAGCGTCATGTTCGGTGCAACTATCCTTGATACCATAAATGTTGCCTATTATAAGGTCAAATAAAGGTTCTGGCATGACAACTGCAAGTGTCGTACCAGTATAAAATGGAGATGCCACCTGGATACATGCCTCAGGGAACAATCTCACCGATCCATCAATAAGGTTTGCATGGATCTGTCGACCTGTATACTGCTTAGGCCTAACTAAACTCTGCTTGACAGAGCAACCTGAGGAACCATTATCTCTCAGGACCTTCACAGGAATGCCTCCCACAAACCCTGGCTGAACAAGGAAGGTACTGTCACCTGTGGGAGGGCCTGTGGAGGAAACAGCTAGCCACTCATGAGGCTGCTGAACTGATGCGGCAAACATTGTGCCTTGTGAATTATATATGAGGGTTTGTACTCACTGCATGGGTAGACGGAACATTGGCCATCTGTGGAGGGGGGTTCACTGTCACTGTGGGACTAGTGAACTGTGGGGGAGTACCCATACTGGTAGGGACGTGACCACCATGCTGCTGCTGAGGAATGAAGGCTGCGTTTGCTTCCTGCCTCTTTTGAGCTGGTGGTGAAAAAGTTTGTCCCGACGGTCGGTTGCGTGGCTGATACTGCTGCTGGTTAGGGTACTTGTTGTATACCTCTTCCACTCAGGTTTCTGAGTGTTTTGCCCCTGGTCCTTCCACTGCGGTTTTGGACCGTGGCCATTATTCTGAGAATGGCCTTGTTGCTGGGGTTCAGTCTGAGACGATTTCCCAGATTTATCAGGTTTTCTGTTCCAGGTGTTTTGCTTACGAGTTTGATACCCGTATGCAGTAAAGAATGCGTCAGCCTTTTCTGCCATTTGGCTGGCATCTTTCACCTGGCAGATCTTAAGCTGTGCTATGAGCTCAGCAGGCCACGACCTCTCTAGCTGTGTACACAGCATAAGGTCAATTATCCCCTCACGCGTGGAAGGAGTTTCATCTTTCTCCATCCACTCATTTAAGTAAGCAGTGAGACGATCAAGGAACTGAACAGCTGTCTCCTTGTCTTGGAGACGAGCTCGCATGAACTGAACTTTGGCGTCGTCTACTGTGAGACCATACGCCTTAATGAGTGCAGCTTTCATCATCTCATACGTGAGATTGTCTCCACGAATTCTGTGGAGAATATTGAGGGCAGGGCCCTCAAATAAACTAAGAAACTGAAGCCGCTTAGCTGCCTCATCCAGTTGATACATGTCTACCATGTCCTCAGAACGAGCTATGTACGGCTCGATTCGCTCGCCTTCCTTGTATGAAGGAAGCTTGATGCGTGGGGTCGCCAGGACATGTGCAGGGAGAACGCTCGTGGAGCTTTGACCAACTGCACCAGATGTATCTGAAGCCAAGGAATCTCGCAGCATTTCATATTCGTGTTTTTTGCGTGCTTCTAGCTCGGCACGTTCGTGTTCTCGTTCTCTCTCTCGTTCCTCACGCTGTTCTCGTTCATGTTCTAAGTCGAGTTCGCGCTGTTTTCGCTCGTGTTCGCGCTGTTCTCGCTCATAATCACGCTGTTCTCGCTCGTGTTCGCGCTGGATTCTACGCTCGTCACGAGCATCTTTCTCACGTCCTGCTCATAATTAAACCGTGAGAGGACGTAGGTTTGTATTTTTTCTGGGTCAGTGAGGCCCATTTCTTTAGCTTCCTGTACATAGACACTGGCTGCCATGGCGCTGATTTACTAAGCAAACCGAAACTGAGTACTGACTGCTTCGCAAACGAATGCTAATAACACAAGTAAAGAATACAGACACAAGCTAGTGGTGACCAGTCTTATCTAGTTAACTGGAAAAGAATAAAGCAAAAATGCAAATGACTGGGAAGACTCAATAATTAACGCAATGGGTATGGCGGCTACCCAGGAGAGAATAAAATCGTCTGGCGTTACCGAGAATAAATAACTAAATAGAGTTAATACTCAGTGGATTAATAAAGCAAAAATTCACTTGCTAAATTAACGGTAACCACCAGTAAACTTGTGCCTATAAACTTTAATGATAAATACCTAAATATGAACGAGTGAGCACTATCTCGTGAATAGCTTTAGAGCTAGGAGTTAATATCCTGGAATGAGGTCACCAATTGTCACGGGGTTTTTAAAATAAATGCTAATATTATTTAATTGATGATAATGTTCAATAATATTGAAGAGCAGGGAAAATGATTGTCTTGCTAAATCAAGCAACGATTACTTTACGCTGACTTGCTTCACACGATTCTCTAAGAACGAGAATTTATAAACTTTCTCAACAGTACACAGCAGAGACTAATTACTCAATTGCTGTCTATTAGTACTGTTAGCCTCCGGAGTTACTTCACCCCTGACAATAAATAACTAATACTAATAATAGTATCAGGTTCTTGCTGATGCTTAACTCCTAGGAGGCACAATGGATTTTAAGCTTAATACACAAGACTGGCCTAAGTACCAGTTATGAATGGCAAACGTTTATGCAAGCTAGGAGCTATAAGAGTAATAAGCTTAATTGTGGAGAAATGAAACAAGAGTTTACATTACATTAAGCTCAAGCAAAAGAACTGTTAAATTTATTGATTACAAAATAAATTTAACATACATTTCAAAATCAAATCAATGAGATCGCACTCACTCACTCATGCGAGCTAAATTCTTACGCCTAAGAAAAACACCTTAACTAAACTCTTAAGACTAGGAAAACGAAAAGAAATACTGGTCAATGAATGCTGTGTATCACCCAAAGAAGGGTGGGAACACTGGAGAACTGTAGTCTAGTGGAGTCTGGGTGCTAGCTGACCTCTCTCTCTCACTTCTGGAGCACAGAACCTCTCTCCGTCACAGCAAAACTGGACTGAGTCTCTCGTGGGAAAGAAAGGGAAGCCATAGGCCGCATTTTTTTTAACGGTCGAGTGAGCGAAATGCACCCAAAACAAATCGCTCAGCGGAAGCGCTAATGTCTCACACAAAGACGATCACGTATGACAATGAAAAATTGATTTGACAAAGCTTCCGTCCGAATGAGCGGTTAACTGAACGATAAACTGGGATTCCACTTGAGTTCGCGGTTTCCCACAAAAGCTGATGTCACTAGCCGACTCGTGACAAGCTGACTCCACAAAAATTCAAATAAAGCGACATATTTGGGTAGAAAGACAAAGAATCGACTGGCTAGATTCCTTAAAAATGGTTATGGAAGGAATTAAATGGAATTATTTACAAAGAATTATAAGAAGGTGGAAAGGAAGAGACTGGTATAGGAACGAAAAGCGAAGAATGAGAGGGTGCCAGGCATAATATTCGCGTTAAAATTTTGCTGCAACACAGCATTGATGATGGACAAATAACAGTTATACACCAAAACAAATTGAAAAGAGTATACTGGTGGTGGCACTGGTAGTGGTGATGGAAATGTTGGGAACGGGATGCAAAAAGGAGATTAAAGAATCGATTCCTTTCTCTATCATTTTTCCATCACATTTTCTCTCTTACGCCTTCAAACCACAGTGAGTCGTATGGGTGTGATGTGCTTGTGTGAACACCTTGTAGTGGTGGTGATTGTGGTCTGTTACTGTGGTAATTCCTCACCACTGTAACACAACATCATCTTCTGACACATCTTATTACCATACTCAGACACCTCTTTATGTCCGGATTGTAGATCTCAACAAGTAGATTAATCGAGTTTGTAAATAGAAGTGTAATTACCAGACTCTAAACAGTTACAGGACGATAATAGCCTTGGCTGAACTTGACAATGCAGTTAAGGATAATCCACTGATCCCTTTCACAGCCAGCATGTCATTACGAGGGAATCCATTTCAGAAACAGTTGTCTAAATATAATGGATTTATCACTTCATTTGTCACACATTGGGGTAATTAGATTAATTTCTTCTCTTCGAGAGTTCTCAAATCAATAGCAGAAGGTTGGGATTCGTCAGCTTTATAATACTATGTTACTGACATGTAGTAACGTGGAAGGTGTGGGCATGATATTCACAGAAGTCTGTGCAGCATTTGAGGTGGTGTGTGGGGTGAAGAGAAGACGAAAGGGAGTGCAAGGTAAGCATGGTGGAATGAAGAGGTGACACAGGCTGTGGCACAAAGGAACAAAGCATATAGTAAGTGGATGAGAAACAGGGGAGTGGAGGAAGTTGAGACACAGAAGAGAGAGTAATATGTAGAGAGGGAGGGAGAGATTAAAAGGTTAGTAAAAGAGAGTAAGAAGAGAGTGGATGAGTAATTTGGAGGGAATTTAAGTGTAAAATGGAGGGAATGTAAGAAAATCTTCTGGAAAGAGGTAAAGAGAGTTAGGGTGATAAAGAAGTAAGTCGGGGAGTGAAAGATAAAAATGGTATATTGCCAGTGGAGAAGGGAAAAAAAGTGAGCAGATAGAGTGAACACCTTAAGGAATTGTTGAACATAGAGAATGAAAGTAATACGAATGTACTGTAAGTGGCTGGAGAATGGCTGGGAGGAGGAGGGAGGTGAGAAGAGAGAAAGGAATCAATAGGATGGAAGTAGTGGAAGCAATGAAGAAAGTCAAAATGGGGAAAGCCCCAGGAATTGGTGAAGTGTGTTGTGAAATAATGAAGCATGAGGGAGAGATAGTAATAGAATGGATATGGAAGTTGTGCTGATTGGCCTGGGAGGAAGGTAGAGTCCCGGAGGATTGGAAGTCGGGTATAATTATTCCCCTGTACAAAGGAATAGGGGAAAAAGAAGTGTGTGGTAATCATATGGGCATTTGCCTTCTTAGTGTAATAGGAAAAGTATACGGTAGGATACTTATTGACAGAGTTAGGGAAATAACAGAAATTAGTTGGAGAAGAACAGAGATAGTTTAGGAGGTGAAGAGGTTGTGTAGATCAGATTTTCATTCTTAGATCTTTAGTGGAGAGGTTACAAGAGAAGGGATGTAAGTTGTCTGGAACCTTCATGGATTTGGAGAAAGCATATGACAGGGTGGATAGACAAGGAATGCTGAAAGTATATTAAGAAGTAAATGGGAAGTTGTTGAATGCCTTGAAGAGTATGTGTGAGGGTGCTAAGACTGCAGTGCTATTGGATAGTGAACTGAGTGATTTTTTCAGTCTGAATGTTGGATTGAAAGAGGGATGTGTCATGTCTCCATGGTTTTACAGTCTGTATATGGAGAGGGTCATAAAAGAGATATAAGGTAGGACAGTGGATGTTGGAGCGCCTCTAATGAGAGAGGGCAGTGTTTTGAAACTCTCTGGACTGTTATTTGCAGATAATATTGTATTGTTAAGTGAAGACGAAGGGGAACTGTAAGGCTTGGTGAATGAGTCTGGGAGAGTGTGTAAGAAACGGAATCTAAAAGTGAATGTAGGGAAGAGTAATGTTATGATCTTCGAGAGAAAATAAGTCACTGGATGTACAAAGAAGTTGGATGAGGAGGAAATGGAAAATGTGAGTGCATTTAAGTACTTGGGTAATGTTATGAGTAAGGATGGAAATTTAGAGGGTGAAGTGCTTGAAAGGGCACAACAAGGAAGAAAGGTTGCTGGTTCATTGAAAACAGTGATTAGAAACAAGGAAGTGAGCATGGAAGTAAAAAGGGCACTGCATGATAGCAATGTGATACCAACTCTGACTATGGAAGTGAGGCTTGGACCTTGTTGGAAGGACACAAGTCAAGAGTGGGAGTAGTGGAAATGAGTTATGTAGGAGGAGCATATGGAGTTACATGGAGAGACTGAAATATGAGGAAGTGAAGGAGTGCTACGGTGTGGATGTGGATGTGACAGAAAGCGTTAGGAGAAAAGCACTGAGGTGGTTTGGCCATGTGTAGAAGATGTAGAGCGAGAGACTATCGAGGAGTGTGTATTGAATGAGGTGGGGGGGAGAGGGAGGGGGAGGCCATAGATGAGATGGAGGGATGGAGTGGAGAAATGTACGAAAGATTGGTGTGAGCTGGGAGCAGGAAAATGAATTGACGGGGGACCGGGGGACTTGGAGGCGATTTAGTTTGTGGCCACCTCTTACGGGATTAGGCGTCTGGCAATAGATAGATAGATAGATAGATGGACAGACAATAATAATTTTGGCTCGTGGACAGGATCTCGCAATTCTCGCACCCCGCCTAAAAAGTTATAAAAAAAAAAAAACGAGTACAAATTGCACTGTGTTTATTCCACAGTGGCGCGAACTGATCAACTAGAAGAATCATAACCACACATGGAAATGTTTATCAACACGTTCAGTGCGATAATGTAATGTGTAATTTATTCTGACTGTCTCTAGAAGATACTGTTCAACTAGGCAAAGGTCTCTCATAGTGAAAGGGTTAATGAAGCTGTACTTACCACAGCCAGATCGAAAGATTCTCCAAAACAGAAAATAATCGCCATGAATTGGCCAGTACGAAAATGGTATATACATTATCGGTCCTGAATAAACGACATTCACATCTGCAGGTATAATTCTTCCACACACTGACTTCCTGGGTAAACCTTCCTCTCTTATAACAGACCATTCAAGTGTTTGCTGAATAAACGATGTTCTCTCAAATGCTACACTTTTTCAGCCTGTATGTTTTTTACCATTTCCTTTGGGTGGGATAATGATGATGATGATGATGATGAAGATATGATGACGATCATCATCATTATTTACATTGCTATTATTATTATTATTGTTGTTGTTGTTGTTGTTGTTATTGTTATTATTATTATTATTATTATTATTATTATTATTATTATTATTACTGTTGTTGTTGTTATTATTATTATTATTTTTAATCTATTTATTTTTTTATTACCACTTTTTTGTTCATATTCATAATATTATCATTACTATTATCCGTCCATCCGTCGCGTAATCTTTCTCTGCCCCCTTAGGAGCACAGGGGCCGTGGCCCTGGGCTGGGCTACTCAGTTCCGACATTAAAGGCAAGGATAGGCCTCACTTGTCCGTGAGTGGCATTGTGTGTGCAGTATACCTCAACCACTACTCAGACGGAAACCCTTACAGGCGCCTTAACCCACTAGACCACCGAGCTACACTCGGCGTAATGTTTGGTTTCCTGGATAAAAGTATAACAGTTTTATTTTCACTCAGTATAAAGTTACCTGAAGGATGCACTACATCGAGTGAGTGGGTGATGGGCACCCCCACCTACCACAAATGATGATGATGATGATTAGTCAACACAGAACATGTACAAGTTCAGCCGCGTATTCGTCATGTTAGCATGTTGTTCATCACGTCTTCCTCAGACCTGTATAACTATGTATACCATTTACCCTTTCACCCCGAGACAACCTTTTAGATTTATTTTGGCAACCTCTGGCACACACACACACACACACACACACACACACACACACCAATTATGCAAGAAAATCTATAATGTAAAAATATGTGAATAATGCAGGTTCCTTTGTGCAGTACGTCAGAACAATAATTACATTTGTCAACAACGAGGTATTCATTACGCCACGTGTCAGGCAAGATAACAGTGATGGGGAAATTACGAGTAAACCACATAATGATAAGTGTGTTTATATAGCATTACAATGACCATCAATACCATGGCTTTTTTCTTTTTTCTTTTTTTTTTAGGTAAGTGGGAACGTCCTTCATCTTTTCAGCTGATGAATTGTTACCTTCAGTTGGCTCTGCACTGGGTGACAAGCCAAAACGGTTTTCTTTAATCAAGAAAGCCATTAATTGCACTGGGTACTAACCATATAACCACTTGGACGCCTAGTGAGGTATGCCTCTATCACAGGATGGAGCCAGTAAGGGTTTACATCACAGCAATGCATGGGACTTATGGTTCATATAATGGCATTCAGGGACGAGCGAGGCTGGTCACACTCCAGACTCGTCTGAACGACTCACTCTCTCCTTTCCCATGTTTTGTCCATCACATATAATTTTCCCTGCAGTTTCCACTCGTCTATACACTCTATTTAAATATCTTTTATAATATGTACTACATCTCAGTCTTTTCACTCCATTACGCCTCATTCTGGAGTTTGCCTTCAATTCACCCCCCACCCACCCACCCATCCACTCAAACACTCAGCACCTCCATAAAGTATGATGATAAATTGAGTTAACTCTCGGTCGCGCTGATATGCAAGGTGATGCTACAAACTCTCTCTCTCTCTCTCTCTCTCTCTCTCTCTATCTATCTATCTATCTATCTATCTATCTATCTCTGCAATATCCATACAAAAATTTCCAGCCATAAGTTTTCTGGTAACAAATTCACAAGGACACCTCACGCCGCGCCCAACAATTCTCTGTTTCAGTCCCTGCCTGACTTTTACTTTTGGCCTCCCTAACATTCCTTCTTCCTCCCTCTCCTTTCCTCCTCCCGTGTCTTCTCTCTCCCCCTGTCTACCTCACCTGTCATTCACTACCTTCCTCTGTATTTTCCTCCGTCTATGCGTTTCCTCACTGCTTTCAGCCGCCATTCTTGCCACCCTACCTGTTTCCCTGCTTCCCTACCTCCATCTCTACCTACCTACATTCTTCCCTCCTTCGTTATCTCCCTCTCTGTTTCCCAACTTTCCTCTCTGCTTCACCATTTGACTTTCTACTTCCCTAACTTCTCTGCCTATCCATCTTTCTTCCGTCCTCACCTACCACACCCAACCTCCCTCTCTATTTCTAATTCGTTACCTTCCTTTCTGGCTCTCTGCCCTCCTCCTGCACTCCCTACACTCCTTCCCTGCCACCCTTCTTGCCCTGTCTCTTCCTTCGTTCCCACTCCCTACCTTTCTGCCACCTTCATCTGGCCTTCCTTTCCCATCACTGACCTGTTTCTTTCTCTCTCCCTTTCTGCCATCCTGTCTATCTCCCTCCCTGCCTTTTTGCTGCCGGCTTCTGTCTCTGTCTCGCTTCCACTATTCCATCCTGCCTCCTCCCCTCTGCCCTCATTGCCTCTCGCCATCACTGTGAACTTTTTCCTCCTGCTTTTTCTCGTCCGATTCCCTCTTCTCCTGCACCTGGCAAAAGACACTTCTCCTTTCCCTATGTAACCTTCCTCCTTCCTTCCCCCCATATTGCCTAATTCTTTTATCTTCCCCTCCCATATCCTTGTTCCCCTCCTGTATTTGCTTCCCTCCTTCCTCACTACCTACCTTGTTCTTCCATTTCACCAACTACCTTCCTAGCTCTACGCCTAACACCCTCCTCATATTTTGCCTACATCCTTCCTCAATCCCTATCTTCCTATTTCATCCATGTTACCACATCTCTCTCTCTCTCTCTCTCTCTCTCTCTCTCTCTCTCTCTCTCTGACATGTTATCCCTGCCTTAAAAGTCTGCAGTTTGAGAAACCTTTTGTTGCTATTTCGGCAATACCAAGTAGACAGAGGAGTAAGGTGTGTGTGATCTAGGGAACTCTTATCACACTGTCATTTCATGGTTTTCTCTTACTGTACCTCCAGTCCTTTCTCTTTATCTATGTTATCACCATTGGCCCCCATCTTATCCGTCTCTCTTGGCGTATTCATCGCAGAAATGGAAACATTGTATTTTTTACTTATTTCCGTTTTTTCACTCTTCGGTAGTTGCTGACCCTGAGAGAGAGAGAGAGAGAGAGAGAGAGAGAGAGAGAGATGGAGGGCAGTGAGTGGTTTGATATGTCCTACACTAAAGGTGGTAACTCACTAATCTAAGAGGAGGAGACAGGTGTTTATGTGTATGTGTATATGTATGTGTGTGTGTGTATGTATGTATGTGTGTGTGTGTGTGTGTGTGTGTGTGTGTGTGTGTGTGTATGTATGTATGTATGTGTGTGTGTGTGTGTGTGTGTGTGTGTGTGTGTGTGTGTGTGTGTGTGTGTGTGTCTGTGTGTGTCTGTGTGTGCAGATACATACATACATAATTACGTACTTACATACATAAACAGATAAAGAGAGGGAGAGGGGTAATCAGATGAGGCACAAAGTGAGAGGAAGGGAGAAAAAAGGGATTTAACCTGTCGCAGATGAGATGCCTTTCATCCCCACAATATAATTTTCTAACACTATCAAGAATGTAATATAAACCACGTCATTACAGTGAAAGCTACACTGTACTTGAATCCCGACGAACTGCCCTCTTGCAATCCATTATCCTGCCAGGGGATAAGGGAGGAGCTGGGAAGGGGGGGGTGTTGTATAGCTGCTGCACGGGTATATATATATATATGTGTGGGTGCCACTGCGTGAAGGCTTCTTTCTCAAGCACTGGATGCAGTTTATTAGTTTGAGAAAGTATACATAACACTTGAACTGTACTGAGCCGTGAGCTTTACCCCTTCAGTACGATAGAGTACGAGTTATTTGTAATTCTTTCATTACATTTTCGGAAAGTTTCGTTCAGCTCTGAGTAGTCTTTTCGAACTGCCTATGTTGGATGTAGCTGTCACGGGGTTTTTAAGATTATACAATATTAAAGGATAATTTTCAATAATGCTGATAGCAGGGACAATGAATTGTCTTGCTAAAAATCAAGCAATGATTACTTTATGCTCGCTTGCTTCGCCGATTCTCTAAGAACGAGAATTTATAAACTTTCTCAACAGTACACAGCAGTGACTAATTCCTCACAATTGCTGTTTATTAGTACTGTTTGCCTCTGGAGAAAGTGACTTCCCCCCTGACAATCAATAACTAATACTATTAATGATATCAGGTTCTTGCTGATGCATTAACTCCTAGATGGCACAACGGATTCTAAGCTTAATACAAAAGACTGGCCTAAATACCAGTTATGAATAGCAAAGCGTTTATGCAAGCTAGGAGCTGCAAGTGAAATAAGCTCAATGAGAAATGAAACACGAGTTTACATTGCATTAAGTTCAAAGAAAAAGAACCGTTAATTTATTGATTACAAAGGAATAAATTAACGTTACATTTCAAAATGAATTCAAAATAAAGAGATCGCACTCACTCGATTACACAAAAGCTAAATCTTAAGCTTAGGAAAACGAAAAGAAAATACTGGTCAGAAAAGTGGACAAAGCGGATGACTGGGTGTCGTTACTAAGGAAGGACACTGCACACGCTGAGCCTCTCGCCAATCACAGCTATGTGGGAATACGGCGGCCTGTGGGAACTGCGTCGTAGGAAGGACACACACTACCTACTTCCGCGGCACTCAAACCTTGACTGACTAAATCGTGGGAAAGAGGGAAGTGTTGTGGCCGCATTACCAACGGCTAGAATGAGCGAAACACGCCCACAACAAATCGTTTAACAGAAGCGCTAATATCTCACACAAAGACGACCACTTATGACATTGAAAAATTGTTTTGAAAACACTCCCGACCGGGTGAGCGGTTAACTGAACGATAAACACTGGGATTCCACTAGAGTTCGCGGTTTTCCACTAAATTTAATGCCACGAGCCGACTCGTGACAGTAGCATTCATATATTCTTTTAAGAAGATAAGGCTACAGTAATTAAAAATTCCTAGGAGAATGTCAAGAATAAGTTCTTAACAGTTTGCGTACACTTATAATAATTTAGTCGTATTTCGTTCATTGCTCATCCAAGTTTATAGAAAATTTATAGGAACTGGTGATAGGTGATCTGCCGTGTCGTAAGCATTTCCCTTAACCATACTGTGATGATGTTTGTTTTCCCTTTTAACACTGATTGTTCAAAATGTGTTGTTTCGCTAAGCTGAATGAACTCGTCTTACGATATCACAGTAAAACAACGTCAAGAGCAATAACAAGGTAATTAGAGGTTTCTCGAGATAGTTCAACAGTTTTTGTCCTTCACTTCAAAGACTGGACGCCAGGGTACCGGATGCCTATAGTTAATGAAAACTGTTGCATCGACTGTTAGTATCAAATGATGCAGCGTCGTGAGTTCTACTTATTGGCTACGGTAACTTTTTCTGTATTTTTCTCTTTTCTAATCAAGTATTTACTTTAAAAAAAATTAACTTATCAAAATTCAAGTGTTTTCTTTGTCAACTTTTAAGTATGAGGCAGGATACTATATATAGACCTACTCGACTTTTTTCCAGTTGATGATCCACTTTCGTAAATGTGGCACCTGTGCACTCCTGCCGCGTGATTGGTTGGTTTCAATTTCATACCTGAAGTATCATATTTACAAAAAACAGATGTTCCTTATATTCCAGTTCTTATAAATGCTGTTTTGCATTGTCATTGTACTATACAAACAGACATGAAACGAGCATGTACCTTCGCGCCACCCAAATGGACAGTGAATTTCAGGAAGTCGAATTTGAATTGAAATATTTCTTGTTGTAAAAGGAAGAGTTGTTGTACAACTGTTTTTTGTAAACATGATACAACTGTTTTTTGTAAATATGATACTTCAGGTATGAAATTGAAACCAACCAATCACGTGGCAGGAGTGCGCAAGTGCCACATTCACGAAAGTGGATCATCAGCTGGAAAAATAAACCGAGTATAAATACAAGGGAATCAGACAAGTTGCGGAATCATGACTGTAATGAAAAAATACAATGTTTCTCAGGTGTATTCTGCCAGAAGCTCGTCATGGATCTTCAATACTTTCCGCACTTTCTACCATTATACATGATACAGCTAGAAAATTATCAGGCAAAAGACAATCTTAGAAATGGAAAAAATAAATGACAATAATGATGAAAAGAAAAAGTGTGCACGCAGACGCCAACTTAGTCCAAATGTCGCTCATTCCAGCTGACTTCGAACTTGAAGGCCTGCTTACACACACACACACACACACACACACACACACACACACACACACACACACACACACACAGCATATGACATAGTTAACAGCAATGAAAGTTACAAAAAGAGCCTAAACTATAAAAAGGGAAATTATCATGACCTAAAGAAGTATTTCTTAGTTGATTGGGAAAATGAGCTTAGAGAACAAGATTTAAATGCTGTATATAAATAATTCTGTGAATTTTATGAAATAGGAGTCCAGAAGTACATCCCACAGCACAAAGAAGCAGAAAAGAAAATAAAGAAATGGTTCAATACAGAATGTAAAAAATCAAAAGAAAGAAGAGATTTGTTGTGGAATAGATACAAAAGACACAATAGTGTAAGGGCATATAATAATTACAAACAGGCAAGAAACGATTATACAAGAATAAGGAGGGAAGCCCAAAAACAGTTTGAGGAGCATATCATAAATAAAAGTAGTGATCAACCGAAGCTATTTTACAGTTACATCAGAAGCAAAACCAAAGTAAAAGATAAAATACAGTCCATTACGGACGAGGGAATCACCTATACACAAGAGAAAGATATTTGTGAAGCACTAAATAAGAATTTCCAATCAGTTTTTACGGAAGAAAAAAATTTTGAGAGGGACTACGTGGAACAAGCATGCCCACACATACTATCAGATATACAAATATCAGAAAAAGTAATACAGGAGGAATTAAGTAAATTAGACAGAGGAAAAGCAAATGGTCCTGATGAAATGTCAAGTTGGGTGCTACGATAATGTGCAAAGGAGTTAATTAAACCATTATTTTTAATTTTCAAGAAATCCTTGAGTCATGGTAAACTACCTGATATTTGGAAGAAAGCAAATATTGTCCCCTTATTCAAGAAAGGAAATAGACAAAATCCACTCAGCTACCGACCAGTATCACTAACCAGTGTTGTAAGCAAGGTATTAGAAAAGCTTATAAGAAAAGCTTGGGTAAATCATCTAGAAGAACACAAAATTATAACAGAAAGACAGTTTGGTTTCAGAAAAGGAAAATCATGTGTTACTAAGCTGTTGAGCTACTATGACAGAGTAACAGACACAATACAGGAAAGAGAAGGATTGGTGGACAGTATCTATTAAGATTTCAAGAAAGCATTTGACACAGTACCACACCAAAGACTTTTATGGAAACTGTACCATCAAGTAGGAATTCGAGGCAAACTGTATTGTTGGATGCAAGATTTTCTCATGAAAAGGAAAATGAGAACAGTACTAAGGGGAAATTACTCATCATGGAAAGAAGTGACTAGTGGAGTACCACAGGGCTCAGTGCTGGCACCAATCATGTTTTTAGTGTATATAAATGATATAGACAGTAACACTGGAAATGAAAGCTATCTAAATATCTCTGCAGATGATGCAAAAATACAAAGGAGAATTACTAACACAGACTCTTGTAAAGAGCTACAAGAAGAATTAAATAAACTTCATGAATGGAGTAATACATGGCAAATGGAATTCAATGTGGACAAGTGTCATGTAATCAAGTTTGGTAAAAGTGGAAAAAGACCTGATTGGGATTATACGTTAGGAAATAAAAACCTACACACATCAAAAAGAGAGAAGGACCTAGGTGTGATTATCAATAACAGACTATCTCCGGCTGACCACATCAGTGAGAAGGTACGGAACATGTATACACTGCTTGCAAATATGAGAATAGCATTCACATACATAAATGAAGACATGCTAAGAAGGATAATAACATCATTCATCAGACCAACCCTGGAGTATGCATCAGTAGTCTGAGCCCTCATCTCAAAAAACACATAGACAAGATTGAAAAAGTTCAAAGGGCCGCTACAAGATGGATACCAAGCTTAAGGGATCTAAGCTACGAAGAAAGACTAAATAAACTGAATCTACCAACACTACAGGAGAGAAGGAAAAGAGGTGACATGATATTGCTATATAAATGCATATCAGGGAAGGAGAAAATAGACATAAATGATTACTTAACATATGGGGAAGCATCAGCAAGAGGACACTGCAAAAAGCTGCATAAGAAGAGAGGTGATAAAGACGTAAGGAAATTCAGTTTCCCAAACAAAGCAATTGATCAGTGGAATGCACTACCGAATAAAATAGTGTGTGCCAAAACAATTCACAAATTTAAGGATATGTAGATAAATATGGTTTAAGACACGGGACAGTACGAGCTTGACTCATTCCTGTAAAGATACAATTAGGTAAGAACAATTAGGTAAGAGGGTAAACACACACACACACACACACACACACACACACACACACACACACACACACACACACACACACACACACACACACACGAGTCGTATTTCACCCAAGGGCATATAACCTCCAATGTTTGGATAAATGGGCGAAAGAGGACTGATTTAACTAACAATGAAAAAAAAAAAAACTGATTCTAGCTACTTTAATGAAAACAATACCATGCTTGCCATCATCCTTGATGATGACAACTTATTCCTCCGGAGTAACCCTTGCAAGTGATACGGTGGTAATCATTTGTGGGAAGATGAGTGTGGTTGCAAAACAAAGGAAAACATGCAAATCAACCTGTACTTCAAAACAGAGTTGTTGCAATTTTTCCGAGGCTTCTTACACTGACTTTTCTGGGAGAAAAATAATTCGAAGGTTAGTCTTCCTTCACGCAAAAATCGTCCTAAAACGGATACAAGAGAGCAATCCACAAAATCCAAACTGCCCTTTTTTATTTTTGTACATTCAAAGTTGCATTTATTGACAAACCAGGTGACGAAAGTCACAAACCACAATACATTCACTTGTCAACTTATCATCCCTTATGAGGGGGTTGACTTATTTACGAAGCTAAGAATCACGGTTGTAATATTTTCTTTCCTTTTTTTTACGCTAGGCAAACATTCCCCCCCCCCCTTTTTTTTCATTAATCCGACCCTGTGATGCATAATTCCTTGTATGTGCAAAAGGAGACCCGATACACATTTACATACCACCATTCGGGTGCTAATAACCACCGCCCATATTAAAGTGCCTGTTTGGGCAGTTGTATTCATGTTGGTCGTGATCGTATTAGAAGATATTTTATGACGCGTCGGTGGACCTTGTGGCGCATCAGCCAACCTCTTTGCCACAATAATGTTTTCTTTTTCTTATATGAATGTTACCTCTAGACATTTTTTTTTTTTTTCAGATTAGGAAAGACCTCTCGTTGATGCACTTTTAATAAAATTCAAATCAAGCAACTGTTCCCTGTACCTCCTTCGAATCAATCTTGCGTCCTTTCCGTAAGTTTATATATATATATATATATATATATATATATATATATATATATATATATATATATATATATATATATATATATATATATATATATATATATTTTTTCCTGTCAGTTTCCCATCCCTTACTTCATCCATTTATTGTGTAAAGAGACATTCTCCCAGTCTTCATCCGTCTCATTTTCATCAGTCTGTTTTGTTTTATTGTTCTTCGTTTATCACCAGTTTGTCTTTAATTATATTTCCTCTGCCTTGTTGTCTTCTTCCTTTCTCTGGCTGATCATTATCCTTCTTTTCCTCTCCTTCATCCTTTAATTTTATTCCTAGTTCTGTTCTTTCTTCAATTTTCATTTCACTAGGTGCTCCTCTGTCCTCTTACCATCTTCTTCCCTTTCTGTACACGAGTGATGATAACCAGTGCTGGTGGCGGTGGTCGAGGCAGAGGGTTTGTGACCACGATCCGTTTGTCACAAGGGTGTGAGAACTCGTTTGTGTAGTGATGGTTCATTTGTTGTAAATGCTGATATTACCTTCAAGATTCTGCATCACCCGCAGAAACAAGTCGACATTCTGCAAGAAGGTCAAACCGCCTCTTGAGAGCTGTTATAGATACCTGTGTCGATCAGTCTGCTTAACTAGCAGAGAATAAACGGCGTTACCCGGAAAGAAGTCAACGTTATGTATAGAGAGATGCCTCCATTCAGAAGGTGACGTCACCTGAAGAACGAAGTCGAAGTCATCTGCAGAGGGAAGCGACAATATATGATGAGAGAACTCGACGTAATCGGCAGAGAGTAGTTGACGTCCCTCGAAAAGAGAAGCTGATGTCAACTGCAAAAAGAAGTTGAACTTACCTGCGGAAAGTTGAGAAAAGTCAACGTCACCTGCAGAAAGAAGCTGAAACTGGGATCTTCGGCAACTGCACACAACTGCACACAAACTTTCCCATTACTTGCAATGGAAGACAAGTCGATGTGACCTGTAAAGATCATGTCACCTGCAAAGAAACTGAAGTCGATATTGAGAGAGAGAGAGAGAGAGAGTCATCGATAAAGAAGAGAAAGTATACGACCCTACATTTAAATTTTGTCGTCGGTTTAATGTGCTGTAATGTGTCGAGGTTACCTGCGAATAGAGGTTGCCGTTACTCGCAGAGAGAGACCAAAATCACCGGTAGTGTGGACGTCCCCTACTGGGTGAAAATATCACTTGGACAGAGAAATCAGCGTCACCTGCAACGAGAAGTCTATGACACGAGGAATCAGAAGTCGATACCACCATCAAAGAAGTTGATGCTGTCCGCAATGTCAATGACACCTGCAAGGAATGTGAAATTAAAGTCACCTGAAAAGAAAGAAATCTGAATGACATTGTAAAAGAGATATATATAAATAGACAAAGATAGATATAGACAGGTAGACAGATAAGATAGACTGAGAGAGAGAGAGAGAGAGAGAGAGAGAGAGAGAGAGAGAGAGAGAGAGAGAGAGAAACTCGTTGCTAATGAAAGAGAAGTCAAACTTACCTGAAAATATAGAATTATTTTTCATCTGTTGTGATATGTTGATATTACCTGAAGATTGGTTTCTGCGTCACCTTCAAAATGTAGTCAATATTCCTGGCAGGAAGAAGGTCACACCGCCCCATGAGGGCTGTTAACGTTACCTGCGTAGAGAAGTCTGGGTAACTTGCACAGAAAGGTCGGCGTCGCCTCGAGAGAGGTCGACGTCATGTGCGGAGGCATGTCGATTCTCGTCCCGAGAGAATGCGACGTGACCTGTAGACAGAAGTGGACGTCACCAGCAGAGATAACTGACGATATATGATGAGAGAACCCCAAGTCATCCAGAGAGTTGACGTGCCTTGAAGAGGGAAGCCGATGTCAACTGTAGAAAGACGTTAAGTTACCTGCCGATAGAAGCCAGTGTGGCCAGCAAGGAGATGGTAACGTCACATGCAGAAAGAACTCGACGTCACCTGCAAACAGATGCGGAAGACATCTGCGATTATAAGACGATGCCGCCTCAGTAGATGGATTCTTTGGACACTGCAGACAAGAACTTCCCATCACTTGCAATGGAAGACAAGTCGATGTGAGTTGTAAAGATCATGTCACCTGGAAAGAAAGACAAGTTGATATTCAGAGAGAGAGAGAGAGAGAGAGAGAGAGAGAGATAATGAAAAGAGAGATGTCATACTTTCCTGAATTATTGAACTATGTGTCACCTGTTGTGATACGTTGATATTACCTGCATATTAATTTCTGGGTCACCTGCAGAAAGAAGTCGACATTCCTTGCAGGAAGAAGGTCACACTGCCTCTTGAGAGCTGTTAACGTTCCGTGTGTAAAGAAGTCTGGGTAACTTGCACAGAAAAGTCGGCGTCAAATGTAGAGAAACATCGACGTTTTGTAACGAGAGAATACAGAGAGAACACCGACGTTTATCAAGAAAGAACCCGAAATCATCCGCAGAGCAAAGTTGACGTGCCTTGCGAGAGAAGCTGATTTCAGCCGCAGAAACAAGTTTTTACCTGATAATATTCACTGTCACCAGCAGGGAGAAGTCGATGTCACTTGACGAAAGAACTTGAAATCACATGCAAACTTAAGAGGATGACATCTGCGTTTAGAAGACAATGCCACCTCAGAAGATGAAGACTTTGTCAACTGCAGACAAGAATTATCCATCACTTGCAGTCGATGACAAGTCCATGTGGGCAGTAAAGATTATGTCACCTGCAAAGAAACTAAAGTTGATATTGAGAGAGAGAGAGAGAGAGAGAGAGAGAGAGAGAGAGAGAGAGAGAGAGAGAGAGAGAGAGAGAGAGAGAGAGAGAGACCCAACAATAAAGAAAAGAAAGAAGGTAATCTTACCCGGAATTTTAACGCTGGGGTCTCCTGTCATGATATGTCGAGGTCAACTGCAAATTGAAGTTCCCGTCGCCAGCAAAAAGAGGCCGACGTCACTTGTAGATAGAGTCGACGTTCCCTACGGATTGAACTGGACATAACTTGCATACAGAAATCAGCGTCACCTGCAAAAGAAGCCGATGTTCCGAGGACACAGAAGTCGACATCCCCTTCAGAAAGTTTATGCTGCCCGCAATTTCAGCGACACCTACAAGGAAAGTGAAGTCCATATATATATATATATATATATATATATATATATATATATATACACACATACACACACACACACACAGACTCTACGTTAATGAAAGGAGAAAGTCAAACTTGCCTGAAAATAATGAGTTATGTGTCACCTGTTGTGATATGTTGTTATTATCTGCAGATGAATTTTTGCGTCACATGCAGAAAGAAGTCGCCATTCCTTGCAGGAAGAGGGTCACAGCGCCTCTTGAGAGCTGTTAAGGTTACCTGCGTAGAGATGTCTGTGTAATATGCAGAGAAAAGTAAGCGTCACCTGGAAAGAAGTGAACCTCACGTGCAGCGATATGTCCACGTCTTGTCCACAGAAAAGGCGACGTTACCTGTAGATGGAAGTCGGCGTCACCTGCAGAAAGAACCCCACGCCATGCGCAGGGAGAAATTGACGTCCCTTGCAGAAAGAAGCCTACGTCACCAGCAGAAAGAAGTTGAAGTTTCCTGTGGATAGCTGTCAGCGTAGCAATCACTTGCAGAAAGAACTCGGCGTCACCTGCAAACTGAAGAGCTGCAATTAGAGGACGATGCCACACCAGGAGATCGAGTGCTTGACAACTGTAGACATGAATTTGCCGGCACATGCAATGGAAGATAAGTCCATGTGAGCTGAAAATCATGTCACCTGCAAAGAAACAGAATTCGATATGCTCAGAGAGAGAGAGAGAGAGAGAGAGAGAGAGAGAGAGAGAGAGAGAGAGAGAGAGAGACTTGTCGTTAGCAAACTGAAAGAAGTTAACATTACCCAAATAAACTGAACTCTGTGTCACCGCCAACATGAAAAGCGATCTTACCTGAGAAATAAAAATATATATAGTACTAGGTCCTACCTCAAGTGTTTCTAGACAGACCAGTTATTACCTGGTGGACATAACTAGATCCTATCTCAGCTGTGCCTAGACAGACCAGTTATTACCTGGTGGACATAACTAGATCCTATCTCAGCTGTGCCTAGACAGACCAGTTATTACCTGGTGGACATAACTAGATACTATCTCAGCTGTGCCTAGACAGACCAGTTATTACCTGGTGGACATAACTAGATCCTATCTCAGCTGTGCCTAGACAGACCAGTTATTACCTGGTGGACATAACTAGATCCTTTCTCAGCTGTGCCTGGACAGACCAGTTATTACCTGGTGGACATGACTAGATCCTATCTCAGCTGTGCCTAGACAGACCAGTTATTACCTGGTGGACATAACTAGATCCTATCTCAGCTGTGCCTAGACAGACCAGTTATTACCTGGTGGACATAACTAGATCCTATCTCAGCTGTGCCTAGACAGACCAGTTATTACCTGGTGGACATAACTAGATCCTATCTCAGCTGTGCCTAGACAGACCAGTTATTACCTGGTGGACATAACTAGATCCTATCTCAGCTGTGCCTAGACAGACCAGTTATTACCTGGTGGACATAACTAGATCCTATCTCAGCTGTGCCTAGACAGACCAGTTATTACCTGGTGGACATAACTAGATCCTATCTCAGCTGTGCCTAGACAGACCAGTTATTACCTGGTGGACATAACTAGATCCTATCTCAGCTGTGCCTAGACAGACCAGTTATTACCTGGTGGACATAACTAGATCCTATCTCAGCTGTGCCTAGACAGACCAGTTATTACCTGGTGGACATAACTAGATCCTATCTCAGCTGTGCCTAGACAGACCAGTTATTACCTGGTGGACATAACTAGATCCTATCTCAGCTGTGCCTACTGTAGACAGACCAGTTATTACCTGGTGGACATAACTAGAGCCTATCTCAGCTGTAGGAACTTACCAGGGATTCTCTGAAAATTTTTCCTGACAGTTGCCCTGAGGTCTTTTATCCGGGTTTTATTTCCCCGAGTCTTCTTGCCCCCGGGGATTTCTTGCTTCTGGGGTCTTCTTGCCCCTGGGGTCTTCGTCCTTTAGAGGGCAGAGGAGGCGGCAGAGCAGTGGTAACAGCACCGACTGCCTCTTCAAGGATGGAGATCGAGGGCAGTTTGTTGTGGCGGAGCAGCAGGGGGATTAATATGGTGAGGACTACCCTGTCTTCTTGTGCAGTTGCAATTGGAGATTGTGTGCATGCAGCTTTGCTGGCCTGGGTGGTATTATCCTTATCAGCTGCACATCAACGTGGATGTTTGCGTCGATCTGGGGCGGGGGTAGATCCCTCCACTTGGCTGCCAGAAGGGCCGGTGACAGAGGTAGCTTCTGGCCCCTTACTCCCTCTTCTGATAGTACACTCCACTCTCTCCCCCTCCACCAAGGACTTTCCAACCTTCCTGAGGTTTGGCTTTTTGATGGCGGTACAGTGGACAAAATGTCCTGCTGGTTGTCCATCCTCGTGATGAAGCCATAACCTGGCCTGAAGCTGTACCACTTGACCTTCCCCGAGGTGGTGGTGGGTGGGGAAGGAGTAGTGGGGGGTGTGGAGGATGCGTGGGTGCCTGTGGTGGGCCTGGCAGGCTGGGAAGGACATGTTGCTCTGGCTGCTGCTCCACCCGAACTGCTCGTGGAAGCTTCGGCCAGGCCTTATATAGCTTTGGCAGACTAACTACCACCCGCCAGAAAATGGAACTAAACACCGCCCGGATACACATCAACTATGCACCTAAAAACCGCCCGAAAGCCATGAATCTCTGCCAAAAATCCAACAATGAAGAAAATGTGTCATGGAAAATACTGCTATGAATATGTTACCACTAAATTAACAGCAACAACAACAATGTAATAATAATAATAATAGTAATAATAATAATAATAATAATAGTTGTATTAGTAGTAGTAGTAGTAGTAGTTGAAGTAGTAGCCTAGTAGTCTATATATCTATCTATAGCCCGAACCCTAATCCGGCAAAGGGTGGCCGCAGACAAAACGCCTCCATGTCGCTCTGTCACCCACCATTTGACTACCCTCCCCCCAACTCACCCCCCCTACCTCATATACCTCTCAACTCCATCCCTTCACCTCATTCTCGGTCTATCCCTCCCTCTCCCTCCCTCCACCTCACCTACATACACCCTCTTAGTCAGTCTTTCATTCTCCATTCTCTCCACATGTCTAAACCACCTCAGTGTATTTCTCCTAATCTTCTCACCCACATCCACATCCAGCCCACAGCGTTCCTTCACTTCTTCATTCGTCAACCTGTCCCTCCATGTCACTCCTAGTAGTGGTAGGAGGAATAATGCCAATAGTGATCATGACAATAGTGATGATAGTGATTAGAGTGATCCCTGCAAAGAGAAGTTGACGTTTCCTCTGCAGAGTGGTAAGAGTTACCTGCAGAGAGTAGTCGCCGTCACCTGCAGAGAGTTGTCGGCGTCACCTGCAGGGGGCAGTCGGCGTCACCTGCAGAGAGCAGTCGGCGTCACCTGCAGAGAAAAGGTGGTGTCACTCGTAGAGAGAAGGCAGAGAAAAGTCAACTTCCCATTCCGAGAAAATGAGATGTCACCTGCAGAGAGAAGTCGAAGTCACCTGCAGGAAGAAGTCTATGATGCTGTAATTGCAGAGAGAACTCAACATCACCTGCAAAGAGAGGTGGATATGATCAGCGACCAGAAGACAATGCAGCCTCCTAAGAAACAGTCAATGTCACCTTTAAAGAGGAATTCGATGTCAGTTGCAGTGAAAGACAAGTCTATGTGAGTGGAAAAGAAGTTTGTGTCAACTGGAAAGAGATATAAGACAACTTTACGTGTGTGTGTGTATCTACGGGAGAGAGTGAGAGAGAGAGAGAGAGAGAGAGAGAGAGAGAGAGAGAGAGAGGAACTCAAGGTTAATGAAAAGGAAGAAGTCAACCTTGCCTGAAAGTACTGAATTCGGCGTCACCTGGCGAGATATGTGGATGTCATATCACAACGTCTTGTTGTAACGAGGTGCTTTTAAACGCAAAATGAAAGATAAATATTCGGGAGCCGAATGCTAATCGCCCCCCAGAATATGCTGTTGGCCAAGTCCAAGATTTAGGCCGTATCTTGATATCCTGAAGGTTTCATGTTGTTTGCTCAAGCCGTTCATTAGATATAATGCTGCTAAAGGCGGGCGACAAAAACTACTTGACATTTGGCAGCCATTTTGGTGACATTGCCCTTGACCGTCAGTCCCCATTATCGAATCCGTCCAAGATATTGTTCATATCTTGACACCCTGAAGGTTTCATATTGATAGCTCAAGCTGTTCAAGAAATATAATGGTGCTAAAGAAGTGCAATAAAAACTAGTTGACCTTTGGCAGTCATTTTGTTGACCTAGACCTTGACCTCGAGTGCCCATTTTCGAACTCGTCCAAGATATTGTTCATATCTTGACACCCTGAAGGTTTCATGTTGATAGCTCAAGCCGTTCATGAGATATAATGGGAACACACTCACACATACGCAAACACACACACACACACACAAACACACACACACACACACACACACACACACACACACACACACACACACACACACACACACACAGGCAGGTAAAAAACATTATTTCTCTGCTTTCCAAAGGTGGGCGATAATAACATCGGTTGACATCACGAGATGGCCCTGTAGGGGCGACTGAATTCCTGCTGTTGATGGGTTTGCTCGGCCAGACAATGATGGGTTGCTCTACCACTACAACTGTCATATAACTACTGTATATATGGGGATATGGTAAATGGTACTTTGCTATAGGGTCACATGCACCAAGTCCGTGCATGCACAGGGTAACTTGTGCACGAAGTAACCTATTTGACAACCCTGTTTGTGGGTATAACATTCTAAACAGGTAACTTTCTGAGACAGCCAGAGAGACAACGTTGTGTACAGAAATCAAATTGTCCTTGTGTCCATCATGCAGGTGACCGTCTTCATGATTTGAGACTGACGGGTTCCTACTCACCATCATCTTCGTCATTATCATAATTACCCGAATCATCACTATCATCATCATTATCACAGATGATGATTGTAGTAGTAGTTGTTGTTGGGCCATCCCAGTGTGTCTGACAGAGCAGACCCATCAACCGCTGGCAAGCAACCGCCCCTGCATGGCCTTCCCTTGCAGTGAACCTATATTCCCTTGCCACCTATAGCACCTTGCCACAGCCAGGCGGGGGGAAGTGTTAGTTTCGTTCCTGGATGGACTGCACATTTGCCTTTCCCCATCCAGTTAATAGGGGCCCCATAATAGACTCCACATCTAACAGTTATTTAGTTATATGGATACCAGCATCATTGTAAATATTTTCCTGTGTTGAAGAAAACCATTAGGCTTTTCACTCAATGTAGAGCCACCAGAAGAAGCTGAAGAAGCGAGCTCTGAAGGTAGGGACGCTGAATGTGGGGAGCATGACTGGGAGAGGTAGGAAGCTGGCTGACATGATGGACAGAAGAAAAGTGGGAGTACTGTGTGTGCAAGAAACAGGATGGAAAGGAAACAGGGTACCTGACAAGAAACATGGTGGGAAGGAAGCAGGGTACGTGACATCGGCGCAGGGTGTAAGCTCACCTACAGCGAAGCATAAGCACAAGGAAGAAACGGTGTTGGAATAAACTTGGATAAGAACTGGAAGAAGGAGCTGGTGGGTGTGGGAAGGAAAAGTGATCGGAAAATGAGTGTGAAAGTGGAACATGGCGGCTTGGTGCTAAATGTGGTTTGTGCCTTTGCACCACAGGTCGGGTGTAGTGAGGGAGAAAAGGAGGAGTTCTGGAGGCATCTGGATGAAGTATTGGTAGGGGTCCAGAAGGAGAAAAAGTTTTCACTGGAGGAGACCTGAATGGCCATGAGGGCAGGGAGAGGGGTGTGTTTTCTAGAGTGCAGGGTGGTTTCGGAAGTGAGGTGATGATCGCAGAAGCAGAGAGTATAATTGACTTCGCACTGGAAGAAGACAGGGCTATTCTAAATATTTTGTTTAATTGAGAAAAAGAGAGAGAGAGAGAGAGAGAGAGAGAGAGAGAGAGAGAGAGAGAGAGAGAGATGTGGCCTACATAATTATAACGGTGCTATTCCTTACCGCCCAAGGAGTTTTCGTGTGTTGCGGAGCCGGGCCTGTCAGCGTTGGCAATGAGCTACCTGCAACATTTACTCATTTCCTACTCCCACTGCCACACCCACGCCCTCATCAGCAGACTGAGCTGTTCACGATAACGTTATAGTATTTTCTAGAGAATCTCTGTTTGTCTGTCTGTCTGTCTGTGCCCCCCCTGTGTGTGTGTGTGTGTGTGTGTGTGTGTGTGTGTGTGTGTGTGTGTGTGTGTGTGTGTAGTCTACTACAACTATTCTGTCGAGTGCCAAGCTAAAAAGATAGTGATGGTCTTGTCATATGCATCAGTTAGTTTCATTACCCAGGTGTGTCCTTCCCAAGATATTATCCTTCCTTATCCCCCATGCCAGTCTTTCACACAATATCATATCCAGTATCAAGTCATCAATCTGTTGAATCATACCCATATACTACACACACTAACATAAATACAAACTGACACCACTGACACCCTTCCTAATTCGTACATGGCCAACTTGGGGAAAGGTTGGTTTTGGCTGTCACTCACCTTCCCTCAGCGGGGTGTCCAGTCCTGATAGATATTAGGTACAGAATAAATATTTTGTTGGTATAAACTGTCTTTATCTATTAATTTATTTAATTAAAGTCTGTAGCCTGTCCACTTCGCCTCATCCATCCTCCCACTCTTTGCTGCCACAGGGAAGACTATATTGGTGGAAAATGCCAGACAGGGAGAACGGAACGATGACGGCAGGAGAGTGGGGGGAGACAGGAACAGGAAAAGTAGGGCAGCAGGATAGTTGACCGATGAACGAGTGGGCTGAAGTGGGCTGAAGGCAGGGAATAGACTGAAGGAGGAGGGTGGATGGGGACGTGGAAGGCGAGAGAGGTGGAGACGGGATGATAAGGCGGGGGGATGGGACGGGGCAAAGAGAGAGAGAGAGAGAGAGAGAGAGAGAGAGAGAGGGAGTGGAGGGGTGAAGCTGAACAAAAGAGAAAGAACGCAAGTGGTTTTAGGGGAACTTTCATCTATGGGAAGAGTGAAAGATTTTACATGTGTAGGTTTCATTGACTTAATGATACACAGACCAGAGTTTTTAACATATGTTATTCAGAGATCCAGGTTAGCATCATGACAGCCGTGTTCTTTCTTAAATTTTAGAGAACGCATGATTATATAGAACAATATATCTAATCATGCTTGTTTAATGTAAATTTTGAATCTCTGTCTGTCTGTCTGTCTGTCTCTGTCTCTCTCTCTCTCTCTCTCTCTCTCTCTCTCTCTCTCTCTCTCTCTCTCTCTCTCTCTCTCTCTCTCTCTCAGCATTAAATAAATATTTAAGGGATAGTGACGCAAGCAAAGCGTGGAAACTAACATATTGTTCCATTCAAAACGATTTAACAACACACACACACACACACACACACACACACACACACACACACACACACACACACACACACACCTGCCCTGCTCAACAGCATCAGGATGCCTCTCGCGACCCAACGTAAATATTGTGGTGGCAAGATCCATCGTAGAGCCCAAAGCCCCTGCCATAAATCTTACCCAGTGTGAGGAGGCAGGCCATTCTGGTGCTCTTACAGCACCTCAACTGCAAATATACCATACATCTGTCTATCTGTCTGTCTATGCTTTCATCTATGTGTCTATGTAGCTGTCTCTCTAACTCTATGTCTGTCAATCTATCTATCTATCGATCTATAGGTCTTCTTCTATATCCAGTGCGGTGCTCAAAGCCACTGCCATAAATCTTACCCTTGTGCGATGAGGGAGTCATGGCTTGTGTTTTTATACTAACTTAACAGCCAACACACAATACATCTATTTATCTGTGTATCTGCCTGTATGTACCTTTCTGTTCATCTTCCTATCTATCTATCTATCCATCTGTCTATCTATCTACGTAGTTAGCTAGCTAGTTCTAAATTCAGCAGTGTCCAAAGACACTATTATATATCTTTGTGTAGTGTGGTGAGGAAGAGCACTGTTGTGTTCATATACCACCCTCACAGCCACCACACGCTTCGCGTATACATGTATCTCTCTCTCTCGCTCTCTCTCTCTCTCTCTCTATCTTTATCTATCTATCTGTCTGTCTATCTAAATCTCATGTTGTAAATCTATCGCCCAGTCCAAAGACATTTTGATATATTTTACAGTAGGTTCATGAGGGTGGTTGGTGTGCTGGTATCTCACCTCCACCACAACCACACCTTTCAGGCATGTATTATCCATCTACCTTTGACTGGCTATTTGTCTGTCTTCTTGTCTCTCTTCTTGTCTTCTATTCTGAAAAGAAAATCAATAGTCATACCACTTGCTACCATCTCCACAGTCCTTTCTTACATTGCCTCATTGTTTACACCATCTCCTCAAACTCAACAATGCCACCTCCACTACGTATATTCATCATAAATAATTAAACTACCACCACCATTTTCTCATCCACTGCTCCACCACCACTACCACCAGTGCTCAGGTAATACTACCACTACCACCACCACCATCATCCGCAATACCATCGCTTATCTAATATCACCACCAACATCACCAACATCTCTTATTCTGTACCTCACCCACCACCACCATCACACATCAGCACACCACAACCACCATCTTCACTGTTCCAGTTATAAAAAAAATAAACTCCACCACTGTAGGCTACCACCAAAATTCCAGAAAATACCATTACAAACACGATTGTTACCACACTCATTGTCTAATTATCACACTTATCAGTGTGTAAGCCATATCTTGCCCGTTGGAGGACTGCTAGACCTCGCATATGGACTTTCGTTATACTGTTAGTGGCTTGAATCGGATACTTGGATATGCAAAAGAATTGGACTTCTGAAAATTATGAATTATTCCAAAATTACAGGTAAGAAAAGGTAGGGGCAACGCATATGTGTACTTTTTAAACGGATATAACAACACAAGATGGTCTAATGTTCCAGTATATTCCACTGAATCTTTTCAACATTCCTTATCAGTTCAAGTGCAAACTATCAAGTAAAACAGGCTGTTAACTGATGGTTGTGTTGTGTTGCACTCACTATCTGGTTACTGTCTTCATACCTCTACACCCAGCAATAAAAATGCCAACTTCATCAAGGAAGCTGTTTGCCGGTGCCTCGCTCTCTCTCTCACGCCTTCCACCAATTCACTTTTTAATTCTGGTTATTCACTTTGGCTGCATACCTACAGTTTTTTGTGCTTGTTGCCAGAGCGTCCAGCAAAGTGAAGGTGTTGTGTGTAGTGTTGGTGGTAACGTGGAGGTGATGTGTGTAGTGTTGGTGGTAACGTGGAGGTGTTGTGTGTAGTGTTGGTGGTAACGTGGAGGTGTGTGTAGTGTTGGTGGTATCGTGGAGGTGATGTGTGTAGTGTTGGTGGTATCGTGGAGGTGTTGTGTGTAGTATTGGTGGTATCGTGGAGGTGTTGTGTGTAGTTTTGGTGGTAACGTGGAGGTGTTGTGTGTAGTGTTGGTGGTAACGTGGAGGTGTTGTGTGTAGTGTTGGTGGTAACGTGGAGGTGTTGTGTGTAGTGTTGGTGGTAACGTGGTGGTATAGTGTGTAGTGTTGGTGGTAACGTGGAGGTGTTGTGTGTAGTGTTGGTGGTAACGTGGAGGTGTTGTGTGTAGTGCTGGTGGTAACGTGGTGGTGTTGTGTGTAGTGTTGGTGGTAACGTGGTGGTGTTGTGTGTAGTGCTGGTGGTAACGTGGAGGTGTTGTGTGTAGTGTTGGTGGTAACGTGGAGGTGTTGTGTGTAGTGTTGGTGGTAACGTGGTGGTGTTGTGTGTAGTGTTGGTGGTAACGTGGAGGTGTTGTGTGTAGTGTTGGTGGTAACGTGGAGGTGTTGTGTGTAGTGTTGGTGGTAACGTGGAGGTGTTGTGTGTAGTGTTGGTGGTAACGTGGAGGTGTTGTGTGTAGTGTTGGTGGTAACGTGGAGGTGTTGTGTGTAGTGTTGGTGGTAACGTGGTGGTATAGTGTGTAGTGTTGGTGGTAACGTGGTGGTGTTGTGTGTAGTGTTGGTGGTAACGTGGTGGTGTTGTGTGTAGTGCTGGTGGTAACGTGGTGGTATAGTGTGTAGTGTTGGTGGTAACGTGGTGGTGTTGTGTGTAGTGCTGGTGGTAACGTGGTGGTGTTGTGTGTAGTGTTGGTGGTAACGTGGAGGTGTTTTGTGTAGTGTTGGTGGTAACGTGGAGGTGTTGTGTGTAGTGTTGGTGGTGACGTGGTGGTGTTGTGTGTAGTGTTGGTGGTAACGTGGAGGTGTTGTGTGTAGTGTTGGTGGTAATGTGGAGGTGTTGTGTGTTGTGTTGGTGGTAACGTGGCGGTGTTGTGTGTAGTGTTGGTGGTAATGTGGAGGTGTTGTGTGTAGTGCTTGTGTGTAACGTTACCATTATATGA
This sequence comes from Coenobita brevimanus, assembly GCF_032717465.1. NCBI lineage: Eukaryota > Metazoa > Arthropoda > Malacostraca > Decapoda > Coenobitidae > Coenobita > Coenobita brevimanus. Next base: position 23,714,664 of record NC_137062.1, read on the forward strand.
TATTGCCTGTAAATGGAATGTACATGAATTTCTTTAACCTATGTTGTGATTCCTTTGATTGATGTAAATGTGTCATTTATTTAGGGTAAGACTTATAATTAGGTTTAATAAAGTGAAACCCTTGCAAAACCTATAAAAGTAACTCAAGTAACACTTTAATAACTATTGTGCGTACATGCAGGAACTTAATGTAGGCTACCATCGGGCGATTTATTTTTTCTTTTTTTTTTGGGGGGGGAGGGAGAAACTTTGTCAGTGAAAGGATTAACATTTTTTCAGCTTCTCCTAGCGTAGCTGTTTTATGACCGTGCCTGTTGTTTGTGTATGACGAGGAAATTAGGTTATAAATCTCTACAGGCTAAATAAAACTGTTTAATGTAAGCTGCAAAAACTTACCAGAGTTTACCGACCTTGATAGGGTTGGTTGCGGTAATAATCTGGAGTCCTCTGTGACTCACTCACAGCTGAATAAAATCGTCTGGCGTTAGCTGCTATACAGTACATTGATATACCTGTTCCGATTTTGTGACATAATGGTAATTCTCTTAACTATGAGACTCCTATGACTCAAAATCACCAGCGTAAAATTGTTTGGCATTAGTTGAAACAAATCTTAGAACTGACCCCTCCATAAGGAATTTAAGAGTGGCACTAACTTTTAGGATCTTATGACTCATTGTATAAAATTATTTAGAGTTAAGTGAACTGTAACACCAGAATTGTCCCAGTCATGAGAAAGTATCATCTTCGTTCCGTCACGTGTTCTGCCTTTTGACACTGCCTTTGCGATTTTATTTTTCTTCTCTCTTTTCTATATTTCTTTCGTCCTTCTTTAACGCCCACCCGGGCACAATTTTTTAAAAAATTTCTTCCTATCACCAGACAGTTTTATCCAGCTCAGGTGAGACTTTGGAAGTGTGCTCTGGGGTAAATATGGCCTTCATTAACACTTCCGCTGCTAATGGGATCTCCCACGTTGAATAAAATTATCTAACTGTATCTTGCATATACTTAAATACATCACTGTATCGAAAGAATGAACGACTTCTTTTTCTTCCCTTCTTTTCTCTCCTACAATTCTCTCATCCTTTCTCCTTCTTTCTCTACATTCCTCTTCCCTCACTCTGTCTTCTCCCTCCCCATATCACGAACTTCTTCCTCCCTTCCTCCTTGGCTACCTTCCTCTTACCTCTTTCTTTCCTCACTTTCATTTTCAGCCATCTTTTCTTCCCCTTTCCATATCTAGCTGCTAACTCAGTCTTTGATCGTCAAGGCCCCTCACTTTTAACAACTCTGTCCAGTCAGCGACTCTTGTATATGATAACTTTTTAAGTCCTGTTTCTTTCTACTCTCCTTCTTCTGCATTCACACCTGTTATCTATTTTTTTTTTTTTTTAAGCCTCACTCACACGAAACGTGGTAGCCTGTCACGATGTACAAAATAATCGTGAACATACAAGAATGTCTGGATCATTACCTTGAGTAGTGTAAGGGCCAAGAGATTGTGTGGAAACGTGAATGGCATTGCTTAAGGCGTAAAAATATACATCGGTTGAGTGAGTGTGAGGGTGAGGTGAGGGTGGGCGGAAAGACCAAACAGGGCAATGGTTCTGCATATACACCTAGTGCGTTTGAGAGTGGGTGTGAGCTGAGATAATGGTTTGCCTTTACATACACCCTCACCTGCGCTTATGAAGGAGGGGGAGGGGGGGGAGGTGGATGTGGAATAACTCAAAAGAACCCCTTCAGTCTGATAACTGTGAGGAGTAAGGAGGTATTTCAAAACCCACGTGACCTGATAAGTAAGGTGAGTATCAATTATTATCTTGCCTTGGTGTATTGCTGGCTGCCATCCTGTGTGGACTGATAATAAGCCTTAATTAACTCCTTTCCATACTAGACAAAATGATTCAATATATCGTTTGGTAGTAGTGTGACTAAAAATAAAAAGGCATCTTAGGCTACTGAAGACGTAAATTAATCAACTTTTGGTGCCAATAGAAAAGCTGTATTAAGTACACACATTATATCAACAAGAAAAATTTTGATGCCGATTATGTGTTCATAAGTTGCTTCTGGCGTGATACTTGTTGTTGTTGTTGTTGAGTAACCCCGGTCTGTCTGGAAGAGCAGAGCCATCAACTACAGGCAAACAACTGATGGGTCATCCTTTGCAGTAAACTGATGTTCCCTTGTGGCGGACAGTGTCTTTCCACCCTGTTAACAGGAACACCAAAGTAGGTATCATTTCACCCCTTTATCTGTTTACATGGTTACCACACAGCGTAAATAGTTAATGGTTTCCTGGGTTACACGAAACCATGTGGCTTGCCACTCAGTGTAGAGCCACCTGAAATGGAAAGAAGATTAATAAATGGCGACGGGAAGGATGGAAGACATAAGAAGAAAGGAGGGCTGGTACACAAAAAAGAATGTAGACAGCTCTACATTAAGTGAGTGAATTGATGGCCGTCACCATCTACCACCACCTAATGAAATGTTGTGCCAAATGTATATGCTTTCGTTTTAAAATATTACACGATGGTCAGGAACACACCCACCTGTATTTCTTACAGATATTCACTAATCATTATGGTGCCAAATGACTTCTGTACAGGAGCAATGCGGCAAACGGCTTATGACCAAAAAGTCACACACAACAGTATTCAGATAGCAGAGTAACACAGAAGAGAAAATGAAAAAGAATAGAAAAGATTCTCCAGGTGATTTTTTTTTTTTTTTTTTTTTTTTTTTTTATAATAAAATCATCGCCTGTGTTAATATGTTCCGTGTCTTAAGTCGGTGCATACAGCAACTGTACATAACTTACTTAAAACAAAAAATAAATCTTCCAATCTTATTAGTCAATCTCCAGGCGATTATAATCAGTCTGATGACAAGGCACTTAACAATGAAGTGGATTATATTGGCTGTCCTAAAGATGAAGCCACCTGAAGGTAGTTAAAACATAGGAATGCATCATTATAGTTATCGAAATGAAAAGAGAGCTAAAACAAAAATACCAAGAGCACTGAGAAGAACACAGACCTCCACCAAGGCAGCACCATCTTTCGTTTTTGACATTGACCTTTGACCGCTTTGCCCAATGCTTAATTGACTGTCCCTGTGAGGGTCCTCAGTCATTTATACCAATTTCATGCAGCCCCACCCAGTTGTTTGTTTGTTTGTTTTTCATAGTGTTGTATGCAGGCAGACAGACAGGCATACCGATAGACAGATGAACAAGCCGGGTCATGGTGGAGGGAAATGTTGCATGAAGAGCAGCATGTAATATTCCAAAGACTTACGTGCATTTACACACCCAAGGCAATGAGACGCCACTGGCAGGTGAATAATATCTGGTGGCAGCAAAAGAGTTTATGTATATCTCCTCTGTAAAGAATTTTCGGAGACTATTTTACCTGTAGACGATTAGAATAAAAAGTTAACACTTCTTTCATACTAAAAGGACTACTTGACACTAATTAAGCCTTAACTTTAGGAAGGTCATTCTTAAACTGGATAAAATGGTCTGAGAGCAGCATTAACAATAATTAAAGATTCCTAAGTAATAACACATTTTTTTTTAAATCGGAGAAAACAGTTTTATTCTTGCCATCTAATGATTAATATTTCAATATTGTGTCAACTATAATAAAGAAATATTCTGTCAAATTTATTAAGGAAATATTAACTCCATTAATAGCAGCACTGGATGCCATTTTCTTTTTATTACTGAATCTCTCTCTCTCTCTCTCTCTCTCTCTCTCTCTCTCTCTCTCTCTCCTTGATAATCAGTTTTGTCCCTTCCATCTCGCATCCCTCCACTGTGTTTCATCCATCTCACCCTGTCCCCTCCATACTGGATCGCACACCCTCCCTCCCTTGTCACATTCTTCCCTCATCCTACAGTAGATCCTTATGCTTCCTTAATCATTCTTCCTTCCCCTCACTCTGCCCATCCCTCTTACGTTCTCCCCCACTCTCTTCCCCCACCTCCCCTCTTCCCCTCACCCTCTCTCAGCCAATCTCACTTCCCCTCATCTTCTCTCAGTCACTTTCCTTTCTCCTCACTGTCACCCTCTTTCATTTCCACTCAGTCTCTTTCATCTTTCACTTTCATCAACTGACCATAACAGATCCTGAAATGCGCGCGCGCATGCCTGTGTGTAATTCACCGGGTCGGTCAGGATCACTTGATGGTCGTGATCGTCAACATTTTACCCTCCCGGAAGGGAGCTGAGAGCTCATATAGTCCGATCTAAGGGCAAGGCTGTGACTTTCACACACCCACACATCCGTCCCCTTGCTCAAGGGAGACAGTAACCACCCACTTCGTCAGTGAAACTTTTCACAACCTGAGCGAGACGCGAACTCCCGTCTACCAGATGGCAAGCGAGAACGTTACCACTGCGCCAGCGAGCGGTGTGTGTGTGTGTGTGTGTGTGTGTGTGTGTGTGTGTGTGTGTGTTTAAACAGATAGGTAGATAGATATAAATAGATAGTGATATAGATATACAGAGAAAGAGGGATAAAGAAATAGATTTTTAAACATATATTTATATATACATATATATAATATATTCTCAGATACTTACGGATGTTCTCTCTAACCCTAAATTAAAAGGAGAAAAAAATGTTTTATTGCTTAAAAGAACTTCCTTGTTAACTTAATTACTGATTTGTTTTCAGTATTATGTTTTATTCATTTTATGGACATAATTTCACACAGCAATGGAAAAATTCCAGCCTTCAGTAGATTAAGAGGGTTTGATTGAAGGTTTGCATCATTACTTACTTCTCTGCCTGCTGTCTCCCTTACTGCTGCCTCTGTGCCTGCTGTCTCCCTTACTGCTGCCTCTGTGCCTGCTGTCTCCCTTACTGCTGCCTCTGTGCCTGCTGTCTCCCTTACTGCTGCCTCTGTGCCTGCCGTCTCCCCTACTGCTGCCTCTGTGCCTGCTGTCTCCCTTACTGCTGCCTCTCTGCCTGCTGTCTCCCATACTGTTGCCTCTCTGCCTGCTGTCTCCCTTACTGCTGCCTCTGTGCCTACTGTCTCCCTTACTGCTGCCTCTGTGCCTGCTGTCTCCCATACTGTTGCCTCTCTGACTGCTGTCTCTCTTACTGCTGCCTCTGTGCCTGCTGTCTCCCTTACTGCTGCCTCTCTGCCTGCTGTCTCCCATACTGTTGCCTCTCTGCCTGCTGTCTCCCATACTGTTGCCTCTCTGCCTGCCGTCTCCCCTACTGCTGCCTTTCTGCCTGCTGTCTCCCTTACTGCTGCCTCTGTGCCTGCTGTCTCCCTTACTGCTGCCTCTGTGCCTGCTGTCTCCCTTACTGCTGCCTCTGTGCCTGCTGTCTCCCTTACTGCTGCCTCTCTGCCTGCTGTCTCCCTTACTGCTGCCTCAGTGCCTGTTGCCTCCCTTACTAATTGCGTCACTGCCTGCTGCGTCCGCAACTACCTCACCTGGCCTTTACTACTACCTACCTCCCTGCGTGCTGCCTCCTGCCTACATACATGGCCTATACAGTAGTATATGAGCCCCTACCTCGTCTTTGCTTCTCTACCATCCCATGCTTTTCTATATCCTTACCTCAATAGAGCACCCTGAAACACACACACACACACACACACACACACACACACACACACACACCACGTCTCACTCTGCCCCTTGTCAATACGCGACAGACCGTCCCTTCCTCGCTCACTAATTTCTTCCTTCCTCCTCCTTGCTGACTTGTCCGTTCCTTCCTCCTCTCTTCCCTGCCGGCTTCCCTCCTTCTACCCGAGTCATTCTTTCATGCTTCCTTTCTCCATTCTTCTTCTTGCCTCGTTCATTCCTGCATACCTCCTCATCACTACCACCTGCTTTCCTCATGGCTCACCGTGACCTACATTTTTGTCTTACTTTCCACTCCTCGCCCTAGCTTTTCTCTCCGTCCTGCCTCGTTGTGACCCTAATCTCAGCCTTTCCTGTCTGCCTTCCCTCATTATCCATACCAGTGCTTCCTCTCGCATGTCTTCTGTTAGCCAACACCACATCCTTTTTATGTGTCTGATTCTGGGCATAGGCTTCACAGTTTACTCCCAAGGCCCAGTAGTCCTCCTACATACAATGCACCTCAACATGTCACCACTAAGGCGTTAATACCCACCGTCCATATTGAATATATGCCAGGGCTGTCTCATACAGAACTGGTGTATTGGTATTAGCGGGGGTATTTTTACATGTCGGCGGGTCTTATGGTAGATCAGCTTTTACGAAATTCAAATCCTTAAATGTTCCCTGTCCCAGCGGGGATTTGAACCTGGGTCCGGTAGGACTGCAGGCAACCTCTCTACCGATTGAGCCACCGCCTCCCTCTAATGCCTGCTTGCCTACCTGCCTGAGTTTCTACTATCCTGCTAATCTTTCTGGCTACATGTCTGCTTCAGTACCTTCCACTCCACTTTCTTGCATCATTACCTACCTCTCTGCTTGTTGTCTCCCTTACTGCTCCCTCTTTGCCTGCTGTCTCCCTAACTTCCTGTCTGTCTGTGTACTTTCCTACCTTCTCCCCACAATATACCTTCTCCCTGATTTCTGTCTTGTGTTTCTCTTCTCCTTCACTGTTACCCACATTTGCAACTGGCCTGCTTTTGGTCTAAAGTCTCTACCTCGCTGGGTGCCTAAGCTGCATGACTCTTCAACTCCTCTCGGTCTGTTTGACTTTCCCTTCCCTCTGTAACACCGCCAACTTGAATACGTCATTCTCGTTATATTTTTGCTGCTACTAAACGATTCGATTCAGCATGAGTGAAACTGTTAGAACGAACGGAATACATTAATTTTAGCCTACATTTACTCTTCACAGCTTAATGTCCTCACTATGTTAATTAAGATCGTCAGTGGAGAGCTTGATAAGACTGAGAAGCACTCTATCATTGTGAAGTAGTTAACACCTTTATTTCGCAGCCGCTTCCTCGACTGCGTTCTGAGGTACTAGGCAAGGCGGTGCGTGTTTACTGTTATGGCTGTTAATGTACAGCTTGGGGAAGGCTTTAATGTATCATCGCCACGTCTATAATGGACAACCTACAAAGCCCACCTGCACAGACTAGTTTACCCTGACTCTGACCCCAAAAGAACCACCTTTTCAGTCCGTCTCACACTCCTTCTCAACCAGCACCACCATCCTTTTTCTATTTCTGCCCAAACCCATACACACGTTTACATTCCACAAAATATATATTTACACTTTCTCAATACCAGCATCGTTGTTGCAACTTTCATCTCCACAGGGTGTACTCGTCCACCCTACCTCACCAACCCCCACCATCTGGCCCCATCCCACCCACGTCTTGCTGCCCGCTCCAGCCATTTTCAGCCTTCCCGCTGTTTATATTCACCTTACTGGCTTAATTACAACACCCATTCAGACACTTCATGCTTTAGTCTTGTCTCCTAACATTCTAATAAGATTTTCTGAAGATGGTTTTCCCTCAAGAACGATGGAACAAGACACACTCGACAGAGCCACGCGTGTGTCCACTTGACTCGTGAAATTAAAACCACAACTGGACCCTTGATGACCACTTGGTAAATATTTGATGCACTCAGACATCCTCTCTCCCCTCGTCCCAAATTCTCACATTCCGTCAGTGGGGGTTAGTCTACGTGATCACACACACACACACACACACACACACACATACACACACACACACACACACACACACACACACACACACACACACATAAAACCGCAAATATTGTGATAAAGCTATGTCTATATTAACAATATGCAATCTAAGCAGAGCACACTTAACGTCGCAGCCGTCATTAAAATGCCTTTGGTTCGGCTGTACTCAATTTCTACCTCCATAACGATATCCACCATACACAATGATAAAAATAATGGTGCCATCTGCTGACAGTGGCGGATGTCTGAGCTCACTGGTAATGGCGTAGTCAGTCATAGTGTGGGGTGAGTTGTGTGCTGATCCACTCTGGTGCCAGTCAACCTCCCTCACGCACATTAACTTGGCCTCTCTAATTTGGCACAAAAATGCAGACCTGCGTGGCGTGGGTCAGGAGGATTAAGATGCTAGAGAAATGAAGTGTCAGGTAATGTCATCATCTATCATGTCGCCCGACCCATTCTCTCTCTCCTGCAATGACATAATCCATGTTGTCCCGGGAGTCATGTACCTCCCACTTTCTGTACTCAGTTACCTTCGCTACTTCAATTTACCTCGCCTTTCTAATATGAAAGGAAAGTACAGACCTTTGTGTCCATGTGTGTGTGTGTGTGTGTGTGTGATAAGACTATTATTTGCTTGTTCTCACACGAGGTCAAAATAAAGCAGAGAGAGAGAGAGAGAGAGAGAGAGAGAGAGACCCGTTAACAACTTCACGGCCACAGCTGTCCTCTGCCTTTATCAACCACCATTCATATTATCATCTCATAACCAGTACTAACCTAAGCCAGTATAACATAACCTCCCCACATTGCCTCAAAGCATCAAGCGACTCCCTCTCTTAATATCTTCACCATAAAATCCTCAGGCGGCAGCGAAATCAAAATATTAATGACATAATGAAGCAATGCCACTCAGGGATGAGTGAGGCTGGTCACTTTCATCTTAGATGCCAAGACCAACTTTCCTAGCCCCGGGATCCTACGCTCCTCATGGGGCAACGTAGGATTAGATGATGGATGGATGGATGGATGAAACAATCAGAATAATTGTAATTGCTCGTAACATATTCACAGCCGGGTTGCCCCTTTAACTGGTGATGATCGTCTTGTGTTGCCAAAGATGAGATATAAAAGATGGCTTTGTGTGGAATAATCGGGAAGTTTCGTTGACAGTGTAGTCTGTCCATTGCCTCTCGCAGCATATCTTGATTGGTGGAGTTGACACAAGAACCACCAGGTTTTCCATCCCTGCTCAATAACAAGCCCTCTTCCTGCTACGCAACACTGTACAATACACTCTCTCACATCTTATCGCTACATCTCGTGTCTGTGTCCCTGTTCTCCTCCGCCATGTCACTCCCATATACTTTCCCATCATTTGTTTTCTTTCACTGGGACAAGTTGGAGTATTGACGTCACGTGCTTTTACATCTGATATATTGCATTTCATAACACTGCTATTTTATTCATGTCCTCAGCTCCAGACATAAGTTAGAGAACCAGGTCTCATGGTCGAGTAATTAACCTATGATGCACCAACAGTGAGGTGGTCACTTGCAGCCCTCACACATCACCTGGCACTTAATCACTAATTCACACCATCTCTGTAATCAAACGCAAAGTGCATTACATTCATATCAAGTGTTATG
>NC_137062.1:23728992-24151269 GCF_032717465.1 Coenobita brevimanus
GAGGTGTGATATAAACAATAATTCTCCGAGAAAGAAGTGCTCCATTGTTACCCATGCTAGTGAGAAAACGACCCAGTGGTGCGACGCCCCCCATTGTTAGTGTCAGTAATATCCCAGGGTGTGGCAGCATCACCCAGTGGCGCGGCGCCCCCCATAGTTAGTGTCAGTAATATCCCAGGGTGTGGCGGCATCACCCAGTGGCGCGGCGCCCCCCATTGTTAGTGTCAGTAATATCCCAGGGTGTGACAGCAACACCCAGTGGCGCGGCGCCTCCCATTGTTAGTGTCAGTAATATCCCAGGGTGTGCCAGCATCACCCAGTGGCGCGGCGCGCCCCCCCCCCCATTGTTAGTGTCAGTAATATCCCAGGGTGTGGCGGCATCACCCAGTGGCGCGGCGCCCCCCATTGTTAGCGTCAGTAATATCCCAGGGTGTGGCAGCATCACCCAGTGGTGCGGCGCCCCCCATTGTTAGTGTCAGTAATATCCCAGGGTGTGGCAGCATCACCCAGTGGCGCGGCGCCCCCCATTGTTAGTGTCAGTAATATCCCAGGGTGTGCCAGCATCACCCAGTGGCGCGGCGCCCCTCATAGTTAGTGTCAGTAATATCCCAGGGTGTGCCAGCATCACCCAGTGGCGCGGCGCCCCTCATTGTTAGTGTCAGCAATATCCCAGGGTGTGCCAGCATCACCCAGTGGCGCGGCCCCCCCCCCCCCCATTGTTAGTGTCAGTAATATCCCAGGGTGTGGCAGCATCACCCACCAACTGCCATCATTACTGACTATAGTGAAGGTTTATAATGAAATCTCTGAGCCCATTGCCTTGATAATGACCTGAATGACATCCAACACCACTTCACCGCAACAGCCATACAAATATTCATATGTAATTATGGAGAGATTTGGAGCCAGAATCGCTATCAAGTCGTCGGTTGGGAGCCAAAATTAAAAAAAAATCTAGATATTTATTTCGTTCTAGAATTTGCCATTATTCCTTAAAAATCACGGTTTAGAATAAAGAACTAAAGTGAGGAATAGTGCATTGTATTCTTGGTTTCAAAGTGTGTTGGTATATAGGATGAATTATTACAAATCACATGCGATTAGAGGAAGAGACTGATGTTGGCAAATTCATAAAAAAATAAAATAAATATGTGTCCCTGAAACATAAGTAAATTTATTATTTGCCCTAAACATTCCTAGACTAAAATAACTGGATACACTCATAAATTAATGTAACAACTTCATTTACTATCATTGGCGAAATGTTATCAATTATATATCAAGTCAGTAATGATTCGAGTCGACAGATATTATTTACCTGATGTTTTAGAATGACTAATGAACCTGTTTGAGATAATATTTCATATTATAAGTTATTTTATCCGAGAAAGATTTTAAAGCAAACTACACTTGTTAGCACTCCGCCGAAGTATGTGGTTACGATTATCAGTACAGTATAAATATATCTTTTATTTAGATAGCTGATTACAGTGGAAGTGAGTTGGCTTGAAATGCCTTACTTTATGAAATCTGCATACCGAGTGAATGAATGGTATAGATCCATGTGTTCATGATGATGCGTAAGTCAACCAAATATAAATATATGATTCAGAATGAATGAAACAAAAACGCAGTGCTGGCAGCCTACCCTGGAATGAGAGCATCAAAGGATCAGGCAGTGGGACGATGAGGGGAAGCAGGGGATTAATTAAGGGTCAATTAATAGCTCCTGGCAGGGGCAGCTGAAGTAATTAATGGTAATATTAAATTCGATGGAGAACAGAGACATGAAGGTCATTTGTCAGGTAATTGGATTTACAGCCAGGTGAATGTTGTAGCGCTTACCATTACCAAAAGCAGGTGGAATATTACCAACGTTTCTCTCTCTCTCTCTCTCTCTCTCTCTCTCTCCCTTAGCCATTAAGGTTCATTTCCGTAACATTCCGTCCAGTTTCATCAGAACACAGATTTGCGTCAGTATCTCCTTGTCTTTCACCAGTTACATCCTCCTCGCTCCTTTATCACCCTCATCTGTTCGAAAATTATCTCCGGTTTTCTGCTCTGTCTATCCGCTTGTCTGTCAGTCTCTATAATCTTTTCCTCCGCCTCCTTTCCTTTATCTCTCAGTATGCCATTACGTTTCCATTTCCATTTCCATCCCCTTCTCTACACACCCAAGACTCTCAGTAGCGGTCCTTTGTTCTCCATTCCTCAACCTCTACAGTGACGAATGCATTCTTTTAATTATGTACGATCTATCAGTATTTATGGAGTCGAAACACAAAGTGGCTCTTATTTCTAAACTGAGGGCTATTTCATTTCCCTTGCATGTTACTTTGCTCCCTCCAGCTACATCTTGCCCATCTTCTTCATCTCCCTCTGATCACAGTTTCTTTCCACTTTATATCTGGCTACTTCCCTCTCCTCTCGATACCTGGAATGTGTCAACAAGGAGCTTCAACGAGTACATTAGAGCTGTCTGCCCTTTCCATGTGTTTATTGGATGGTCTGTACAGTGTTTTATATACATATATTTCCTAAACATACCTCATCCCTTTAACTGTTATTATTAGTTTTTAGAAAACAGAAAACATGTTTATTTACTCTCAGTCCTTGTATTGGTCTCACTGAATTGAATGGTCGTTGATTAGAGACATATTTTGGCAATACATCAAGGATACAGGTTAATCCTTCACGTATAAATTTTTCTGAAATTATCACAGCCCTCCCCACCCCCATCGCCCCATATCTTACACTGCTTGTAGCTTTTCTCTTAAGAGGTTTTTCAAGAATTCCATTCGTGATTTCTAATGAGATTTTCCAGACCATTTTATGAGTTTCCTTTAATAAAGCATCAGACGCAGGCTAGAGGAAGGTAATTACAGTATGCTTGCCTTTTTTGCTTACCTTCTCAAGGTTTTTAGAAGTTAGAATAACTTTTCCAGGTTCAAGGAAGAAAGACGATTACAGGACGTGGTGATACTGAAGTGATGAAGACTGGACGAGTCTTGGGGACGGCAGTCTGAAGCCCATAACTGAATTCTGACTGTAGTACAAGAATTTTTGGTCTATTTCCCTTATTCTCATTTCCTGCAACACTATCTTTCTGTGGCCTGCTGATAATGCGATAACCACAGTGACCAAATAAATTGTGGCAAGTGATTATTAAAGTGTAAGAGAATGGATTGTTTATTTTAAGATGACCAGATTGATCTTTATTTTTTCATTTTTTATGTGTCGTGCTCTGGGCATAGGCTAAACATCCCGGCCCCTATGGCTATAACACACACTATTCCCAGCCCGCCATCGAACATCAGACAACAGAACACCTCTGTAACCACTCTAAGATCTTATTTCATTAACACCCTCAGTTCAGTGACGTGTTTTCTAAATCTAATTTTGTTTGCTTCTGATGATTTTATTCAGCTTTGGGAAACCTCTTGTACTGAAGGTGTAAATGATGCTTTGGTCTAATTCTCCAGTTCTAGAAAATTCAAAACTAGATCAAAATTATGGATACAATAAGAAATAGAATATAAAAAATACACCAATGGACTGAAATGGTAAAAAAAAAAAAAAATAATATACCACAAGCTTTACCGTCATGTCATACAAACACCCCAGCTGATAACATGACGATGGCCTTGACCTAGACAGTAGTGTAATGTTTTTGTACAGAAAGCACATCATTAGTGCCAAATCTGCGGCCTGTGAGGGTTTGTGTGTTTATCTGCCGGTGTTTTATACAAAGACTGGTGGGCTTCAGAGAACGACTGATTACTTCATATTCATTGCTAATTACATATTTATGCAATGGTAAAATGATAGCTCTCTCTCTCTCTCTCTCTCTCTGGCTTACCAATCATTCCCGTATCTCATCTCTGTTATTATTATATCCGAGCGAGAGCAGGTATTACATCTCACTGGAAGTGTGTGTGTGTGTGTGTGTGTGTGTGTGTGTGTGTGTGTGTGTGTGTGTGTGTGTGTGTGTGTGTGTGTGAGAGAGAGAGAGAGAGAGAGAGAGAGAGACAGACAGACAGACAGACAGACAGACACAGACAGACAGACAGACAGACAGACAGACACAGACAGACAGACAGACAAACAGATACAGAGACAGACAGACAGACAGAGACAGAGACTGACATACAGACAGACAGAGAACAAAATAAGCAGAGTTCATCCTAGTTTAGCTAAACTTTAAGAAAGGGTTAAGGGACTGACAAGGATTTGACCTGTTGTTTTTGGGAGCAGTAGGTCAAAGACCAAGGTTCATTTGCTAGGTTAAAATCTGACTTAATAACCGGTTACTATCTGATTTAGACGAAACATGTTGACTAGTTCTGGTAAAGACAGGAACGAATTGAGTCAGTTTTGAGAATAATCAGTCAAAAATCAAGGCCACAGGGCAATGTCAGTATTAGACCCGTGCGCCTGTGTGTGGACAAATAACTAAAAGCAATTGTGATGTGACTTGGATCAATGTTTGTGGAAGACTTGTGGGTCAACCACGGGGCCGACCTATAGTGTTTTAGAACAATAAGTCGAAGATCAAGGTCACATGATAAGGACAAGTTAAGTAGATTTTATCCCACCTTTATCTTTATGGAAGGGTTAATTGTAAGGCGAGAAAATAGTGTTTAGACCAACTTATACAATGTCAATCAGATTTAGATCAAACTGTCTAGGAAGGTTTAAGGTAAAGAAAGGAAGAAGAGATTCAATTTTCAGAACAACCGGCAAAGGTCAAGAAGGTCAAGGGAAAAGATTAAACGTGCGACCCATGGAGCAAGTGGTGATCAATCTCTGAGTGCTTCTGTGTGTTACCATTGTACCATTAAATAATCTCTAGTTCTTTCACATGATTATTTTTTCTCTCGTTTCCTCTTTCTTGTCACCAAATAATATTTATCGTCAGCCAGATTATTCTCTCCTCCTCTGACATCAGATGTGACCATTAGGAAATGCAAGGATATTGTTTTTCTTATGTTTCCTGTTAGTGATCTACTTGTCATCATCAACACCGTCATCTTAGCCAAGTTCTCAATATCATACTAGTGTGGTAAGATTCACTATCAGAGTATAAAAAAAGATAAATTCAAACTGCCAGTGTCATAACAGTATCTAGCCTACAAAGGCCTTAGTATAGAAAAAGCTAATGAAGACTGTACCTGCCCCTACAGTTCGAAAACTATGTGGCAATGTCGGGTTCAAGAAGTTTATCTCCCAAACAGTACCCTTCCCCTCCGCAACACACACACACACACACACACACACACACACACACACACACACACACACACACACACACACACACACACACACACACACACACACCGTGCTTGCATTACCTTGGTGGTGACAGGAGTGGGGTTCGCGAGAAAAATGATGGCCATCTGGATGTGACACTTGAATGGGTTCAGGAGAAAAATGAAACAGCGGTGATTGTGTGTGCTGAGAGAGACGCTTGGTTTGGAGGTGGATATTGTGACGGTAAACGATGATGGGAAACACACAGTGGAATAGAGAAAACAACACGAGGTGTGTTTGGAGGAAAAGAGAGACAGAAAGACCAGAATAAAATTATACATTTGTAAATGAAAACCGAAGAAAGACAGTTTTGTTTAGATGCTGTGTCTCAGAGGAAGAAGAGTTGTGGGTAAGGTGGAGAGAGAGAGAGAGAGAGAGAGAGAGAGAGAGAGAGAGATTGGCAGAAACACACACACACACACACACACACACACACCATTCAACAATACCTTACAATAGTAGCACATCTCATTTTTTTTTAATACGTTACCTTCAACTGTCAATATTATCATCATTCCACAGTGGCTCACAATATCGTCACATATTCTTCTGATGGTCTTCCACAAAATGATGTTAAGTCTCTTTCTCCACCTCCCGCCTAAGACATTAAGATTCCCGCGGGGCTGCAGATATTGTTTTGGCTGCAGAATATTTTATCTCAGAGCCGCCATGGAGGTTACTGGTGCTGCCTCACCAACTAGAATTTTCCTCCGTCACCAAAGAACAAAAAAAGTAGGTGCAGGATATGTTACTAACGATATGGACTCTTAACTTTAATACGTCATAATTATTCTTATCAATTCCAAGAAAAAAGAAGAAATTCATAACATTTTTAAAAATACTATGAATTATGTGTTACTTGTTATCAGTTCTTGATGTGTAACATTGCTTTTCTTTTCCGTCCTGTATATGAACACTGGCAAGTAATTCTGGTGTTTATCAGTCTTCAGTGAGTATATTCAGATTCTGTTTTTGTGAAGATATGCCGGTATTAATGGAAGCAGGGCTCTGAGACTGGGGGAAAATGTTTGCAACTATTAAGGTTCCACCTCACCATGCTGCAGGGAGGTGATGGTCCAGTCATGGTGTAGTGGATTTCTGCCTGAATGGAGGCGAATCACCCCAAGGCTGAGGCAGGGAATATTTGGGGGGTATTCTACAACACTCAACGACGTGCCACAACCATACCCCGCCAGTGCAATCACCAAAATGCTGAATGACAGAGCTGTTAACCAAGAAGAAATGGAGGTAAGGGCAAGTTTGTGTGGGTGAGAGAAGTGTAAGAATCACACACACACACACACACACACACACACACACACACACACACACACACACAGGTGTTGGGACACCAATTATCACAGTGTTTACGTTATTTACCACAGTCTGTTTATCTGTCGGACATATAAACACCAGTTATTTTATTTTCCTTTGCCGCTGTGAGGACATACCGGTAGGTTTGTATGTGCTGAGTTCCAGGTTACTGAGGCAGGCAAGGTTTGGTTTGGTTATGGTGTGTGGTGGTGGTGTTGAGTTACAGGTTACTGAGGCAGGCAAGGTTTGGTTTGGTTATGGTGTGTGGTGGTGGTGTTGAGTTACAGGTTACTGAGGCAGGCAAGGTTTGGTTTGGTTATGGTGTGTGGTGGTGGTGTTGAGTTACAGGTTACTGAGGCAGGCAAGGTTTGGTTTGGTTATGGTGTGTGGTGGTGGTGTTGAGTTACAGGTTACTGAGGCAGGCAAGGTTTGGTTTGGTTATGGTGTGTGGTGGTGGTGTTGAGTTACAGGTTACTGAGGCAGGCAAGGTTTGGTTTGGTTATGGTGTGTGGTGGTGGTGTTGAGTTACAGGTTACTGAGGCAGGCAAGGTTTGGTTTGGTTATGGTGTGTGGTGGTGGTGTTGAGTTATAGGTTACTGAGGCAGGCAAGGTTTGGTTTTATTATGATGTGTAATGGCGGTGATGAGGGTACCCAATAGCTATTCTTCGTATAACGATGACGATGAAGTGTTTGGGCGATGGTGGTAGTTGTAGCTGCTATGGTCGTTTTTATGCTGTAGTGGCTCTTACGACAGTGATTGTTTGGATGTTGTGGTGTGATGGTGGCAATGTGGTGGTGGTGGTGGTGATGATATAATTTTGGTGGTGGTGGTAATATGCGTCGAGGTGTTACTTGGTGGCTATCGTAGCGGTGGTGTTGCTGCTCGTGTGGTGTTATCATGTTGCTGGTGTTTCTATGAGTGTAAATATTATTGTCTATGATGATGCTAAATATAGAATAAAAATGTGAAAATTAGGGTGAGAAAGATGGATATTTTGATGCGAGAAAAAAAGTGGATGGTAGATATTTGAGGCATGATACACTGTTAGTATGAAGCTATGTTGCAAGGGAAGTGTGCTGGCACAGAGAGAGAGAGAGAGAGAGAGAGAGAGAGAGAGTAATAATATTCCTGTTATAGCCAAACTGTTTTATTTAACTCGTAGTAGTTTCTTCTGGCATAAAATTTGGCAACAGTAACCATTAAGATGTGGAAGACAATAAAAATAACAAATGTTTTATTTTTGCCAACACCACACGATTTCATTCAGCTTCGAGTGGCCTGTCGTCGTCAAGGTGTTAACTATCGCATTTATTATTATTATTATTTTTTTTTTTTACCTCGGTCTCCACCTTTAGGGAGTGTGTTCATCTCTCATGATTATTCGTTTTTTGTTAATAGCTTTGTTAACCACTTCGTCACCTGCTGCTGCTGATAATACACGAACATGAGTTCTTTTGCGCACTCATTTACACAGAAGCGTTCACACTTTACTTTAAACGTGCCTTCCTACCGAAGCTCTTCTGCATTCATTTGTTTTTCACACACACGTTCGCCTCCGTGACAATCAGTTCATACTGCTTCCAGATATAACGCTGTGTTTTAAAAAGTATTATACTGTGTTCAGAGTTAAGTACAGGAGTGATATTTCTGGGTGATCCTCTACATCCTTGCATCTCGGTGTGAACAGTTTGTGATGCAGCCCACATTCAAAATTGTATAAAAACAAACTTTCCTTTATATACCTCAGAATATAAAGAATATTTCTTTATTCTCACGTTAAGTCTAGCACACTATCTTCGAGCACTGAGGACTCATTAGGCCTTAGCGTTTATGTTGTGTTCAAGCATTAAAAAAAAAAAAAATACGTAACTGAATAAATTTCCTCCACTAACATTACGGCCGTAGAAACACATTTCTGTTATCTGTTCTGCTACCAACATTGGAGCCACCATGGCCAGAGGGCAGCATGTTCGTCATACGTTCTGTGTGTCAAGGCCAGGATTCAAACTCACGGAAATGGCAAGCATTTAAAGATGGTGGGGATGGGAGAGATCCTGTCCTGCGGTGAGCCGATCGATGAAAAAAAAAAAAAAAAAAAAAAAAAAGACATCAGGTTGGGAGGGGTAAATTTCTCAGACTGGATGGGGTTGGGTGAATCAGGCTAATAACTAATGGGTAATTGGAGTCAGATTAGAGATGCCATTGTCCTGCAGTGGAATGACCCAAGGTTATAAATGATGCTTATGATAACCACCCATTTTGTTGTTTCCGCTTAATTCAGTTATTTTTGTATATTCTGATTCTTCTGTTTCACCTTCTATGCAGTATCCATAATAACCAGCCGTGTCTCCCTTCCTCGGACTTTCCGTTTCTCATAGCTTCTTCTCTCTTCTTCCTGTTTCCTGACGTTTGTGTCCTTTCCTTTCCCTCTGTCTACGAATATTCATTTGCCTCTAGCATAACTACATCATTTCAGTGATCTAATCTTAACTACAGAGATGAACCCATACAATATTCATACAACAAGCATACACATTAACATTTTGATCACTACACGCATTTTCCCTGCCCGTGTCCTCTTATTCCACGGGGCTTTGAATTTTGTGTTGGGTCGCAATCTGTGGATATGACATGGCAGATCCGACATAAGCTGACGACCATTTGTTTACCGCGTTAGTATTGCACCACACACTGACAGGAGCCCTCACACTGGCCCTTGTGTGTGTGTGTGTGTGTGTGTGTGTGTGTGTGTGTGTGTGTGTGTGTGTGTGTGTGTGTGTGCTTAAAATACTGTGTCTGAGAACAAGGACATTGATAGCGACTGTCAGTATGAAAATACTATTACACTTTTTATTTTCGATGTGTAACTGCTTAAACTTGGATAGGAAAGAGCTGACAATCAATTGCTCGTCTCCTGTGTTATCCAGCACATTACATTCCATATTGTTATAGTGATGCCTCTGCCTGTTTGATAGCTTCCTGTTCCTTGTTTATCCCTTATTTATGTCTGTCCTCCGTCCTACCTTCTTGCCCTTTAGTTCAGTCTTATTACTCGTATCTTTACCAGTCCTTTACTTATGATGCCAAAATTTTTATTTACCTGGAGCTTTTCACTACGATCATCCTAGGTTAAGAGCTTTTTGTTCGGCTTATTTAAACCATTTCACTTTCCTTCATCTTCCTTAATGTTTGGTGGAAGTAGGAATAATTTGAAAAAATCACTTTAAGAACGAGAGCAGAAGACAGGTGTTGGGAATTCTATGGTCACGTTTATCTGCCAGTCATATAAAGAGCTGGGATGCATCCATTTGACTGGCTTCTCTAAAGCTGACACGGTCGTCAAAGCAGAGAGGCAACCAACACAAAAAGTGAAACACATTGCTGTGGAAAGCTTGGTTTGTAAGTGATGTACATGAAAATTACATCTTGCAATTTATAAACACCTCATTGCATGTGTTCCTACTGTACTTTCAGTAATGCCTTCATACATTTTGAGGTTCGAACTACTGTAACCAGATTTCGATACTGTGTGAAGGTATTTATTGAGAGCAACTGTGCGTGACTACTATACACCATCTGTTCAAAGTATGATTTCTGAGACATTAATGAACTAACACAAGATCACACTGTCATGCACCAACTAATCCTCAGTAATTCACCTTCCATTATCATCATCATCATCGTATTCCTCTTCCCTAACTCACAAACATCACAATAATTTTGATAAGATTAATAGTCTACTGCCTTCAAATTTTTTTCAACCCACCCCAAACTTTCCTACTTTTATATTTGTTAATTTCTCTCGGAACTAATCTGAAGTTTTTGAGTAATTTTCTCTCCCAGTCATCACGACCTCTAACTTCAATATCACAGCTTTGTAAATCATCCCAAGATCCTCACCCCAGTCTTGCATTTCCACCCATTTCAATCTTATTTTTATTTACTCCTCTATCCTTGGCCCTTTCCCGATATCCTCCACTCCCCGCTTTCCTTGATGGGCCAGACCTGCAGCTTTACTGTAAACACTATAATGCTTTTCCCTGAACACATGAAATTGAAAATACTTTGTAATCCGATAAAAGGAAATGGATTTTGATGTGATCACTACTTTTCATCCTCTTAAAGTTGTGTTGGTGTTATTGTTACGTTGATGTTGTTGACTGAATCTCGTCTGGTGTTAAAATCTTACAGTATATCAATAAGTTTTGTATTCATGTCGTATTTCATGCCTCCTCCAACTGCAAGACTGTTCAACATGGGGAAACTTCTGACCGCTTGGGAAAGTTATGTCAATCTCTTCACGCTTTCAGCGCATGTCCATCACCACTATTCCATTTCCATCTCGTATTCATTTCTTCCCCTCTCCTCTCTCCTTTCTCCTCTCCTTTCTTCCTGACTACACACTTCCCTTTTCTCTTGTCTCCACAATTCTCTCTTCCTGTACCAAAATTCTCTTTCCCCTGCCTCCACACTCCTCGTCTCTACTACTGTCTCCACACTTCTTTTCTCTCCTGTTTCCACATCTCTCTCTCTCTCTCTCTCTCTCTCTCTCTCTCTCTGGACAGCTTCTCTATAATTTCCCTCATTTTCACCCCAAACACTTCCATCCTGCCCTCTGTCCACCTTTCAAATACTCTGCCACACTCACCCCACACCACACACCCCAGGCGCCTCTCTGCAGTGTCAACAGTGGGTAATTACTGGACTGGCCAACGCCTCATGTGTGGCCATCCATACATAAAAAAAAAAAGAGAGAGAGAGTAAAACAAAGGGAGGAGAGGAATTGTAGACGATAAAATTGGTGAGTGGAAAAGCTTTGGAAAAATGTGGTGCCAGGCACAACAAACCTCGCCCGACAGCAGTTATTTTATTGCTGTTAAATACTGACTCGCTTCTGCCATTTAGTGTCAGTGTACAATTATGTGCACCCAGCGTCGTCAATATAGGACGGAATAGTGCATTTTCAAAATTTAATAAAGGAAGAAACCCTGGGGTAAAGACCTAAGAGCTTCGCCACTATGAGCCAATAGGCGGAGGGCAGTACGCTTAGTACCCTTCCAGGGGCGTCATTTGGGGGGGGGCACCGAGGGGCGCTCGCCCCCCCCAAGCTTTCTGAGAGGGCCTCCAAATCAATTACAATTAATGAAAAAATACATAAGGTTAACATCATGAAGTTAAAAGTAATTTGTATTTAGCCTCAGTAAGTTTTGAGTGAAATATATCTTGTGTGTATGTGTGTGTGTGTGTGTGTGTGTGTGTGTGTGTGTGTGTGTGTGTGTGTGTGTGTGTGTGTGTGTGTGTGTGTGTGTGTGTGTGTGTGTGTGTGTGTGTGTGTGTGTGTAATAATCACAATATTTTACTAGGTATACTAAAGGATGTCAATGTAAATATGTTCCTAGCCCCCTGTTCAGTTAACTTCAATATCGAATTGCCTTTTTTATTGTATTATGGCCATCATTAAAAGTTTTTCTTCCTCTTGGGAAGTACGTACCTGTAGGTAGGAGTCTTATGAGTTCATTTAGATCAGTGGTTCCCAAAGTGGGAGGTGGAAAGACCCAGAGGGGAGGGGAGCTATCATGGGACCGTGAGGAAAAAGGGGACGGTAGGGGGGGCTGCAGGGTGGCATCAGAACCAAGTAAGCATTTTTTTTTTTTTTACAAAATCTATATGACAAAATCTAAGTCACAAACACTTAAGTGGCGTGTATGCTTTTCACACACACACACACACACACACACACACACACACACACACACACACACACATATATATATATATATATATATATATATATATATATATATATATATATATATACACGCGAAAGCATGGTTTTATTTTATTTTGTGGTTCGACGTCGGAATTAAAAGTTCAAATATTTTCTTTATATCTTGGTAACGTGGTCAGGACACGATAGGCACCACAAGCCAGCGGCCAGCCAGTCAGACAGCAGACACCGTGGGGAGTTCATTCTGTAAGGGCTGGTAAAGTACGTATGAACACAGTTCTGTCTGCCTATCTGTTGCCAGACGCCTTAATCCCGTAAGGAGTGGCCACAATCAAATCGCCTCCATGTCGCCCTGTCCTCCTCTATTTCACTGCCCTGCTCCCAGCTCACACACCCCTCTCTCATATACCTCTCCACTCCAGCCCTCCATCTCATGTTTGGCCTCCCTCCCCCTCTCCCCCCACCTCACTCACATACACTCTCCTCTTCAGTCTCTAACTCTCCATCCTCTCCACGTGACCAAACCACCTCAGTGTGTTTCTCCTAACGCTTCCTATCACATCCACATCCACACCACAACGCTCCTTCACTTCCTCATTTGTCAGTCTGTCTCTCCATGTGACTCTACAGGCTCCTCTCAAATAACTTATTTCCACTGCTCTCACTCTTGACTTGTGTCCCTCCAACAAAGTCCAAGCTTCACTTCCATACGTTAGTTACCCGCCAGGGTAATAAACTTTTGGAGAGTTCACCCGGCCACGTACTGCTTTGCCGGACATAAAGAGTGCTGTGGTTGAACCAGTGTCGCATACTAAGTATGTTTGCACCCAGTCGGCTTGCGGGGGCCGATTACACTTGGTTCACAGACTACACACACATCCAAAGCCACTACAACATTACAATCACACTTACAAGCACTGCTCACTCTACATAAAATCTCTACCACACGGCCTAAGCCGCTGGGTAGTATCGTCCCACTTCAGTTGGGATAGGCCGGTCCTGCGGTGGACACTCAAACGGAGGCCTTTCCGCTTGATGTCAGAGGCCGGAAATGAGTCATTACTCGGAACCGGTGGCCCGATTGGACTGGAAACCTTTATTCTTCAAGTAAAAACATTTTAACGGTACCTTACTATAACAAAAATTGCACTACGTTGCGCAGTTTGGGGTGTGTTACAGTAACTTCAGTGCCCACAAAGAAAGTGATCAGCTTAAGGGCCGCCGAAGTTGTTCGATGTCAAAAGGCCAGAAATGAGTCATAACTCGGGAACCGGTGGCAAAATTGGACTGGAAATTGTTTTATCTTCAAGTTAGAGCATTTTAACGGTACCTTTGTCTGACAAAAATTGCGCTACAATGATACGTTTTGCTGTGTGACGGTAAAAAATGGACAAACCAACAAACATACAGAAAACGGATCATTATACTCTCTCTACTGCGTCTATATTGCTCTCTTTTCTCTCTTTGTCCACTGTGTTTATATTTCTCCCTCTTCTCCCTCCCCACATTGTGCATAATTCTTCTCTCCAACCGACCTCTCTCAATTCCTGCCTCTCTCCTCTCTCGTCCTCCACACCTCCCCCACTCCCTGTGGTGTGTCTATATCTCTCCCTTCTCTCCTTCATCCGCTTCCTCTCCACTTCCCTCTTTCCCTTCACTGTGTCTATATTCTTTTTCATCGCTCCCCAAACTGCCTGGCACACGTAATTTTCCGCCCTGGCTGTGGCAACCAACGAATCACTCAAGATATGCAGCAGCACCGCCACCAATGTTTGCTGACTGTTCCAATTGCACCAGGATTCCACCACTATGCCGACTTTCAGAAAGGCACAGAAAGAAAGCCAAGCGAGCTATGTGGTTTCACACATAGCATGTCTATAGTAAAGAAATTAGTGCTAACCCTTTGCAGGAGCTTGCCTCCGTCGAAAATGTTATTCTGGTTTACTAGTCTATCTATTTCTGTTGCCAGACGCCACAATCCCGAAAGGGTTGGCCATTTGACTTTGAGTTATTGGTTTTACGGGGAGGGGCACTAACCCTCCACCAACCCACTTGTTGACAAGTAGAGGGCACGTATGGGTTGGTTATATGGTTACCACCCAGCGTTGTAAATGGTTTCTTGGCTTACAGGAAACCATTTGGCTTGTCACTCAATGTAAAGCCAAGTGTAAAGGAAAGAAGAGCAATAAGAAGTGACAGGAAGGATGGGAGATATAGGAAGAGAGGAGGGGAGGCACAGAAAAAGAATGATAAAGGCAAAGGAAGAAGTAGGCAGCACAAAATCAAGTGAGTGGATGATGGTCGCCACCACCTACCACCATTCTGGTATACACCAGAAGATTTTGTTCAGCTGAGAACAATGCTAGCGATCAAAACTTAAAATTATATCTCTAATAACACATTTTTTTACTGTTGGTACACATTGGAATCTATTTGAGGCTATCACCAGATGACTTATCTGTCAAGAATAATCCTGGCTGAGAAAGAAAGAGAATTTAAAGAATGCTGTACCTAACGTTATGCAAGAGTTTTGGCTGGCCTCCAAACAAATTATTTACTAAATAATTGGAAAGTCTCTTCAACTCGTGACTCCAAACCTAACCTTGACTGAAACAACTTTAAGTCAACTTAAACTTGTTGACTGCAACCACCAATGTGGATAATATGAGAGAGAGAGAGAGAGAGAGAGAGAGAGAGAGAGAGAGAGAGAGAGAGAGAGAGAGAGAATTCAGTATGTATTCTGAAAACAGTTTTAACAATACTTCTAAATAAGTTTGCTAATCTACAGCAACGAATGCTAAAGGTGTAGGATCTTTTCAGCTCTTATTTATTTTTTCTTACCCGCCGAAAGATGACAGACATCTAGCACATAACCCGAGAAAAAAAAAATTGGAAAGGAAAAAGTAAATAATGTTTTCCAGAACGTTTTTCTATTTAAGTTTTTGATAAAGCTGTCAGCAGTGGGTGAAGAAACTGCTACCTCTCCTGTTATATGCAATATTTTCCCCAACCATTACATATTCTTTCTTTCTCTTCTCTCTCACGTTCTTTACTACATATTTCTCTCACCTTCAGCTTGTTGCGTTTGTACTGCATGTCTCCTTTTCCCCTGTCTTCTCTATCTCTCAACCCCTTCTTTCCACTCAAATACTCTCTCTCTCTCTCTCTCTCTCTCTCTCTCTCAACTCCAAGCCTCCTTATTTTCTCTCTACCTTTCTCCTCCTAACGTCTCTTCCTTTTCACTCACGCCTGTTATCCTTGTTCGTGACGAAATCAGTGTGACAAGTTGATAAAGGCGATGGAAGGGAATACACAGGAAAAAGCTTAAATTTCTCAGTTCTCATTTTATATATTATTTCTGAGTATATCGATTTTGTATCATTAAGACCCAAACAACGGAGAATTGCATCTGTAGGTGATTCCTCTGCTTTATCTTCCACCCTTGTTGTGGCACACAGTTCCTTTTCTCCTCTTATCTCTCCCCTTATTCGAAAATATGGATGGCCATATATGGTGCGCCCGCTAGTCTCGTAAATATCCACTATTGACACTGCAGGGAGGGACCTGATGTGTGGGAGTGAGGGTGTGAGCGTTGCAGAATATTTGGACAGTGGACCGAGTGTGGGTGTGTCAGTGAGGAGTAAATGGAAATGTGAACTGAAGTGAAACTCGTAAAAATGATCATGAACTGCAGTATTTCTCTTGGCCACATGTCAGAGAGTTCCTGTCTAAGAGTATGTCTTTTCTGCGGATATGGTAGACAAAGAACATAACACTTGACCATTCAGAGACAAGGTAGAGACAGCCAGATGTAGAGGGGATATTCCTAACATTGCTGGGTTGGACAGAGCAGGAACAGCCAGTAGGACTGCATATGAAAAGCTTGTTTTGTCCTCCTGTTTATTTTCATATCACGCTGTTACTTTTAATAATGATGACAAAGTGCCCAACGAAGAATCTGATAATGAGTAAGTGAACGTACGAGAAATAGGCAAATTATTGGAGAAATTGCAGGAATGCTTTATCGGAGAGATAGGTGTGTAAGTGTAAATTCGAAAGTGGGTGAACAAAATGGAGCAGTTTGTGCACACAAGTATTTGAGCTGCGTGACAATTTTTCCACGGTGAGGAATTACTGCCGTAGTGTGGGAGAGAGTGGTAGGAATGGAAATAAAGGAAGACTCAGGTTGACCCATCAGGGCTAGTGATGCCATCACCCAGACCACTCAGACCTTAAAAGCCCAGAGGCGGGTGGGTCGTTATCTGACGGAGGGAAGACGCTCTTCTTGCGAGATGGATTGATGGATAAAAAAAAAAAAATCGAAGTTGAAGGAATGGAATGGGGGAAGGAGTGAGATTGGATTGGATATCAATTATTACTGGAAATCCGAGAATAAAAACTATCATCCCCACAGCCATGCACAATGTCACAGAATGGATTTTTAAAGTCAGCGACACGGCTCAGCGTTTCTAGTTACTTTCCTTCCGCTATGGTTATTCGGTTGTATAGTTACTAATATGACCGGATAGTCATGTTTCCCCGTGAAAGAAACAGCATGATGTTATTTACACCGATGTACGTCTATGCTTCTGGCACATTTCTCTTTACTGTTACACATAAATTGCTAAGTTTGTGGATCAGTGAAAATTTGTGCCATTTGTTCACTTCTGCATTTTACTGGTGAGAACAAACCGTTACTGGGTATGTTTTAAGAGTCTTTCAGTACAATGTATTATCTACCAACGTAAAGCACAGGGTACTCAAGTTTGAAAAATATTCAAGGAAATGTTTAAGCCAAAGAATAACCATGGCACACAAAATAGTAAAAGACATCTTTCACTTTACAAGAGAGAGAGAGAGAGAGAGAGAGAGAGGTAAGCAAACCATGTTATTCTACAACTTTACAGATTTTATTTCTCGCCCAGGGCTAAGGCGACAGAGGGAAGTAAAGACGACTAGTCAGCAAACTGCAGCTGAGAATGAATTACTTTCCGTTATTGTGCTTACACATACAAGCATTCTTGCTCTCCAAAGTCATTCATCAAGATGGGGAACACATCACTCACTACTCGTAGTCAATTTGACGTTCAACAACAGTAACCACAACCACAAAGACCACAGATCTTAACTTAACCAAACCTTGCCTGCCTCAGTAACCTGTAACTCAACACCACCACCACACACCATAACCAAACCAAACCTTGCCTGCCTCAGTAACCTGTAACTCAACACCACCACCACACACCATAACCAAACCAAACCTTGCCTGCCTCAGTAACTTGTAACTCAACACCACCACCACACACCATAACCAAACCAAACCTTGCCTGCCTCAGTAACCTGTAACTCAACACCACCACCACACACCATAACCAAACCAAACCTTGCCTGCCTCAGTAACCTGTAACTCAACACCACCACCACACACCATAACCAAACCAAACCTTGCCTGCCTCAGTAACCTGTAACTCAACACCACCACCACACACCATAACCAAACCAAACCTTGCCTGCCTCAGTAACCTGTAACTCAACACCACCACCACACACCATAACCAAACCAAACCTTGCCTGCCTCAGTAACCTGTAACTCAACACCACCACCACACACCATAACCAAACCAAACCTTGCCTGCCTCAGTAACCTGTAACTCAACACATGCAAAACGTACCGATATGGCCACAAGAGAACAATTGAAGAAAGGATATTTGGCGTTTTTATGGCCGATAGATAAACAAACTCTGGTATATAATGTATGATTTGTGACGATTAATGTGACATCACGTGTGTGTGTGTGTGTGTGTGTGTGTGTGTGAGAGAGAGAGAGAAAGAGAGAGAGAGAGAAATGGAGAAATGAAATCCCCGAGCTAGGCAACTAAGGCCATATAGCCCCGCTGGGCTTACAGGAGGGAGCTACCCCTCCCGGCAACGGTAGCCCAGGCGAGGCTCGAACTTCCGACCTCCCGATCACAAGCTCAGCGCGCTACCACTGTGCTACCGCGCCCCCCAGAGAGAGAGAGAGAGAGAGAGAGAGAGAGAGCATGGGAGGGGAAGGGTTCTGTTTGGGAGATTGGCCTCCTTAACTCGTGGACATCTAATACTTTAGTCTTCCATTCTCCAGACATCATTCGTGTTGCCATACAGTTCTCGACGTGGAGGTGGTAAACATAGCTTTTTTTATCTTGTTCTCTACTTGGGGTCTTTCTAAACTTCACACTGTGATGAAACCCATATTTCTAATTTATGTTTTTCTATATCCTGTTGCTGAATCCTACCAGTCATTTGAATTTTTGATGATGAGAATTAGGCTAAAATAAGAGTGTTGGTTGTAAATGAGAAATATTTAGCAGGAAACAATAAAGAAGAATATATCCTTACTGGTCTTAAAGGTTTAATTTGGTTCCAGAGGAGAAAGAGGAAACATTAAGACTGGTAGAACAACATGGCCGAGAGAGAGAGAGAGAGAGAGAGAGAGAGAGAGAGAGAGAAAGAGAGAGAGAGTGTTTGATGAGAAGGCTTGTGTTTGAAAAGAGGTGGTGTGTGTGTGGGGGGGGGGGGTGGAATAGATCGCAGGATGTTAGGCAAAATACGCATTGGTTGGGTGAACAAGGGAATGGAGTGAGGTGGCACGAGGAGAACCGCGGCAATGAAATTTAGCGAGGGGAGAGTAACGTTAAGTTGATGGACACATCAAGGAGAGTGATGAGAGAGTCAGGGAGGATGTATGTGGTGGCTGCTAGACGGGAAATGAGACAGTGAAGAGGCACGGGAGAGTGAAGGGAAGGGAGGGGAGAGCTGGGTTAAAGATAGGACAACATTTAGATCAGTGTTTACGGTCGTCTTGTTCCCTGTGATAACACGGTATGCGTCTGGTGAGGGCAGGACGTAAGTGAACACTGGTGTGGACACTTCTTACTGCCATCATCATCATCATTATCCTGCTTCTCACTGCTACAGTGCTGGAAACCACCCTTCACAACAGAGTTGGAAATACGGCTAGGTAAAGTAAGTGGGTAGAGATAGAGATAGAGAGTCAGGGAGTGAGTGAGAGAAGCTTCATACTTAATAGACAAAGGAAATAATAGTTAAAGTGGACCACACAGGTTGGAAGGTAGGTAGTTAAGGATACAGGTAAGTAGGTCGGTTAGTAGGTAGATTGTTGAGACACAAGAGTTGTCAGTTTCTTTCTTTTCTTTTCTTTTTTTTAATCTTAAAAGGACATTCTTAAAATGGCGAAGGTGTCGGATGGTGTTTGTATATCAAAGAGGATACTGCCTTTGTACACTGCCATGAAAGTATGACAACACTTCAGTGACACAAAATTAGTTTTGGGATAATAAAAAATCATTCATTCATAGTGTCCGGCATTTGTATCCATGATATCACAGTTACGTGTCCTTGAATTGGAGGAGAGAATTGTAGATCTTTTTTATGTGGTGGTAACAAGATAATCGTTCGTCGTAGTGTAACGCTGCTCTTTCCCCCGTTCTCCGCGTCCTTGCCTCTGGTATGTGTGTGTGTGGTAAAATATGTTCCCTTTTACCTTTCAATTTCGCAAAATGGATATGAAAGAAAACATTGTATAGGGGTTTATTCAAGGACAGAGGTATGTGATACAGTGGGAGAGGTGAGTCTTGTCTTCTTTACAACCTGTGCAGATTAGGGATGTGCCGATGGTATCGGTATCGGTATCGGTAGTATCGGCCTTTTTTTGTCGTTCCGATACTTTCTGTTTTATTATGTGATTCAAGATACTCATGTTTCATGACACTGATAAACAGATGGTTATGATATTGTATTACATTATAATTACATGTATGATGTAACATTATCATATATTAATATTATGTATCAATTACTATATTGCTCCTGTATTAACAGCACTCACGTTACCGGCATCAAATAAATCAAAATGAATTCAAATAAATAATATCAAAATAAAAATGTATCGGTATCGGTATCTGTATCGGTATCGGCAAAGTACGGCCATTTGCTAGTGTCGGAGTATCGGTATCGGTATCGGCTGAAAAGTGGGTATCGGTATCGGTATCAGTATCGGTATCGGCAAAGTATCGGCCATTTGCTAGTGTCGGAGTATCGGTATCGGCTGAAAAGTGGGTATCGGTAATGGTATCGGCTGAAAAGTGGGTATCGGTATCGGTATCGGTATGGGCCAACATCATGGTACCGGCACATCTCTAGTGCAGATCTAAATCTTTCTCGTGTGAGCCCCCGGAACTTGACATAAATCACCCATAAAGACATGTCTGAGGCATTTGCCACTTGTACAGATGAAACTCCCTTTGCGTTCCATTCTAACCAATCTTATAATGATTAATATCGCATTTCAATAGAAGAAAGAGAGGAAATTAGAAAGGGGACCAATATTCTAAAAATAAATAATAGAGGAAAATGGAGAGGAGGCAAGAAAAGATGGGGGGAAGTTGATCGAAAGACTGAGGTTATCAAGTGGAGGAAATTAAATCTGGAGATGATGATGATGATGGTGGTGACGACGACGACGATGATGACAACGACCTTAACACCCAGTGATAATTTCTGTTCCTCTTGCGAATAATTGTCATCATTATTTTAAAATTTCAAAACAAAGTAATTAATATGCACTGGCGCCTTCATTCTATCATTCATCCTTTCTGATTTATTGAGAGAGAGAGAGAGAGAGAGAGAGAGAGAGAGACTGACTGATTTTTCGCAGCTCCTCCCCCGTTTCACTGGAATGGAATGAACAAGCCTCTGTGGCAATTCATTCGTTCACTTGTTTAAGTCAGATCTTTTCCCATCCCAGCCAACACTTCTGAAATCATCCTCTAGTCATGCAGTGAATACATTTAGCACAGGTGTGTCTGCTTGACAAACACCTTTATTTACCGGTATTTTTTCCACTAGATACCTCCTACATTTACTACTTAAATATTATAGCTCTTGGCCAGTCTCGTTGTTTCCGCCGTATGTGACCATCAGATAGTTCTATTGATGTCTCGCCTGTTTTTCTGAGTTCAATATGACAGTTGATGTAGCAATTCACATCCTTCAGTTTTTCAAGAACCCGTAGGCTTACTTCACCAGCCTGCTTCAGGATGTGTGTCCCAAGCTTTTGTTTCAAGTAAACAACCAGTGTGTTGGCTACCCAAATATTCTTAGCCTCCCTTGCTCTGGAGAAGCTCATACCTCCACCGCGGCCAGCTACTCGTTCACATCTGGGAACTAAAGAACGTGCTTTGAAGGACCTTGTTGCTGTAGCTGAATGGGAGGGAATAGCTTAGTCCTTATAAGACTGGCTCATATGATGTTACAAGGGAAGTGATTTTATAGTTACACCTGACTGCTAAAGCTCCAAAGAACATTGAGATACAGAAGCCTCTTTGCTATGGTATAGCAGTGTTTCTTTCATCCCGCCATCCTCTTACATAATACCCTGCCACCTTCCGATTCCACAGACCACTAATCCCAATGGTCACTTATGCCGTCAACCGCAACGCTCTGGTAAAAGCCACTAGAGTGTTGCTGGCTCTGTGAATGATGAAGGCTGAACCCAGCTGGATTAATCATTCACACGCGTCCTCCTTCCTTAATGGTCAGGTCCATTCATATTGGTGCCAATGTCGTGCTTATTGGTGCCCCCTTCGTATTGGTGCCATTCTTATCCTCATCTGTGCTTAACTGTGTGCAGTCTATCAGCAGTGCTTTGACCCGTCCCCAGCGGAGCCTTGGATGTCTTAATTGGTGTCCGTACAATAACACCCACAACACTGGTAACTGCAAGTGGACCACCGGGCATGGCCTGATGATGGCTTGTCCTATTGCATTCATCACGCACACACGTCCACTCCCTTCTTAATGGCCAGCGACCGTGGTAACGGAAGGTATTGACGTGGATGGTGCTAGTGACTAATCCCTTCACGAACAGAAAGAAGTTGAAGAAAATTGGCGAAAAGGGAGAGGAAACTGAGGAAAAGTGGCTAATGGGATGAGGAAACGGAAGGGTAGTGATGAACAGGAGGAGGGATTGGGGAAAAAGTGGAGAACGGGAAGAGTAAACAGGGGAAAGATGGACAACAGATGGAGGGACATGAGGAAAAGGTGGTGGAAAGGGGGAGGGTATGGGAGAAATGGAAGGAGTATTATGATTCATTTGCTCTAACCTCACAAAGATCCCTAATCTCTGTCATTTCGACTGATAACCAAGTCGAATCTAACGTCAAGATTGCTTTGACTGGTAACCAAGGAGATTTCTTTCTACCTCATAACTAAGGCTCATCGAATTTCATGTAGCCACGACGTAGCATTCAAGCTGTGGGAGTGGTCCAGTTCCGTCAAAGGAAAGAAGAGAGACAACAGTGCCGCCATCGAAGTGAACATGTAAATGTAGGTTATTTCTGATCCTTTTGCTACAACAGGTCTTTCACAAGCTTTCGAAAATCATCTGTGGTTGTCAGGAATGAAAAAGAAGTTAGTTTCTATCCCTTTCAGCTCAAAAGAACCTTTATAACCTCATCACTAAGATGACGTATTTATCTTTTTAATCAGAATAATATTTCACAATTTTATTCAGATTTTATGTTCATCTATAATTATGAAGGATCATCCTCTGTTAAGCTTATTCGTCTACTGGAGACAAGAACGATATTAAATACCCATCATACTGACCAATAACGCTGTCACTGGTTTCATTTAATTATATCAACGCCAGACGATCTGCTCTTGGTTAGCAGTGGCCTCTCCTCGTCTGAAGGTAAATGCGTCTCCCATATCCCTTCCAGCACGTGATGAGTCTAAACTGTAATTGTTGTCTGATGACTATGTTCAGGTTAAAGATGGCCTCTTGTCTGTGAGTTAAAAATACTATCCAGTACCCTTTACCGCACATGGCAAGAGAGAGAGAGAGAGAGAGAGAGAGAGAGAGAGAGAGAGAGAGAGAGAGAGAGAGAGAGAGAGAGAGAGAGAGAGAATTACATAGGATTACATTGGATTATCTAGGAAATCAAACAGCAGCAGACCTTATGGTCCTTTCGAGTCTGCATGTTACAGAGAAAACTATGATTACAATATCTAACTCTACATGCTGAAGGATAAGGATAGTAAAGCAAGAAGGCTCCCCCCTCCCCCAAACCCTCCAGGAAAAAGTGAGAAAAACCACCATGCAGCATGGAAAAACTGACATGGAAATTTCACAGGAAATACTGGAAAGGAAAAGTCACATCCTTTAATACTTTGTCTAAAAGCCACCCGTTTGAGTAACCTGAAAGAGAAAGTAATCAAATGAGCTAATAGTTACAGCATGACATTATAAACCAGTGCGTTGAGTTAATAGGGCGTCTGTGGACATAATGTGGAAACCACACAGTGCACAGTGTGGATGTTTAGGGATGGTGCGGCAGCCTTGCCTGGCGCTTTTAAGGTAGGCAGCAGTCAGTCAGGCCCTAGCTCCGTTCACTCCACTGAGACAAGGAACTCTTCCATGTGGGATAAGTGTACAAGTTTCCTCCTGAAGCAGTGACCCCTGGTCTATCTATCTATATACCTAGGCTGCTTCCCCCAAGGAAAGGGAGGTAGCCCAGACAGGACGACACACTCTCCATTTACTCATCCATTTAAACACATTCATTCACATCTTAGCCCCAAAGGGGAGAACGGACAGATCCTCACCGCACCACACCGCACAAGGGTCAACTGCACAATGCAATCAGTGACATCCGCAGCAGGGCCCGACAGCAGAGCTGGTTTACCCCTGCCACATCATAACATACCCATCCCCTTACCCGCACCTGACCTGACTAGCTGATCAGACCAAATGCGGGAGAATATCCCCTCAGGGCTGCGTCATCACTTATTTATTCACAATTTCTCTCCATTTATTTCTGTCACGCACAGCCACTCTTCCTTGCTCGACAGACATCCCTCTCACATCCAGCGCTCTCTTCACACTATCAATCCATCCTATTCGTGGTCTTCCTCTCAGCCTTACACCTCTCACATCAGATCTAGTTATCTTTTTCACCAATCGCTCATTATCCATTCTCTCCATATGCCCAAACCATCGCAACACCCTCTGCTCAACTCTACCAGCCATCTCCTGAACAACTCCAGTTCTCCTTCGCACTTCATCATTTCGCACCCGATCCATACGCGTCACTCCACACATACTCCTCAGACACCTCATCTCCATTACATTCAAACTTTTCCTCTCTGCTACACCCATATTCCATGTTTCAGCCCCATATAATGCAGTCGGTACCACAACACCCTCATACAGCCTTCTCTTTACATCCATTCTAAGCGAACGACATTTAAACACTTTTTTCATTCCTCCCAGCACCTTTCCTACTTCATTTATTCTAAACTTCACTTCTGCATCTATTCTTCCATCCACAGCAACATGTGACCCTAGATATTTAAAACAATCTACCTCCTCAAGCAACTCACCATTCAAAACTATATTCATCTCCCTACCATCTATCAACCTAGTACACTTCATCACTTTACTCTTATTCTCATTTACTTTCAAATTCCTCCTTTCACACACCCTTCCAAACTCCTCTGCCAACTGTCTCAATCTCTCCTCTGAATCAGTCACCAGTGCAGTATCATCTGCAAACAGCAGCTGCTTCAGATTCCAATCTCCACCATCAACATTTACCAGACTCAGACCACCTAAAACTCTTGCATTCACGTCCCTTACAACACCATCCATGTAAATATTAAACAACCAAGGTGACATCACACATCCCTGTCGCAGCCCCACTCTCACGGGAAACCAATCACTCACAGCATTTCCCACTCTTACACATGCTCTACTATTTACATAAAAACTTTTCACCCCTTTTAGTAACCTACCATCAAGTCCATACAATCTTAAAACAGTCCACAAAGCCTCCCTATCAATTCTATCATACGCTTTCTCTAAATCCATAAATGCCCAAAACACATCCTTGCCTTTCGCTAAATACTTTTCACACACTTGTCTCACAGCAAACACCTGATCAACGCATCCCCTCCCTCTCCTAAAGCCACACTGCTCATCACTAATCACTCCCTCTGTACCCTCTCTAACTCTCATAATTAACACTCTACCATACACCTTACCTACAACACTCAACAGACTTATACCCCTAAAGCTAGTACATTCATACTTATCACCCTTGCCTTTATACAACGGGACCACACAAGCACTTGCCCAGTCAATTGGCACCATACCTTTCTCAAAGCACACATTCAACAATCTTACTAACCAGTCAACAATAGTCACTCCACCACCCTTCAGGCATTCCACAGCACACCCATCCATACCTGCAGCTTTCCCTGTTTTCATCTCCTTTACTGCCTTCTCCACTTCCTCCTTCGTGATCAAAGAATCATTCAACTCTCCCAACACATTTATTCCTTGCACCCTTCCATCCGCCACAATCTCAGCCACCCTTTCGTCCTCTACATTTAATAATCTTTCAAAATACTCTGCCCATCTCTTCCTTACTGCATCCATCTCAATTAACATCCTTCCATCCTCTGCTTTTACTCGTTCTTCCTTCCCAGACTCTCCCTTTCGCACCCTTTTCACCTCCTTCCAAAACATTTTCTTATTCTGTTGAAAATTCTCTGTCAGCCGCCTACCCCACCTCTCATCTGCTGTCACTTTAGCATCACGCACAGCCCTTCTCGCTCTATTCCTCTTTTCCTTATACCTTTCATATGACATCTCATCCTTCCTCTGCAGCCACACTTCATATGCACGTCTCTTCTCGGCCACAGCCATACTTACTTCCTCGCACCACCATTCACTTCCTTTTCTTACACCACCACCCACACGTCTCACACCACACACCTCTTCTGCATGCCCCACCACAGCACTCTTAAACAACTGCCATTCCTCCTCCACGCTGCCATTTTCCCGATCTTTCACTGCGCTCCACTCATTTTTCAATTTCTCCTGATACTCTATCTTTTTCTCTCTTTTATTCAACTGACTCACTTTCAAAACCTCCCTGCCACACCTAACCCTCCTAGCTCTCACCCATCTCTCACCTACTCTTAACTTTCCCTCCACCAGGTAGTGGTTAGACATACCTCCACCCTCCCCTCTTAGAACTCTCACATCCAACAATCTTCCTATTATATTCCTAGACACAACCACATAGTCCATCAAAGCTCTATCAACAACCCTTCCACCCTCCTGTCTCACCCATGTATACTTATAAATATCTTTCTTCTCAAACAGCGTATTCCCAATCACCATCTCTCGCTCAACACACATCGCTATCATTCGTTCCCCATTTTCATTTCTTCCAGGCACACCATGCATACCAACTACGCCTTCAACTGCTACATTTCCCACTCTAGCATTCAGATCTCCCATCATTACCACATTCACATTCGCTCCAAAACTCTGAAGACACTCATCAACATCATTCCAGAAAGACTCCCTCTCTTGTTCATCCCTTTCACTACCAGGCCCATATGCACTCACAAACACCCACAACTCATGTTCAAATTTCGCTTTCACCCACATCACTCTCGATGACACCTCCTTCCATTCAATCACACACTGCTGTACTTCCGGACTCACTAACAAGGCCACACCTTCTCTTGCCCTTCCTCTATCAACACCTGACAATCTTCCATTCACACTTCCAAACATAGATTCCCCCTTCCCTTTCATCTTCGTTTCACTCAAAGCTAACACATCCAACTTTCTTCTCACAAACATTCTCCCAATCTCCTCCCTTTTAGCCTCAATCGTACTACATCCACGCAGACCCAATCTTCAGGATACGGGGATAACTACATCCCCCATCCCTTTCTCTGGCCTGTCTCTTTTTAGGAACTAAAAAACAGAGGAGGGGGTCCCTAGTCCCCTCACCCCGCCCCTTTTAGTCGCCTTTTACGACACGCAGGGAATACGGTGGCAGTATTCTTCCTAACACAACCTGGCTGCAGAGTAGTAGTACCACCCCACAATGCGGCCAGGTTGTGTCCCCCCCGCCACAGGGGGGGACACAACCTGGTACATTAAAAAAAATCCCAATGGTGGTCACTTGAATAACAGGGACCCTCAGTGATCCACAGCCCATCACAGGTCGAAAGTAAGAGTAATGACCGTTAACTCAGGGCCATCTCTGCAGATCCTAATCTGTGCTTATATTACTTTCTTTTAATTGGGGAAATTGAAAAATATATAAGATGAGGTGTCTGATAGACAAAAGGGGACTGCACAGTGCACAGTGTGGATGTACAGTGCACAGAGTGGATGTTTAGGGGTGGTGTGGCAGCCGTGCCTGGCTCTTTTTAGGTAAGCAGCAGTCAGTCAGGCTCTAGCTCCATTAACTCCACTGAGACAAGGAACTCTCCCATGTGGGACAAGTACGCAAGTTTCCTCCTGAAGCAGTGACCCCTGGTACATTTAAAAATCCTGATGGTGGTCACTTGGCTAATAGGGAGTCTCAGTGATCCACAGCCCATCACAGGTCGAAAGTAAGAGTAGTGGCAGTTAACTCAGGGCTATATGTGCAGATCCTAATCTGTGCTTACTGTATATTACCTTATTTGCATTGAGTAAATCGAAGAATGTATAATGATGTAGCACGATGCTATGTATGGGTATGTTAAGTTTACGGGGTGTCTTGTAAACATGAGCAAACTGCACAGTGCACAGTGTGGATGTTTAGGGGTGGGGTGGTAGCTTTGCCTGGTGATTTAAGGTAGGCAGCAGCCGGTCACAGGTCGGAAATAAGAGTAGTGACCGTTAACTCAGGACTATCTGTGTAGATCCTAATCTGTGCGTATATTACTTTATTTGAATTGAATAAATTTGAAAATATAAAATGACGTGATGCAACGCACGTTGTTTATGGGGCATCTTGTAGACAAAAGGGGAATGAACTTACACGTAGCTATAGAAGCAAGTTATTCGGACAGAAAAAGAGTCAGCTGAGAATTCTCGTGCAAATACTTGCCTATTTTGTTTTTGAATGTCTTAACTGAGATACTGTTCACGGTATCTGAGGGTAATCTGTTCCAGATTTTTACGACTTTGTTGAAAAAGAAGTATTTTGCTTCATGGGATTGGAAACGCTTTCCCATAATTTTGCAGCCATTACTTCTGGTTTGACTCAACCGGTCTGTTTCAAAATATTTATTCATGTCTAAGTTGTCATATCCCTTCATGATTTTGAAAACTTCATTAAGGTCACCTCTTAACCTGCGCTTCGTTAGGCTGTCATAAAAGACTTTGTGGTTCCTTTGTGGTTGAGTTATATATATATTATATTAGACGTGGACGAGCGGTTTTTATATCTTGGAGTAGCTTGTAGTAGATAATCTTCTTTCCCATTTGTCATGTAGTGACAGGAGAGGTAAAGAATAGCATGGGACTATTTTTATTTGTCTTGGAAATATTAACAAGTCTCTCACACAGAGCGGAGTATAGAGTCCAGTCCCACTAGCTATCTCTCTGTCTCGCTCTCTCTGTCTCTCTCTCTATCTGCCAAGCCCTTCTCCCTGCGACCTGCCTCTTGTATGGCTTGTCTCCTTCTGAGCTCTCTTTCCTAAATTCTGGTGTAGCAGGGGTGTGTCACGTGTGTTCCTTGTGAGTGGAAAGTTGTAGCAGCCTGTGTGTGAGTATGTGTGTGTATGGTCACTAGGCGCTTTGTTCACCGGTGGACTGCTGACAACTAACTGCATCATCTCCTTACTGGCCACTGTCGTCAGCTTTCCTCAGTGTAATTTGCAAGCTCATTTCCTTTTCCCAGGCTCGCATAGGGCTGTCTATCTATCTATTTATCTATCTATCTATTATGATTTGTAACTACAATACATTGCTCGGTCACGCAAAAATGGCGTACCATCGACAGTTAATAGTCCTAACATATTAATACATATTATATACACATTATAATGAACTTATAAGCTAATTAAGTGAAATACATAATATTGTAAAGGTAACATAATTGTATGAATATTGTATACATATAATATTCATAGTAAATAGTGATTATTCAGTAATATTACATTTTAAACAAGTTGTATACATATTTGAATAAATGCATTAATGTAAATTATTTAACTGTAATACAGTATGTACTTGGGTTATTATAGTGAAATGCATACATGCAAGAATAAAAAATAGTTTAAAATTAAGATTATGGTAAGAGTTATTAATATTTCATTTAAAGATAATGGTACTGGTCTGCCATATATGGGTCATTCTTCTTTGTATTTTTTTTATATATATATATATAATTAATACTATATACAAAATATATACACTTCATTCAGGGTGGTTAACTTTGATGTTAACTCTCCCCCCACTAAATAATGACTCCAAATTAGCAATTCTTGCTTGCATTCTGTGCATTGTGAACAGCAGTACTGCAACTACAATGCAGACGATTTTAAAGACAGTAGGTGCTGGGCTATACACATAATATGGGTTGAACATACTCAAACTCAAATCTTCCCAGGGCTTCATTGTTTCATTGATCAGCTGCATAGTTTCAAACTTAGGTGAAGTCAGCTCATGTTTAAGTTCATATCAGGCAGTGGGTGGAAATGTTTGTGTGTATGATTGAGAATGACGTAGTGATTGATGGTGGATAAAGTAGACATGGCTGGTGTAAATACCGCACAGTAGTCTGGTGCTATGTATAATCCTGATGCTGATGTATGAGATGGTGGTATATCTGGACAGACTATGTAAACTGATGTGTTATGAGGGAAATAAAAAAACTGTGAGTGTCCAATGCGTTGATGGTGTACAAGTTTATCTGGAGCAAAAGTGAAGTTGCATTGATGATGAATATTGTCATTTCTGATGATAGCCATTTCACAAGGGACTGTATCAGTAGGCTGAAACGTGAAAATGTCCGCAGGACAAAGATGAACAGCATGTAAGGATGTGCGGCACTTTCGTTCAATCGTTGACTCACTTGCGAAAGTGACAGTGTCCCGTCTCTTGGAGACCATGATGAGTTCGGTGTCTGTGTTGATGTTGATGATGACCAAAGTGTTGTTATTTTTATAGGGGAAAGGGTGTATTTGGTATACTGTGAACAGGTCTTCAGTGATGAATGGTACATGAACTACCACTGATGTTGGTGTTAGTGTTGCTTCTAAATACGGGTATTATTGCATAAATTCCCTACTGCGGAACAACGGCTTCAATTTATGTTTATGTATGCCTTGACTAACTATCTGACGTAGCTCATGAACTGGGAGTAAGTCAGTTGTGATCTTGCCATCACCAGCATTCGAAATTCCTTGCATAAGTGCCCTGAAACGTTCTCTACTGTTCTCTACTTGTAGTAGAATCGTGTCAATATGTTCTGTGATGATGGAGAAGTGCTGGAAAAGGGTAACGTTTCCCTCTAATTCATTTATTTTATCTACACTCTCGAGAGCTACGTTTTCTGCTTGTTTCAGATTTTTCACAATTGTCTTCATTGCTGAGTTCTGTCCTGTGATGAATTTATCTTGGTATGTTAGTACCTGAGCTATCTTATTAAATTTGTTGTTTTTTTCTTTAAGGTCATCCTCTGTAGCCAATCCAAAGATGTTCCCAAGAACTGCGCCGCCCAGGTCGAACAAACCGCGCTTTGGGCGAGTACGGGTGATGTTGTTCCTGTCGCTCAGTACCTCTGTTCCATAAGATGGGAGATCTTGGATCATGACGAGCATAGTTGACTTCGCCTGTTCTAGTTTCCATTTCGCTAACTTTACCATTTCATTCACTTCCTTGGTGTTATGTGCTTG
Source organism: Coenobita brevimanus (assembly GCF_032717465.1). Taxonomy (NCBI): domain Eukaryota; kingdom Metazoa; phylum Arthropoda; class Malacostraca; order Decapoda; family Coenobitidae; genus Coenobita; species Coenobita brevimanus. The sequence continues at coordinate 23,760,110 of NC_137062.1, forward strand.
TGAAACATAATTTCCTATCATGAAGTCCAGAGTTCGCATCGGCGTCGCAAGTCTGTCTAGATAAGTAGGTAAGTCATACAAGTAATCTAGACTTATTTCAGTACTCATGACGTCCTTAACGATTGTAGTCGTGGCCGTTGGAGCTATGAGGCATCCTTGTCGTACTATATGTTTGGGGTCTAAGTGCGCATATCCTCTTGCTATGTAGAGGAGAATCCATAGCATTAGTCCCTTCATCGTAACCTACCGAAAAAAAAATCTATTAATTTCCTATAATGCTGTGGTCGATGATAGTGATGATGTGTGTTACGGTTGATTGTTATTTCATTTATAGAAGGAGTTTAAATCGATATTTAATTCTCGTAAATGATGTACTGTAGATTTGATTGGAACAGTTGCACCTATGTTCGATTGTTTGGTATATGACCTTAATTTCTTTTTATAATCATTGTTGTGTTCTTGCTTGGTTTCTTGAGGTACGTTCACCTGTTCGGTTGTATCCGAGGCTGAATAATTATGTGATAATTCCCTTGAAACTCGTTTTAAATGGTCAATATGAACTTGTTTCTCCTCGCCACTTGAAAGTGACTTAATTAAAACTTTGTTTGCTTTTATGTTAATTACTCTGTATGGGCCCTCAAATTTTGGGGATAATTTATTGTCTCTCGTATGAATGACACCGTAAACAATGTCTCCTAAGCTGATAGGTGAATCTTTTGCCTTCTTGTTAAATGCCTCCGTCATTTCTTCCTTGGACATCTTTAATTGTTTTTTGACTCTTTTGTGAATGTCCTGGAATTCACGTAAACGGAGTTTAGAGTAATCATCGTAATTGTATATAGGCATGCTGTCACCTTCTAGGAGCTCATATGGTAATTTTTTATCTGTGCCATATATAATGAAATGTGGTGTGTCACCAATGGATTTATTTATAGACCCATTAATGGAGGCCTCTACTCTGGGAATCCAATCATCCCAGCTTGCATAATTTTCACTGAGAATGTGTCGTAGCACATCTAATACCTTTTTATTTTGTCTCTCTTCCAACCCATTCGATGCTGGGTGATAGGCCAAAACGTTAACCTTCTTGATGTTGTATTGTTTACATATTTCTTGTAAGATCTCAGAATTAAATTCTCCTCCATTATCACTTATTAGTACCTTTGGGGTAGTAAAGCGACATATTACATTATCTGTTATTGCCTTTGCTACTGTCTCTGCTGTCTTATCTTTAATTGGAGCTAAAATGACATAACGGGAAAAATGATCCGTTGCTACGAATAAGTATAGGTTATTATTGTATTCTTGAGTAAATCAACAGCGACAACGTCCCATGGTTGATGTGGTACAGGGTAATTACCCATCGGTGCAGGTGTGATTGGGTATCCTTTGAGTTTCGCACATGATTCGCATCTGTCTATATGATTGTTTATATCTTTTCGTAATGAAGGCCAGTAATATAATAGCTGGGCTTGGTTGAATGTCTTATCCTTTCCAGGATGTCCTGCATGTGGGCTGTCGTGTATCAATCGTAATACTTGGGGTATCATGTCATTAGGTACTACCAACTGGTTAGTATTTCTTTGGCGTTTTGGTTGTTTAGAGTTAATTTTGTATAATGTATTATTGACCATTGTGAATTGTTCGAGTGGGACATGCAGTTTGGGTAATTGTATGTCATCTCCACTTTCTAACTTGTATATTACTTTAGACCATATTGGGTCAAGTCTTTGTGCCTTTGTGATATCCTCGTGGTTTGGGATATTTCCTTTGAGATCTAACGCCGCGACCTGAATTGTGTTCGGGTTCCTAGATAATGCGTCAGCTACTATGTTCATTTTACCTTGTATATAATGAATTTGTACATTGTAGTTTTCAACTGTACACTTCCATCTTGCTCTCCTCCCAGAATGGAGTTTTTCTTTAAACATACCCACCAGTGGTTTATGGTTGGTGAATAAGTGGATTTCGTAACCATATACCAAATCTCGAAACTTTTGTAATGCAAAAACCACTGCAAGTGCCTCTAAGTCTGTAGTGCAATAATTTTTCTCCGCACCTCTTGTTTGTCTGCTGGCAAATGCAATTGGTTGATTCTTTCCTCTTTTATCTTCCTGCATCAGTACAGCCCCTAATCCTTTAACTGATGCGTCTGTACAAATAAGAAATGATTTTGTGTAATCCGGATATGCTAAACAAGGTGCATTTGTTAGTTTAATTTGTAGATTGTTAAATGCCCTTTTTTGTTCTTCTTCCCATTGGAATACAGCATCTTTTTTGAGTAGTTCGAATAGAGGAAAGGCTATATGAGCGAACTGTGGTACGAATGACCTATAGTACCCAGCCAGACCTAAAAATTGTCTAACTTCGTCAGTCGTAGTGGGTTCAGGAAAATCACTTACTGCCTGTATTTTGTCATCAGTGGTGTGAATACCATCAGAACTTAATTTGTGGCCTAAGAAATTTATTTCCTTAAAGCAAAATTTGCATTTAGAAAGTTTAATTTTTAATCCAGCATCACTAAGCTTTTGTAAGAGTAAGTCTAATTTCCTGAGATGATCCTTAATATTCTTCGTTGCGATTATAATATCGTCAAGATAAACAAATATTCCTTGTCCTAAAATTCCGGACAATACGTAATTCATAAGACGCTGGAATGTGCCTGGGGCTGTCCTCAGTCCCATTGGCATTCTTGTATATTGATAATGGCCTCTGTTTGTTGAAAAGGCAGTGTATTTACGTGACTCCTTCGATACCGGAATCTGATAATAGCCGTTTAGGAGATCGATGGTCGAGAATATATTATTCTCAGGACCAATATTCTGTAGAACATCGCTTAGCAATGGCATGGGAAATCTGTCTGGGATTGTGTGATTATTTAGTTTACGGTAATCTACTACCGCACGCATTTCTCCATTTCGTTTAGGCACGAAGAATAAGGGGGTATTCCACGGGGAGACTGAAGGCTCAATAATTCCAAGTTTTAACATTTCATCGACATACTGATTTGCAAGTGTACGTTGGGAGTGTGGTATGCGGTAAGCTGGTACGAAAATTGGTGGTGTTTCTGGGTGCACATTAATCATGTGATTAATCAAGTTAGTACACCCTAATTGTTCTCCGGGCAATGCTACGGTGTCCCTGTGTGTTTCCAGCAGGGTTAACAAATCATTTTCTTCATCAAATTCACCTGAGTGAATTAAATTCTCTTTTATTCTTTCTCTATCCGTAGATTTTATCTCACTTGTTACTCCAGCTATTACTATTTCCTTCACAGGGGCGGGACATTTTTCAATATTAACTATACAAGTTCCCTTTTTCAACTGAACTTCCCCATTCATGTGATTAATTATGAATATCTGAGTTTGCCCTTCGTCGTTCGTATGACATAATGCGTTTTCTACTGACAATCCCTTTACTTTACATAATTCTTCTAAGACAAGAACAGTACTATTCCGTAAATTGCTCTTTATGGTAACCTTCATGTATGAATTATGTGGTATAACTAAATCATTAGTGAGATGGGCTGGAAAATTTGATAAATCAGTACTGTTATCTGGGTCACTAATTCTGGAGGATGGGGTTGGTGGTGGGGGTGGATCTATACACTCATCTGTTTGTGTATGTTTGTTTAAGCCTTTAATATTACCAATTCTTTTTGGCTCTCTTCTACCAATCGGTGAGGGCTCTGAAGTTATTTCCTCTATGAATTCATTATCAAAGTCTATTCCATTCATTTGTGGGAGTATAGTTATGTTCTCAGCTCTCATGGATCTTAAGCCCAGTAACATATGAGCTTTAATTGCTAAGTTTTCAACGATATAGAAAAATGCAGAGAATGGTCTTGTAGTTTCTGTGAAACTGAGATTTAATCTTATCATACCTTTCACTGTAATCTCTTGTCCATCTACTGTGTATAAATCTAAATCAGCTTCATCCAGAAAAGTTACTTTCTTTTTATTTTCAAGAAATCTATTTAGTTTTTCATGTGTTATTAAGTTCACTGGAGAGCCTGTATCTAAAAATAAGGAAACGTTTTGATCCTCACATACAGCTGGTATCAAGATACACTCATTTCCCAACATGCCTCCTATGTGAAGTTTAGCCTTGTTCTTCTTTACGTTTGTTCGTTTTTTGTCATGACTTGGTCTTCCCCCGATTTGAACATAGACACAATTTTTTCTACTGTTTTGCAATCACTAGTCCAGTGCCCTTGGTATCTATGATGCCTACAGTAAGAACCAAATCCTTGTGTCTTTTGTTTGTCCTCTTTTGCCTTGATAAAGCATTCATACCTTGTGTGTCCTGGTTTTGCACAATAATGACATAGAATGGACCTATCCCTTGACTGTGACCTACGAGGTGATTTCCCATAAGAAGTATTGTTCATGGCGCAAGACCTGCTCGGGCTGCGCGAAAACTTACGAAACTGCCTGTAGGAAGGCGTCTGGGAACGAGGCCTAGGCGTTTTTGTTTGTTTGACCTGCCTGATTTCTGGTCGCGATCGATTTTGTTCTCTGTTTGGGGTCGGTGTAGATGTTTTCACAGCTGATACTGTCTCAGGTCCCCTGATTCTACCAGAATGTGCATGTGTGTCGACCACACCTGCTTTACTGCACTGCATCTCTACCTCGTTCATTAAGTCTAGCAAGCACATTCCTGGGGTGTACGCGATCGTCTTGGCGATCTTAAGGGTCCTATCAGGTAATTTACACAAGGCAGCTACATAACCAAAGATGTCCACGACGAGGTCTGGGGACATCTTTCCATCATCTGTTATCCAATTAGAATTCTCCAGTGTAGCTAATAAAGTTCTCTTGATTGTGGAGACATCAGCAGTTATTTCACTGAGCACATGGTTTGTAGTGTGCTCCCTTACAGGATCTACAATTTTATGTAATTCTGGAATTATACCTGGCAAGAAGTTCATACCTCCAGAAAATTTCTTCAGAAATTCAGTTTTAAATTCATCATATGTCCTAGCACGATGGAGCTTATCTGAGCGCAATAAATTGCTTGCTGGACATCTTTCCTGGCTTATGCAAGATGAAAAAATAGCAATTTTCTCTTCTTCATCTAGTATGTGGCGCTTGATGAACATTTGTTCGCACTGACTGACTAATGAAATGACATCAATGCGATCTTTGTCTGTGCCAGAGAATTTTGGGTCAGTTTTATCCTCGTGATACACAAACACGTGAGGTGTGGTTGTTAGATCCGCGGTATTTGTTTCTTGATCCATTTTTACTGTTTGCCCTGTTAATTCAACTTGGACGTGTTTATCGTTGTGTGAGGGAATGTTGGAATATGTACGACCGGACCGGTGAACCCTGTTAAGTCAGAGGTGGTTTCCCGCTCATCATCTGAAACTGCCGTATTTGTTTCTCGATATTTAGTGTGTGGTGAGGTTTGTACAAGGGGTGGGCTGCCTTGAGGCTCTCTTAATTGTGAGTCTGATGTTGTGGCAATTTGTGTGTCATCTGGTATTAACGTGGGTGGTGGCGAAAATATTCCTGTCATTAAGATATGGTGTTATGAAATATGCCTCTTGTTTATTTATGTCCTAGCAAAATAGATGAGTAAATAAGTTGAATATAGCTAATTTTAGCACTGAGAAGAAATGAGTAAGTATAATTTTACCCACTTGATACAGATCGTAGAGGTGTGTCGATACAAAAGTCTATCTCGGAAGAAAAATACAGGTTTGATTGAAGATCTCTTGATAATTCTAGTGGTGTGTTGATGGACGATATTACTCAGGAAATTCCATGGCCTGGTGCTTGTGGTGGTTAACAGCTCTCCCAGGCAAACCTCAGCATAGAACGTCGAATTTCCAACTTAACTGTGAAAATAAATGAGTATGAGTAGAAGCTATGTGAATAATGAGTAATGAGTAGTGGGTGAGAAGTGCCTGGTGTCAGTCACACGTTGCTTGGCATGGCAGACTCGCGTTGTGATGTCATCTCAGCACATGGTGACGTCGGCTTCCCACACTGGTAGCTGTGGTGAGTGAATGAGTAGCGATGAGTAACTTGAGTGAAGACGAGCGAGTAAGATGAATTGTGAATATGGACTTGGTGTTTTGCTGCGTGTCTTGACCTCTGCATCAGCGAATGGCGGAAGAGAGTGGTGGGGTCTTGTGTGCTTGTTGCTTTGGTCTTTCCTCTTCTTTACTTGCTTTGTTTTATATTCTTCTTGTTGCTGCTTGAAGTTACGTGAAGATTATAGAGTTGTTTTGTAGACTTGTAGGCTATTTGCATTGTAGGCTGTATTTTGTAGGAATCACTGTAGAACTGAAGCTAATCTTGTAGAGTTTTGCCTGCTTTTGTAGAAATTTGCTTTTGATTCGGAGACGATGTCCGTAGATTCGCTGATACCAAATGTCATAAAAGACTTTGTGGTTCCTTTGTGGTTGAGTTATATATATATTATATTAGACTTGTGGACGAGCGGTTTTTTATATCTTGGAGTAGCTTGTAGTAGATAATCTTCTTTCCCATTTGTCATGTAGTGACAGGAGAGGTAAAGAATAGTATGGGACTATTTTTATTTGTCTTGGAAATATTAACAAGTCTCTCACACAGAGCGGAGTATAGAGTCCAGTCCCGCTAGCTATCTCTCTGTCTCGCTCTCTCTGTCTCTCTCTCTATCTGCCAAGCCCTTCTCCCTGCGACCTGCCTCTTGTATGGCTTGTCTCCTTCTGAGCTCTCTTTCCTAAATTCTGATGTAGCAGGGGTGTGTCACGTGTGTTCCTTGTGAGTGGAAAGTTGTAGCAGCCTGTGTGTGAGTATGTGTGTGTATGGTCACTAGGCGCTTTGTTCACCGGTGGACTGCTGACAACTAACTGCATCATCTCCTTACTGGCCACTGTCGTCAGCTTTCCTCAGTGTAATTTGCAAGCTCATTTCCTTTTCCCAGGCTCGCATTGGGCTGTCAATCTATCTATTTATCTATCTATCTATTATGATTTGTAACTACAATACAAGGCTAAATAATTTAAATTCTTCAAGGTGTTCCTCATATGGTTTGTTTCTAGGTCGCTGTATCAATCTTGTGATTCTTTGCTGTATTTTCTCTAATTTTTCTATGTCCTCCTCTGGAGTATGGAGACCAGAATTGCACACGATACTCAAGGTGGGGACGCACTAATGAGTTGTACAAGGCAAGTATGACTTTTTCCGATTTAAACTCGAAAGTTCTTCCAATAAAACCCACCAGCTTGTTTACAACTTTAACTGCCTCGGTGCACTGCTTACTTGGTTTTAGGTCATTTGATATTATCACACCAAGATCCTTTTCATTGTCTGTACTTGATAACCTGATATTATTCATTCTGTAATTCGCATGGACGTTGTTACTTCCAGTGTGAAGTACTTTACATTTTTCTGTGTTGAATATCACTTGCCATTTTTCTGCCCAGGTTGTTAAACTATTAAGGTCATTTTGTAACTCCTGCCTCTGTAATTTTCAAGTTACTTTACTGGTTATTTTAGTATTATCTGAAATTTTGGATACTTTACAATTTAGACCCTCATCAATATCGTTTATATAGATAATAAAAAGTATCGGTCCAAGTACTGAGCCTTGGGGAACGCCGCTAGTCACATTATGCCATTTGGATTCCTTTCCGTTTATCACAACTCGCTGTTTTCGGTCTGAAAGCCAGTCTTGTAACCATTTCTGTGTATTTCTTTTTATTCCATATGCTGCTATTTTGCTCATAAGACGTTTGTGAGGGACAGTGTCAAATGCTTTCTGAAAGTCGAGGTAAATTATATCTACTGATCTTGAGTCATCATATGATTTGTAAACATCATCGAAGAAATCCAGTAAGTTAGTTAAGCATGAACAACGATGTCTGAATCCATGCTGCGAGTCTTTAATTATAGGCTATTATTTTCGTCCAGATAATTAACTATTTTACCTCCTATGATGTTTTCCATTAACTTGCACACTATTGATGTTAAGCTGATTGGTCTGTAATTTCCTGGGTGCGACTTGTTTCCTTTTTTTAAAATTGGTGTTACTTTTGCTAGTTTCCATTCGCATGGAACTTTCCCAGTACTTAACGATTTACTGAATAAAGGAGAAAGTTGCAGCAGTAACTCATTTTTTTGCTTCTTTGAGAATTCTCGGTGATATTATATCAAGGACAGGGGTTTTGTTTATATTCGTATTATTTATGACTGAGAGGATATGGCTATTATGGATAGCATAGTTACTAAGGACTGCTATTTGCTTGGTTTGTGGGTAACAGTAAGTATCTGGTGGTGTTTTCTACAATAAAAATAGACGCAAAGTAATCATTAAGAATGTTCGCCAATTCGACCTCATTTTCTGTGTGTTTGCCATTGTTCGGTTCTAGAGAGCCTATTGATGTAGTCATAACCTTTTTCTTTTTAATGTAACTAAAATTCTTTAGGGTTTGTTTTGCACGTATTAGTAATGTGGATCTCCAGTGCTCTTTTGCTTTGTTTTATAATTTTTTTTTCGATATGTGGCGTAGATTTTCATACTGTAATTTATCATCATAATTGTGTAGTTTTATATTTATGGTATGCCTATTTTTTGGCTATTAAATTACTTTTAATTTCACTGGATCATCATTTTGGTTTACTATTACCAACTGGACGCCTGTTACGCAGTGGCACACATGACTTTAAAGCTTCATTAAATTTTATGGTGATATTTCCCATGCTTGGTTTATGTCATCTGTTTTAAGACATTTGATTCCAATCTGTAGTTGCAAATAGCGCTCTGAGCCTGGTGAAATCAGCTCAGCGATAATCTGTGACCTTTTCTTTGCCCACCAAGACATAAAGTAACTTGGTGGTGGGATGAGGGTGTAGGAGCTGCAGTTAAGGAGAAAAGAAGGCATTTCCGAGAATGGAAGAGTGGTAGCAAGGAGGAATACTTGGCTGCCAAGCGTAGGGCTAGAAGAGAGGTATACAGGGCGAAGTCCGAGTCACAGAGACTTTTACTTGATAACCTAAATGATGGGGAAAGGAAAAATTTGATATTTAAAGTGGCAAATCAGATGAAGAAGGTTAATCGGGATATTGTAGGTGATCAGTGTGTGAAGAATGATGAAGGAAGGGTAGTGGTGAACAGTGAGGATATTAAAGATGCATGAAGAAAGCATTATAGCCGGTTATTGAATGAAGAGTTTGACTGGGACAGGGAAGGTTTGGAGCCAGCAGATCCAGTGTTTGGCCCTTGGCCTTTGATTGATGCTGCTGCTGTGAGTGAGGCAATAGGCAGGATGAAGGTGGGGAAGGCAGCAGGTGTGTCTGGATTGACTGCCGTAATGTTGAAGGCCTCAGGATATATAAGGGTGAGGTTAGTCATTGACCAGATAAATATGATTAATTATGAGTGTGTTGTCCCAGATGATTGGCTGAAGAGTGTAATTGTAAATGTGTATAAAGGGAAGGGTGATGCTCTGGAATGAGGAAATTATAGAGGTATAAAGCTTTTAGATCAAATAATGAAGGTAATGTAGAGAGCTTTAGAAGGTATGATTAGAGAAAGAGTGAATATTGATGAGATGCAGTTTGGGTTTATGCCAAGTACAGTAGGGGGACCACTGATGTCATATTCACTGTTCGGCAGCTGCAGAAAAAATACATTGGTAAGAAAAAGGATCTGTATTTTGTTTTTGTTGATTTGGAAAAGGCCTTTGACAGAGTCCCTAGCAAGGTGGTGAAGTGGGCAATGAGAAACCTTGGCTTGGAGGAGTGGCTGGTTAAGCTGGTATGTCTATGTATGTGGGTGCTCACACCCAGGTAAGAGTGAATGGCGATTTGAGTGATGAGTTTTCCGTGAATGTTGGTGTGCATCTGGGGTCAGTTTTGAGTCCCCTGTTATTAATCATTGTACTTGAAGCCCTCTCACGTGATTTCAGAAACGGACTGCCGTGGAAGATGTTGTATGCTGATGATTTGATGTTGACTGTAGAGAATGAAAGGGAGGCAGAGGAAAGATTTAAGAAGTGGAGAGATGGTATGGGACACAAGGGCTTAAGGGTAAATGCAGATAAAACAAAAGTGATGATATCCAGGGTTGGTGGCGGTGCTGTCAAAGACGAGGGAGTGTCCATGTGCAGTTTGCCACAAGGGCATGGGAAGTATCTCCACCTTGTGGAGTATTTGTGATAAATGGGTGCATAAGAGATGTAGTGGTATCAGAGGTAGACTGTGAGATAATGCTGATTTTATGTGTACGGCGTGTCGGGGAGAGCAGGTGGAGATTGTCAGGCATGAAAGAATTGAACTTGCTGGTGAATCTCTTGAGTGTGTGGAAGAGTTTTGTGATTTGGGAGACATGTTGTGTGCTGGAGGTGGGGCTGGAGCTAGCTCTGTGGCTAGGGTGAGAAGTGGTTGGAAGAAGTTCAGGGAGCTGTTGCCTCTCCTGACATTGAGAGGACTCTCCCTACGTGCAAAGGGGTCTTTGTATGCAGCATATGTTAGGAGTGTAATGTTGTATGGTAGTGAGACCTGGGCATTAAAGGAGGAGGATATTTGCAGACTCAGACGTACAGAAATGACAGGTGGATGTGTAGTGCGTCCCCGCATGCAAGGTCTTGGGGGGGGGGGGCTGGGTTTACGATGGAAGAGTTGAGAGGTAGGGTGGGACTGGAGTGTATTGGTGTTGTGATGAGGAGAGGTAGATTGAGATGGTTTGGGCACGTGGAGATGATGGAGGATGATAATTGGGTGAGGAAGGTGAGAAGTGTTAAAATTGGGGGTGGGGTTATGAGGGGTAAACCAAGAAAGACACGGGACGAGGTCATTAAGTGTGACCTCAGGGTTAAGGGACTGAACAGGGAGGCTGCAATAAATCGTGCAGCATGGAGAACCGCCATTAGGTGACCAAGGCTGACACATGCAAGCATGTTGGAGCCTTTAAAAAATGAAACAAAACGAAACGAATATCAAACTGTATAATTCGATGATCACTGGAACTAAACTCAGGTCCGATTTCAACGTTGTTGACTAGGTTATCACTTGTAGTTAAGATGATTTCTAGGATATTGTTTCCTCTCGTTGGGTACTCTACATGTTGGGAAAGGGCGCTTTCTTGAAAATTCATATAAAGCTCTTGTCCTGAGTGTGCAGTTAGCGGTTCCCCCCACTTTGTTACTGGTAGATTAAAGTCTCCAAAAATTATGCTACCATTTTCACAACAAATTTCCGCAATTTGATCATAAAGTTTTTCATCTGTGTCAGTTGACTGTGCTGGAGGACAATAGACAAGACATGTATTTATTTTGTGTGATTCAATACTCAGCTGAACGTAACTAGCATTTATGTTGGTAATGCTGGGTTTGGGTAGCACAAGGGGGTGGAGACTAGATTTCACGTATAGTAAAACACCACCACCAGCTTGGTGTGGTTGCTGACAGCTGAAATATTGCACCCTGTTAATGAGTATTCCGCTAAAAAGTCATGGTCAGATGTGTTAATCCAGGATTCTGTGATGCCAACAACGCCATATTTTTCTAGGTTAATAAGAGATTCTAAATCCTCAGACCTGTTGCATAGACAATGTGCGTTAACATAGCAGTCTCTGATTCCTTCCCAAACAGCTGATGAATTGACTTTGTGGATATTTACGTTGAGGTTACTGCTCCTGGACGTGCTGCGTTTTTTTATCTGAAGAGGGCAACTTTATCATGTAAAAGTCTACCTAGCTGTGCCGCTCCTAACGCATTCGAATGGAGACCATCTTTCTGGAAAAGAGTATGTTGCTCATAGAACTGGTTCCACAGCTTGACAAAGTCGACTCCTTCTAGAGTGCAGAGATTTGAGAAGGTTGTTTGTGCTGAAGGCCTTATCATAAAAACTGTTCTCTGCCTTGATCCGTGGGAGTATGTCGGATATTATACTTAGTGGACTTAGGTTTAAATTAATTGATCATTTCATGATACTTTGCTAGCAATTCCTCTGATCTCGTTCGTACCAACATGGATGACGTATAGAGTTTTATCATTCGCGTCTCTTGTGACCTCATCACAGGCTTCTGTGATATCATATAGTCCACCTCCTGGAAAACAGTACCTCTTTCTGCTGCTGGGGGTGCATCCACAAAATTCCTCCAGCTGACTGCGTGTGATATAGTCCCCAATAAACCTTGTTTCTTCTGACTCATCAACCAATTCGGCAAGGATCTGGTAGCGATTGTACGTAGCTATGGGGAGATGCTTCATCATACCTTTAACGGGTTTTGCACCATTTCTTACCATAGTAAAGGGGACTTCGCTTGGCGAAGGAAGTACGAAATCATTGGGTAAGGAAGATACACTATCATTTGTAACTGCCTGATGGGCGGGGGCTGGTACGGGCTCAGTTTGTATGAGTCTTCCTCCTTGAGTGTTGTCGATGACTCCTATGTTTGCCGCTACACTCTTGCAGTACCGGTATCTCAAACTCTACCTTGAGTTCCCTGTAATTTCTCCACGATTCAGCTAAACCATTTTCTAGATCTCTTCTCATGATGCATAGTTTGCAGACAGGTGTCGAAAAGTAATCCAGAAAATACTGAGGCGCAAAACGACCAGTACACGGCAGACCTACAGTCTAGATGGCATTTTGCAGCACTATATCCAAAAGAACACAAAAATAAAAAAATAATATACAAGTGGTTAAGGGACATTGTTACAAATGGATAATTTACTCTATAATGAAATATTGAATTTCTAGGGAGATTCACTTACTTTTTATATACTATCTTCCTTTATCAGTGTAAAAAGAATAGAAAATCTACTTGCTATGGCACAGTCCAACCTACCATGAATTCTTTTACCAGTGTAAAAAGAGTAGAAAATCCTGCTTGCTATGGTTCATCCTAACTTACCATGAATTCCTTTACCAGTGTAAAGAGAATAAAAAAATCTCCTTGCTATGGTATAACCCAGCTTACCATGAAAGTCTTTACCAGAGTAAACAGAATAGAAAATCTACTTCTTATGGTACAACCTAACTACCATGAATTCCTTTACCAGTGTAAAATGAATAAAAAATCTACTTGCTATGGTATAATCTAACTTACCATGATTTGTGGAAATACACCCTAAACTGATTCATTGGGAAAAAAAAAAAAGAACAATAGAATGGAGGGAAAAATAAAAACCTAGTGTCACTCAGTGAACAACTGTTTAGTAGTGTAAAAACTATTTCACTGGTGTAACATTAAACACACAGTTTTTACTTTATACGAAAGACAATGCTATTCACTTGCACTAAACCAGCAAGCAACTCAGTTAATATTTGTTAGACTTTACAGTGCTAATAGTGGGAAAACACAGTCCAAAACAAAGAGAGCTGGTAGGTGAATACACACATAATACACCAACACCATTTACTAGTGACAAAAGCTAATCTACATGCTATGATATCGTTCTAACTGACCTTGATGTGCGGGAAAATGAACTATATTATGACTGAGACCAGAAATAAGGGAGGAAAAGGGCAGGAAAACGATACAGAGGGTGGGAATATATGTGAACAAAGGGACAGGCGAACGATTTACACCTTTAACCCACTCAAAAACTTTTACATGCAATCTATTTTAATACTTTACACGGGGAAAATATGTCTAGGACACTTATAGGCCTACACTGATCTATTGACTTTCACACCGATATTCATTCAAACTTGTTAAAACACTTGGTTATGTAGAGCGCTGGTGAACGCAACTGCTTCCGAGGAGAGAGAGAGAGAGAGAGAGAGTATTAGAATGGCAATAGGACATTAATCCAGTTATGTGCAGTGGGTTAAAACGGGTCATAAAGCAGTGAGAATGGTTCCCCTGGTTGTCTGGCAGAGGAATGGCACTGTGAGGGTTAGGCAGGGGTGATGTGTGGTAGAGAGGCGGAAATGAAAGAGATGAGGTGGTAGAAGGAGGGCCCTGTTGGTAGCTGCTGGGTGGAAAAGTAGTAGAGGAAAAGGTGGTGTGATATCGTAAGAGGTAGGTGCGACTGGTAGTGGAGACGCGAGGAAGTTAGTGAGAAGGAAGTGGCATGGTAATAAAATGAAACCATCATGGTGAAAGAGGAGGTTTTGAGGATTGGTGGAGAATAAGTAAAAGGCGTGATGAAAGGGTGGAGAGACGGTGAAGAAGTGGAGGTGAAAAGGAAAAATAAGAGGTGGAACGATCGAAAATAATCATTGGTACTGACATGGAAGATGGAAGTGTGTAAGTATTCTAGTTGACGAGATGTGGCGAGACAGCAGAGGGATAGTACTGGTTAGGTTTATGTACATCAGTTACGCGGACATAAAAATAGTACTGCAGTTCATAACGGTGAATAACAAAAAGTGACCAGTGAATTTAGATACCCAGAAACACGATATTCAGAGCCCAACAAACTTTCCAAAGTAACATGTAAGAATTGGTAATTGTGCGAGAAAAAAAAAAATGAAGAGATATTATTTAGAAAGTGTTACCTCAAAGTTGTTTTCTGTATAACTTTACGTCTTCCTCGCAGGATCGTTTACTTATATCACCAGCTTTTATGCTGACATTGACAAAGCCTTGGATGTTAAGTGAATGGATATGTGGTCCATTTCACCAGACGCAGATCGTAGCTTCTTGTGCTACTGTGTTACGCCTCTCCACTTTTTGAATCATATCCAACACATTTACTGTAAGAAAATAGTAATGATGATAATGATGATGGTAGTGGTGGTAGCGGTAAACAACTTTTATATAACAGTGAACTTAAGACACTACTGTGACTAGGCCCAGGTAATAGAGGGAAACCTAGTTAAGATATACCTACAATGCAAATTCTCTCTCTCCCCCCCTCTCTCTCTCTCTCTCTCTCTCTCTCTCTCACACACACATACACAGTCTACCCACCTATCTATCTAACCCTTGATAATGACAATCTCTTTCTACAGCGACTCCATTTTCATTTCTGTTATTTCCGTCCCTGTTTACTGGGTGGTCGACTTTAGTGTCATCTTTTATTGCACCGTCGTCTTTATGAATGCAATTTCCCTGGAGGGAGAGAGAGAGAGAGAGAGAGAGAGAGAGAGAGAGAGAGAGAGAGAGAAAATTGTATTGAGTCCTCCACTGAAAGTTCTCCTGCATTTGTTAGTTTTCATTTTTTTTTTTTTTTTGGGGGGGGAGGGTGCATCCTACATGGTACATTAAAAGTAACAGTGGAGTGTTAATGAGGATGGTGCTGGTAGGGAAAATTTTGGTGGTAGTCGTCGTAGTTTCCGTGGTGGCTGTGGTGGTGGTGGTGCTGCTGTTAATGTAATTTTGAGCTAAATACTTCTGCCGTTTCCGGAGACCATACACATGCTTATACCAGTGGAGTATTGGATGTTGATGGTGATGACAGGGATGATGATGTAGTGGTGACACTGATAGCATGATTATGATGTGGTGGTGACAATGATAATCAGGATTACGGAGATGAACATATCGCCGCCTCATTTCTAACACTACTGATTATATTTTCTTGTCACCAAGAACCTCTCATACTTTGATTAGCTACTGTGATATTCGAGCGTAAAAGACATTGTTAGGCAATGACAGCATATACAAAATATGATAAAAACACCGTCAATTTCCTAGAACGACCATCGCTTTTCAGTTATGATACTGCATTTGTGATATTCATGAGATCGTAAGAGAGGGTAGCGTGGCCCCTATACCCCAGCCCCATACCACCATCCCTGGTTATGATTCTGAATACAACGTTCGAGAACAACAAGATAAGGAAGGCAGGCGTAACTGAATGGGACGGACAGGTACAGCAGTAGAAGCTGAAAAGGCAAAACTAACAATGCTGGAGGAACAGCGTAGGCGGAGAGCGGAGAGAGACGAGAGGATAGGGATGAATGGGAGGAAAATAGGGAGAGGGAAAAGAGGAGAAGCAAGGTGGGGGGCTGAGAGGAAAGGTGTGGAGAGGGATAAGAGATGAAAGGGAGAAGAGGAAACGATTAGTAGAGTCAAGTAAGAGGATATATATATATATATATATATATATATATATATATATATATATATATATATATATATATATATATATATATATATATATATATATATATATATATATATATATATATATATATATATATATATATAGTAAATGAACAGTATGAAGGAGTAGTAGATGAGTCAGGATAAAGGAAGGATAAGGTAAGATAATGGGTAAGGGGTGGTGGAAGGCCATATTCTAGGGGGCATACGAGAATCCGCAGCACCGTTTTCTTTGCGATATACTATGAATTATTCCTTTGTGTTGGATACTCGTGTGCTATTTGTATATTTGTATTATTGGCTTAGGGTGCCTCTGAAACGCAAAAGAATATGTTAAAACAGAAGTAATATGTAAAATAAATAGCATAGGTGGAGTGCCACGAAGCCTATGTCACCCAGAATACAGGCCGAGGAGGTGTGAGTTGAGAGGGAAGGGGATAAGGTTGAGGGATGAGGGGTAAGAGGTGAGTGAGGGGAAACAGGTCGGAAGGGAAGGGACACCGTGCACAGAATATGTACGAAAGAGAAGGAAAGGAGTGATTCTGAAGACAGGAATAAATAGAAAAATACTGGAGAGAGAGAGAGAGAGAGAGAGAGAGAGAGAGAGAGAGTCGTCGTACCGAAGGCTATAATAAATGTTCCAAAATGTCTTTACATTACTGACGTATTATTTCAATAACAAAATGTTAATGGACTGTACATCTGATGTACTATGTGTAGTAGGCAGGTATTTATATATTTCCTCTAATACAGTGGTTCCCAACCTTTTTGGTCCTGTGGCCCCCCGAGAAAATTATGAGAAGCTCCATGGCCCCTATATAACTCAGATCGTATACTGTATTTATATATTTTTAATATTTGATATTGTGCAGAAAACGGTAATTACCCCAATATACTTAAGGCTAAACTAGCACAGTAAGGTATATTTCATACTTGATTTCTGTCAGGTTTTACCCAAACCAAATACCTTATAATATCTTATATTACCAATAAGGCCCATGGCTCCCAGGTTGGGAACCGCTGCTCTAATACATAGTGGGGACTAAGATCAATATAGCGGTCAGGAGATTGAAAATATAAACAAAACGTGAAAGATATTTATTTTCTTTCAGTAAAGCTTTCACTGTACGATGTTATTTAGATTTAGGTGAGATATTTGCTAATTTGCTGAAGAAAATTTTCTGGTGGCAGTAAGGACCATTAGATATCGCTTCATTTATTTATTGTCAACAAGCGATAACAGACGATTGTGCTCACGTTACGGTAAGACATAGTAGAGAATAAATGAAATATTTAACATTTCTAGTTTGAAAAGTCTTCCCTAAGCTGAAGCAAATCGAATGGAGACACCACGATTAAATAAAGGTGACGTCATCTTAAAAGAGTTAACGATGACAGGTAGGTATTTCTTGCATCAAAAGCTTAGTTAAATAATTCATTCTCACTGCAAAGCAACTCTGGCTACATGTTCACAAAAAGCACATGGTTCCCTTAACGCCCTTCACCACAGTAACTTTTAAATATCTTTTTCTGTTAAATTCAGACGATGTTCTTAAAATTTTATAGGTTTTTAATAGGAGGGTTTCGATGTACCCTTCACTAATTCCTTCACTGCCAAGGGTCTCTCCTGAGCTAAATAAAATAGCCTGTAGGTATCAGAAATACAACATACAAAGACTGACTTGAAAAAAATTACTGCATCTCGGTGGACAATATGGCCGGGAAACTAAGTTCTGTATTTTTCGCCTGCTAACACAGCACGATTTTTTTTTTTTTTTTTTTTTTTTTTTTTTGAGAAAGAGAATCCTTTCCTAGCTAAGGACTAAATCACCACCACGGCCTTGGGAATGACACACGTAATAACCTCAGCATATTCTGCCCCACTCCATCCCTACTCTTCTCCTTTCACCTCCTTCCTCTCTCTATCTCCTTTGCTTCGCCTTCACTTAATGTTCTACTCTCGTACCCTCCCTCTACCCTTCTTCTTCTCGTCCCCTCATCACCGCCCTCTGCCTCCACCTGGTTCCCTTCTCCCCATCTCTTTACCCACCTCTGTTATCCGACCCTCTCTCCATTTCCCCTACCCCTTCTCTCCTCGACCTCTCGCCTCTGCATACACACCATCAGCAGCGCAGGCTCCAGGGATCTCGAACAGAAATTATCTCTGTTTTGATATTACTTTGTTGACATTCAGTGGGAAGATAACGCTATTCAAATTTTCAGTCTCTGCTTCCTTTTTGTTTGCATAAAATTGTCTGATACACATCAGTTATATAAACAGGTATAATGATTGCTTTATATGTGTTGCTGTTGCTGTTGTGGTTATTGTTGGTGCTTTTGATGCTGATGTTGTGAAGCCAGGGTGATATGGACCTGAACCCGATGAACATCTGGAATGCTGCAATTTCAGCCAGGAACTCCCATAGATTTTTCCTTGATTGCTTTACGTTGGAGACTTGTATTACTTTTGATAATGAAGATTTGATTATAAAACATGGGTGTCACCTCTGACTCGAGCTGCAATTCACCACACACATAACATTTACCTTCTGCCTACCACTGCCATGACACCTTTGGTCAGAGTCTTCGTTACCCCGTCTTGTGTTTAACCCACCGTGTGCCGGCAGACTTTGGACCCTCATGGAGCCGTGATGCCCACTAATTTTCAGTCGTTTTTTTCTTTGCTAGATGAGAAAGCATAGAGAACAACCATAAAAGTACTCACAGAAGCCATTTAGGTAGATTTTGAGGTCGGTTCTCCATGAACAGGTGGCTGAAAACTTCGGAGTAACGCCCATAGACTTTATCGGCCATCCGCCGACTTCCATTGAGTTGAAGTAGATCTTCGTTTTCTTCATCGGTAACTATGCTATTCAAGCCAAGGACACTCTTGTTGGGTATATAGATGATATAGGAAGTGGGTACAGATGCGGGAAGGGTGCGTGCGTGTCCGAGCCTGTCATCTCCCGCCAAATTTGAAAATTCGCGTGTTGACGCCGGTCGCAATGCCAGACCATAAAGGTACGGCTCCAGCACTGTCCACAGACGTAGGCACGGCCGTACCTGTACGGCTCCTGCACTCGGCGGGTTTATATAACAGATACTGGGCTTGTAATCTGAGAACTGGGTGTTACAGTCTGAAGGAATATTTTGCCGTTATCCTTGTTGTTTACACTTCCTCCACTGACTGTCTCATCAACTGCTTGTGGGCTGGGCTAGTAATCATCATTGTCATCAACATCGTCATCATCATCTTCATTATATTCAGTATCATCATCTTTGATATTGTCGTCTTCATCATCATCACCGTCATCATTAAATTTGATCTTCTTCTATAACTGGCAGATCTGTATATGGACCAGACTAAAAAACATTCATTGTTAGTGAGTTGCTGAGAGACGGAACTCGGGTGAGCCATTTGCAGGCTCTTAAGATCCTCTTAGCCTGTGAGACGGTACTGTTTGTCAATTTTAGGGGTGACATTAAAATTTTTATAATTTCAAGCATTCTAGTTATAAAATGTTGCATTTTGAGTTGGCAATTCAAATCAGTCAACAAAATGTAGCTTAAACAATCCTCACCTACTTCAGCTTTGTGTTGAAATGTGCCAGTATTGCTTACAGTTCGTGATGTAAACAATAGCACTATAACACTGAATCTTTTTATTCAAAACATCAGGAAACTACCAATTTGTATATATATATTCAACATAGGCAGCAGCTTCAGCTGTGACCTTCACACATCTCTCAAGTGACTGGGTGTGTGATGGCCAGTCAGGAATAACCAAGGGTTTCTTCACAAAGTCCTTGAGCTGTGATGTTGTCAGACAGCAGGGAGGGGGGGGGGGATCAGAGACTCCTGAAGTCCATCCAGTAAGGTCCGAGAGTGAAGTTGCATCAGTATTGATTGATGGTACTTTCCTGGGAGTTTACCTGTTATCTCCTAATTGGGCCATCTCATCTCCTTTACCTCTAATTTTCAGTATCTTCTCTACTGTATCATTTCTTTCCAGATCACATTCACTACACAGCACAGCTTGGAGTATAGACTCAGTGTGATCATACCAGGTTGATCTCTTCACTGTTGACATGGTCAACCTTCTTACTTCTTCACTCAGAGGTAAGAATTACAGCTGAAGTAGGAGATGCCTTGGTCCTTGTATCCATTTGTTGTTGATCTTTATATTGAACGAGTTTAGCATATATATCCCAACACAAAACTCGGCAATCAACCACAAATTCTTCAAAGTCCTTCTTTTGAGATTATGTTTAGAGATCCATATCAATCAATGGAATCTTTTTCTCTCTAGCACAGTAACAATCTATCTATACTTCACTGTCACAGACAGAGCTGCAACCAGCATCCGAACAAGTCTTGATATCACATTTGCAGGTAAGTATGTCCATCAGTCTTTCAAGCTTCTCCATAAACCTGTCTTTTTCCCCAAGCTTGCTCTGTCTACAGGCACCTTGTTATCCTGTTCCCACATGGTTTTCAACTTAGCTTTGGTCCTGACATGGCTGTTTATGACTGACCCACAAAAATTAGAATTTGTTCTCGTCCACTGAGCAAGCAAGGCTGCCATAAGGCCATTGACAAGTTGGTCAGTGTTATAATTCCTCCTATTTTGGTCACTAGTCTCCCTGAAACACAGTCGATAACGGAAGAGATCTCTGACAGCTGGCAGCTCTGCTAAAGGAAGCTGTCTCCCTGACCCCACCAGGTAGTGCAGATGAGTCCGGGTTTGTAGTCTTGTCTTTACCTGAGACATTTTTGTGAAAAGCCTAACAGCTATGACACTGGTAGATATACAGAAATCATTAAAGACTTCCCAAACAAAACAAATATGCAACTCTAGCAAAGTTTGCACAATTGCTCAACAGTGTCAGTGGATCGCAGTGCAGTTTATTAAGCGGTTGAATTGTCAGTTTGCAGTAACACTGAAAAAGAGAAAAATGACCTAACAAATAATGGTTAAGTTTTGTCTCAGTAGTAATAAAAATTCGTAGTATTTGAAATACAGCATTATCCCCTTTCCTGCACAATAACCCCCCCCTCCCTCCCATGCCATCATCAATATTTTCGTTATTTGTGTAAATTGAAGCTTTTTTTTTTTTTTTTAAACAAAATTGAAATAAGTAAATTAAATGTGAGACAAAAATCAAACATACTGTATATTAGTGTTATCCAGGTGAAAATCTAATATTGACTCGCTAGTACTTTTAAAGATATTGATTTTGCCAAAACTGACACACCCTACTGTGAGAGGTCTTCCGAGGACTGTCTTAAATGATTCCCAGGTGGAAGGACAATATTCACACAGATATACAATTTGAGAACTTTTGTCATCAGAATCTTTATGAAGCCTATTTATAAAATAAACATTTAGAATCCTTTTAAAGAACGTTTTAGCCATTTTTGAGCCAAGAGACTGGTGAGGCGGGCAGTACTGTTCGAGTTTCATCATCATTGTCATCATCTTCATCATCATCATCATCATCAAAATCATCAAGATTATAACAGCAGCAGCAGCAGCACCTACCATCATCATGTTCATTATCGCCATCATCATCCCAATCAATCGTTCCACTAATGCATGAGGTGGGAATCATCCAGACACAGAAACAGGAATGGACAGAAGTAGGCGAACCATCAACCAAGTGGCCAGTGAAGCCGGCCACACATCCATTCACTCAGCATTCAGGCCTTTACAGTGTTCGGCGCCATCCCTCACGCTGAATGGTACACACAAAATGTGATTCATAATGTTTGAGAGAGAGAGAGAGAGAGAGAGAGAGAGAGAGACCATTTCCTTGACTATAAAAAAAAACACGATGACTACAAGCTCCTCCAGTTTAGTTCTCTCTCTCTCTCTCTCTGTACTCGTGTGTATATATATATATATATATATATATATATATATATATATATATATATACTCGTATGTAGTTAAAGTTATATATGGTTATTATAGAAGAATAGATAGATACAGATATATGGATATAAATGTGTTTGTGTGACAAAACTATGTGTTTGGCTTCAGATATGGTCAAAGAATACATTCGAGTGCAAATGTCTTCACCCTAAACAGTAAAGTTGCAATATATATTTTTAAATTCTGTCGAAATCCTCTTGACCCATTTTATCCAGTTTATTTGATGTCATTTCTTTTATTGCTCTTTTGCCATTTGGTCAGTTATTTTGTTTGTCACTTTTTTCGCGTTAGGCAGTGACCATTAAAAAAAAAAAAAAAACAGGACTGTGCATTAATATTTTTATTGTCGTTCAGTGAGCCTTCACTGTTGAGTTTCACTAAGTCACCATCTACAGTAATTCCATCAAAGTTGGTTTGTGCAACTAGGTACAAAAGTTCTCCTCTTATACTCCTGGGTTTCTTGTACTGGCTAATATTCCTAAACTGGGAAGAGTTTGATATGTTTCTCTGTCCTAATATTTAACCTCATCTACTTGTCACTGCCCACTACTGGCTAATAGCACTAATCTAAGAGAAGCACCTCTATGTTCCTGTGCCCATAAATCCTGTTATATGAAATGATTCATCAGGAAGGAAAGTGGCGGACATACCTGATGAGGAAGATGTAGGAATAGTAGGCCAATTTTTGTCCCTGATAGTACCATTGCTTCCATGCATTGCATAGAAATATGTTGTCACTGAAGGCTGCCACAACAGGTCCTGGATTTTTTTTTTTTTTTTTTTTTGACTAACGAAAAAAGCGAAGATAGGTTATGTTTGATGAGGTGAGGAAAGGTTACGTAAGATTAAGCGTGGTTTTGTTAGTTTAGATTTGGTTGTGCTAGCTTACATTTCTTTTAGTGTGATTAAGTAAGGGTAAGTTAGATGACATTAAGTTACGGAAGGTTAAAATAGAGTAATTTACGTTAGATAAAGTTCTGCTTAGTTAGGTTTTCCTAGCTTACTGTGGGTTATGTCAGGCTGGTTTATATAAGTTTATATTAGATTAGATTGCCGTACAATTTTTTGTTTATTGTTGAATGGCTAAAGAGCTCAAAACGTGGTCTGGCACTCTGGTTTTGATTATCTTTGAGCCCATAGACTATTTATTACTTATTCCTATAGGCTGAATTGATTTTATTACTCATTGTTGATATCAATAAATGTTTGTCATCTCCATCATCACCATCATGATCATCATCATCTCTGTCACTTTAGTGTAAGACGTTAGAAAATGTAAAAGCGAGAAGCAATATAAGATAAAACACAAGAAAGTAGGAGAACTACGGAGTGCTTTCGACGATCAATGCAGCTTACAAAATGACACCCACCTCTATTATTGCCCAATATGGCAAACAAAACACCCCTTTTTGTGGCACATGCCATAGTAATCAAATTAAACATTAATCTTCTGACTTTCTTTCACCACAGTGCTGTTCTTGATACACCCTTCCTTATAACAATAATTCGCTGATTATGATCAGATATGCTACAGATCGAGAATGGAATCATAATTGTTTAGCACGGTACTGGATTTGTCATAATTCTGCAATGTTTGTAACGTACACCTTATCCATCACTGATTCATTAATTTAATTGCATCATATAACAGTCGTTTCTGTGACTGCAAATTTTTTTGAAATTCAGTCGTATTAAAGAAAACTACCACATAGAATTTTATTTCAAGCCTTATGCATTATTTCGCAAGCAAAATATTTGTTTTTCATTTATTATCCAGTAAGAGGACAGAAGTCCACTCCTGCGTATAATGAAAAGCTCATCAAACCATCGTACTGCAGGCAAGTGTTTTCGCCTTTTCTTATCAAAACTCCAATTCCATTATTGGAAAGCTTGTTCTCTATCGCATCCAGTGGTGTATGGAAAGCAATATCGGCCAGAGAAAAATTTTGTGGTAGGAAATGTGGAAATTTACTTGCTGAATTTGTTGTGTTCACTGTGCCTTCATAGGGTGGCACTTGACTGTGTGTGTGTGTGTGTGTGTGTGTGTGTGTGTGTGTGTGTGTGTGTTAATTTTACACAAAGCATAGACTTAATACGCCTTTCCCTTCTCCTGTTTGTTACACATTTTCAAGAGTTACAACTCTGACATTACTACTGACTATTTACAAAGAAAATATGCTAAAGCTGTCTCATTCAGAACTGGTGTGATATTTTTATCCTTAACCGTATGAGAGAGAGAGAGAGAGAGAGAGAGAGAGAGAGAGAGAGAGAGAGAGAGAGAGAGAGAGAGAGAGAGAGAGAGAGAGAGAGAGAGAGAGAGAACAAAGAAAATGTGCTAAAACTGTTTCATTCAGAACTGGTGAGACATTTTTGTCCTTAACCGTATGAGAGAGAGAGAGAGAGAGAGAGAGAGAGAGAGAGAGAGAGAGAGAGAGAGAGCTGCAAACACAAGCAGTACTCAGAGAGTGTAATACCCGCATCCACCATGTGATCTGAGGCCGAATATTTGAATTTGCCGTGTAACCCTAACCATCCACAAATTACTTACAAACTCGAATTATTTCATGATTCACTAACTCTTAACTCTCCCACCAACACTGGTTCAAGTCAGATCAAAACTGAGTTGACTTGGTCCAGTGACCTTGAGCTTTGATCATTCTTTTGTGACCTTGACTTCTGACTGTTTGTTAAAAAAAGAAACTAATTTATATTTACATTTTAATCCAAACTTAATGTTTTTTTTTTCTGCACCAAATAAAAACTGTTTAAGCTGCCCTTGTCATGTGTCCTATCTCTCATAAGAACAATAGGTCAGACTCCTGGGTATTCCTCAACCCATCCACTGAGGTTGGTCCAAATCAGATCAAATTGTCTTAGTTCTTTGCTCATCCACGGACACATGGATCATCATTTGACCTTGTCCTGTGACACTGGCCATTGATTATTCTCGAATCTGAATCCGTTTCTTTTTCCCTGACCTTAACACTTTCTCAAAGTTTGTTGTATATCGATTAAAAACTGTTTCAATTGACCTTGACCTTGACCATTCATCTATTGTTCAATTAAAAAAAAAAGTTCTGCTCCATGACTGACCATCAAATCTTCCAGCAGCTTTGGCTTTAATCTGATGAACACTAAATTATTTGTTAACACGCTCACACAGACCGTGTTGACCTTGTCAAAGAAGTACAAAGAAGGCAAACAGCACCAGACCTGTTAGTCCTTTCGTGGCTGTCTGGTGACCTTGACCTTTTTCTGATTGTTCTCAAAGATGAATCCCTTTGTTCTTCCCTGACTCTTAACCCTTACAAAAGTTTAGGGTGCATCGGCTGAAAACTAAGTTCACCTTAACCGATGACTTTCACATTTCTTCATTTAAAAAAAAAAAAAAAAAAAAAAAAGTTTCCCATTGGACGATCCTCAACTATTCCACGAAGAGTAAAATCAGGTGAAAATTGTTAGTTATTTGTTAGCAAATATGCATGTGCTGAACTCTCACCTTGTCCTGTGACACTGACTTTTGGCCGATTGGTCTCGTAATCAGATTACTTCATTATATCATACCCTCAATAAATTCCCAAAGTTTGATTAAATAAGAAAAAAAAAATAAAGCATTTAAAGGTGTGTTTGGCAGATCAACGTTTGACCCAGCGCTATGATCTTGATGTTTAACTTATTGTTCTAAAACACAGTAGGGTATTATATGGGCTGTCACTCCACGCTTCCTATTGTCACTTTTCTTTCAGCTCCTCACATCTTACATTTAATTTCATTATTACCCCTGCTTCTTTCTACCTTACTACTATATAAGCCAATTTATGACTTGGTGATGGCTATGCATTATTCCTTCCTTCCCTTCTCCATGTTTCCACCAAATATGGTAAAAAACAATTGACAAATGTTTGAGTTTATTTCTCACACACACACACACACACACACACACACACACACACACACACACACACACACACACACACACACACACACACAGCAAAAAACAACAGTCGCGTATTGTAAAAAAGGAGAGAGGAGTGTAAGATGAGTTGGACTCCAGACCCTTTCATTTGTGTCCCAGGTGGGTCCACCCTACTTCACCTTGGCTCCTACTTCTCTTGTTGCTTTATTGTTGTAGTGTAGTGACGAAAGAAAGGAATAGAGAAACTGAGTGAGAAAAAAAATATAAATGAGGAGAGAAAGGAAACGAAGCAATGAATGAAAGGAGAAAGAAGAAAATATGGGAATGGACATGCAAGAAGGAAATTTGGACAAAAAGAAGGCAACTGAGAAAACAGGAGGAAAGAAAGACGAGAATGATTCAAAATGTGAAATGTAGGACAAGGATAATAAAGTAATGTGGTAAAAAATAAGAGAAGGTATAAATGGTACAGGTGTTATCTGAGTGCACCTGTAGCAGTGTCCCAGGCCGCTCCACCTTGTTTCATCTCGCCTCCTACCTTTTGTACCTGGTGATGCTGTAATATCTACGAGAAAGTATTATAAGTAAAGGGAACAAAAAGCGTTGGAAGAAAAAGTGGAAGAGAAAGGCCAAAGAAAGGAAACGAGCAGGATAGAAATGGCTATGAAAAAAGAGAACGAATTAAATATGAAACTAAGAAAAGTAGAAATAAAAAGAAAACTAGAACATTCAAAAGCTAAGAAAGAAAATTTGGACGAATGGAAAGAAACAAGTAAAACAGGATATGTGAAGGTATGATGTGGAAGTGTAGATAGATACAGTAGTGCCAGGCCGCTCTACCTATCTCCATATCGCCTCCTGCCTCCCTGGGTGTTTATAATGCTTTAATACTCTGCCCATTTTAACTTGGCCTAAAAACGCCATCTCTCTATCTTGATTGCTGAGCTATTACAAGAAATAATGAGTAGAATATGGTGCAGTAATCTGTCTACTTAAACAAAGCACAAAATTGCCATCTGTCAGTCTAGAGTGCCGAGTTTGAATATGAGATTAACACAGGATATGTTGCTATATTCTGTACAGTTTAACATAACCTTAACTTATCATCCTTCCATCTAAAACGCTGAAGTTTAGAATTTGATCCTAGTCATGAAGAAATGTTATCGAATCCCCATTCGAAATTTTAACTACAGAAAATTCACTGCAAAAAGAAAACCTTTGCCAAGATAAAATGGACGAACTATAGTGATGGCATAGATCTAATGTAGCTAATAGTGAAGATGATGATAATGATGATGATGATGATGAGTTTTTTTTCTGTTTTATGATAAAATCTTGAGTACCTAATGATATTAATAATAATGACGGTGAAGACGGTAATACTGATAGTGATGACGATGCATGTTGGTGTTGATGATAATGATAAAAGTATCTATTATGATGACGATGATCTGTCTATCTATAGCCCTATGCACTAATCCCGCAAAGGGAGGCCGCAGACAAAACGCCTCCAAGTCGTTCTGTCACCCACCATTTGACTACCCTCCCTCCAACTCACTCCTCCTTCCCTCACATATCTCTCAACTCCATCCCTCCACCTCATCCTCGGTGTTCCCCTCCCTCTCCCTCCCTCCTCTTCACCTACATACACCCTCTTAGTCAGTCTTTCATTCTCCACTCTCACCACATGTCCAAACCACCTCAGTGTATTTCTCCTAATTTTCTCAGTCACATCCACATCCACTCCACAACGTTCTTTCACTTCTTCATTCGTCAACCTGTCCCTCCATGTCACTCCACATGCTCCTCTCAAGTAACTCATTTCCACTGTCCTCACTCTTGACTTGTTCCCCTCTAGCAAGGTCCACGCCTCGCTTCCATACGTCAGGGTAGGGATCACAATACTATCATGCAGTGACTTCTTAACTTCCATACTCACCTCTCTATTTCTCATCACCGCTTTCAGTGAACCAACAACCTTCCTTACCTGCTGTACCCATTCAAGCACTTCATCCCCAAAACTTCCATCCTTACTCATCACACTACCCAAGTACTTGAATGCACTTACATTCTCCATATCCTCACCATCCAACCTCACTGTGCATTCTGTGACTTCATTCATCTCAAACACCATAACTTTACTCTTGTTTACATTAACTTGCAGAGTCCTCTTCTTACAGACTGTCCCAAATTCATTTACCAAACCATGCAACTCCCATTCATCTTTACTCAACAATACTGTATCATCAGCAAACAGCAACACCGGAATCTTCCACACCTCACCCTTATTCATTAGAGCCACCCCCACATCCACTGCCGTACCTTTCACCTCCTTTACAACCCCATCCATGTATATATTAAACAGCCATGGAGACATCAAACATCCCTGTTTCATTCCAACATTTAGATCATAGAACTCACTCAGCTAACCATCCACTCGCACCGTAGCCCTAGCTCCCTCGTACATACTCTTCACAGCACTCAACAATTTCCCCTCCACTCCATATATTCTTAATACCTTCCACATACCTTGCCTATCTATTCTGTCATAAGCTTTCTCCAAGTCCATGAAGGCAGCATACACTTTCCTTCCCTTTTGTAGATACTTCTCCACTAAACATCTTAGAACAAATATCTGATCTACACACCCTTTTCTCTTCCTAAATCCCCCTTGTTCTTCTCCAACTAGCTCCTCTGTCACATGCCTAAATCTATCAATTAATATTCTACCATATATTTTTCCAATCAGATTAAGAAGGCAAATACCCCTATGGTTACCACATACTTCTCTCTCCCTTTTTCCTTTGTATAAAGGAACAATTATACCTGATTTCCAGTCCTCTGGAACCCCTGCCTCTTCCCAAGCCAATCTACACAACTTCCATATCCACTCCACAACAATCTCATCCCCATACTTCAGCATTTCACCACACTCCATCAATTTCTGGGACGTTTCCCATTTTGATCTTCATTCCTTCAGCTACTTCCACCCAACTGATCTCTTCCTCCCTCCTCTCATCTCTTCTTCTCCCATCCATTCCCGAACATCTTATACTCGCATTTCTCTCACTCTCTACATTCATCAAATCCTCAAAGTGTTCCTTCCATCTCCTCAATTTCTCTCTCTTCTCCACGAACAATCTATTATTCCCATCTTTCACTCCCCTGCTATTTCCCCTTTCACACTGTCTTACTTTCTTTACCTCCTTCCAAAACAATTTCTTACTCTCCATCCCATTCACACTCAGATTCCTTCCAAACTCTTCATCCACTCTCTTCTTAATCTCCTTCACCAGCCTCTTCACCTCTCACCTCCTGCTTACACATACCTCTCTCATCTCTCTCTCATCTTCTCCCCTACTGGTCATTCACTCACTAGCCATTCACTATATGCCTTCTTCTTTTGTTCCACAGCTCGTTTCACCTCATCATTCCACCATGCTGTCCCTTGCACACCCTTGCATCTCCTCCTCACTCCACAAACCACCTCACACGCTGCTCCTGTCTCTTCCGTGAATATCTTACATACTTCTTCCACCCCTTCCATCTGCTCAAACTCATACCTTCCCAATCTTTGTTCCACTATGCTCTTATACTTTGCCATTTTCTCCCTCTCTTGCAATTTCTCCACTCTTTTCACAGGAGCTGTTTCCTCCTGTCTTCCCCTTCGTCTCTTACCCATTTTCTTTGCAGCCTTACCTTGGCCATCACTAAGTGATGGTCCGAGATTCCATTTCCCCACTCTCTCCACATTCTTGCATCCAACACTTGTCTTCTCATTCGTTCATCTACACACACGTAATCTATCATTGCCTTTTTTTCAACAATTTCACCATCCAACCTCCTCATGATTCTCCTTGTGTACCTGTGGATCATCTTATGCCAGAGAAAGGTGTTAGCTATTGCCAACCTCTTACTATCATGGATGTCCACCAAAGCACTACCATTCCCATCTACTTCAGCTCCAACCACTACATCCACTCGTACATTCCCAACTTTGCCATTCATGTCTCCAATCAAAAACACTCTCTCGCTCCACGCAGACTTGTCCATACATGCTTCTACACTCACCCAAAACTCATCTTTCACTCTTGCCACTCTGTCCTCTGTCGGCACATACGCACATACAATCGCCCAAGTTTGTATATCTGCTTTCATCCTCACCCATACAATCCTTGCACCCACTGTTCCATACTCTCTTATATTCTTCTTCTACTTCTTGCTCATCTTCAGACATACTCCTTCTCTTGTCCTCTCATTCTCATTAACTCCCGCACATATTCCTAAACCATACTTCCATTCTCTCACCCTGTCCTCTTACCATTTAGTTTCAGTTAGTCCACATACATCCACTCTTGCATCCCCAAGCGCCTGAACAATCTCTCTCTCTTTTACTTCTTATTTCACTCCTCTCACATTCCACGTTCCCACCCTTAGAATGTCCTCTGTCCGTTCCTTGGTCGTCACCGTATGGTCCGTCCTGCTCCAAGGTGCTTTGTTCGCTTGTTTAGTTAGTTCGTTTTAGGGGGTGGGGCACAAACCCACCACCAACCCTTTTAGTCGCCTCATACGACAAGCAGGGATACTTGGGGAGTATTCTTGAAACTCCCTTACCCCCAGGGGAGGGTATATAATGTGCTAGTGCTAGTGGTATTGGTGTTGATGTCTTTTAGTAATAATAATGATTACATTACTTCATATCACATCCTACTTCTTGTGTAGCTTGTGATATAATATAATGAGAAGAGTAAACAGAAGGAAAGGAGAGAATATATAGAAGATGAGGTGGAGGGTTGGAGTTGAGAGGTATATGAGAGAAAGGGGGGGGGCAGTCAAACGGTGGGTGACAGAGCGACTTCGAGGCGTTTTGTCTGCTGCCAAACTTTTCTATCGCTACTTCAATGATCACTACTCGTCTGAGCTGTCTGCTTGCATCCCTCTCCTACCACGACGGGTGCGTATCACCCGTCTAACAACAAACTCTCATCCCTTTTCTGTCCAACTCTCTAATGCAGAATTAACCGTTACTCCCAGTCCTTCATATATACAACAGGTCAGCTCTGGAACTGCCTCCCTCTGTCTGTATTTCCTACTGCCTATGATCTGCAGCCTTTCAAACGCAGTGTGTCCAGGAATCTCGAAATGAACTTCTTGAATTTGGCTCTCTTATCAGTTTTTGTTTTCTTTTTCCTTGAAGGGAACAGTTTGTAGGTTCTTGGCCTTTGGCTCCTTTTTCCTTGCATAAATTAAAAATAAATATATAAAACAGGATAAACCGAACACAGTGGAGAAAAAGGAAAGGAACGAAGAAAGAACGAAGGAAATAAGATGAAAAACAAAAGGCGTATAAATGAAAAATTGATAAAAAAGATAAGAAAAAAAATGCTTAAGTAAAAATAAAAGTGTAATAAAAGAATGCAAGTTGTAACTCAGTCCAGGAGTAGTGGAGTGCCAGGCCGCTGCACCTTACTTCATATCCCCTCCCACCTCTCTTGTACCTTGTGATGATGTACTATAATGAAGAAGAAAACTAGCTGTGAAGAAACAAGATAATAATGATGGTGGTGGTGGTGGTTGTGGTAGTGGTAGTGATACTGGTTGTTGCTTATTATTGTTGGTCAAGATCAATATCATACTAACTCTAATGATGATGATAATGATGATGATAAAATAAGGCTCAGCTCTACACAACCAGTAATAGCGATGGTGTTAGTGATGCTGAATAGTGACATGGGCTAACACTGATGATGACTATGATAATGATGATGATGATAATGATGGTGGAAAAACTTAGATCTGCAGTTTAATAATACTGAAGGTGATAGTGATGTTGAACAGTGATATGAGTTGGCTTTGATAATGATGATGCTGATAATGGTGAGAATTATGATGATGGTGGTGGTGGTGGTAGTGATGGTGAGAAAGATTATCATGACAAAAAGGGAGATGCACTGGTCGCTGTGAACTCCTGGCCTCTGGTGTAGAGACCCAGGCCGTTCGACTTTACCAGGTCTCATCTCCTTGTTATTCATTTTTTATCCAATGCTCAGGTGATTTAATGTAGGTAGGTTGTTAGGGTGGACTTCTGTAACTGGAAGGGTTGGGTATCGTCTACATTAACATCTGCTTTGCTAGGGGGATCTTACCTGAATAAAATCTTATGGTGATGCCATGAGTAGATTATATATTATGTCATCGTACTGAAGATAATAATGTCTGTTGGACGAACTCCGGCTACCTGATGGCCAGTTGCAGGAGATATTTAGGTAAATACATTGAAAGACAGATCCATAGATTAATAGATGGACAGAGTGTAGAAAATGAAAAGGAGAAGAAAAGAAAGACAAGGATATGAGGACAAACAAAGAGAAAGAATACATAAATGAGAAACGTGAAAAGTCATATAAAACTTTGAATTCAGTATACTGTAGGTGTAGTAGCCTACCAGACCTCTCCACCTTACTTCATCTTGCCTCAAACCTCTCTTGTAGCTTGTGATGTAATATAGTGGTGGCTGTGATCAGATGTAGCTAATAGTGGTGGAGTTGACAGTGACGATGATGATGGTTATAGAGGTTAATTTATTATGGTGATTGTGCTGGTGATGGTGATGGTTGTCTAGGTTAGTTTAGATGATGTTAGTGATTGCTGTTATGGGGAATGATGATGATGGTTGTTGTGGTGTAGTGAATATACTGATGTAGATTTGGTTAACAAAGATGATAATACCCTTACGTCCTCTCGCCTCCTTCCTCTCTTGTAACTTGTTAATCTCTAACATGATGAGATAAAACGTTCAAGAAGGAGAAAGAAGTGAATAAAGAAAGAAACTGAAAGAAGAGCTATGATTATGAAAAAGAACGAAAATGAAAAAAAAAAGTTATAAATGAGAGATAAAAATAAGATACAGAGAAGAAACAAAGAAGAAATGAAAGGAAGAAACAAACTAATTAGAACTGGAATCAAAATTAGTATAAACAAAATAAAACAAAAAAGAAAGGAGAAAGTAAAGGAAAATGAGAAAGACAGACCAATAAAGGAGAACATCTTGTTGACTACGGTGAAACTCCAGAAATCTATATTTGTGTCCCAGGCCGCTACACCTTACTTGATACTGGCTCCTGCTTCTTTTGATCAGTTATTGCTGCAATATAATAGTGAGGAAAGAATTAAATGAGAGAATGAAAAGGAAGAAGAAAGAAAGAAGTGAAAGAGAAGAAAAAAGAAATAAAAAAAAGATAAAAGAAGAATAAGGAAAGGAACTGACTAACAAACGGAAGAAAAGAAAAGAATGAATGAAACTGGACAAGAAATAGGACGATAAAGATCTCGAGAAAGAAGCAAAATATGAAATGAAGGAAAAAGAAAGAAAGACAAGAAGAAAGAAAGAGAATGGTCTATAACCAGTAAAGGTGTTAAGTTGGTACAGGTGTAGTGGAGTTCCAGGCCGCTCCACCTTGCTTCACCTTCCCTCTTACCTCCCTTGTTGTTTATGGTGTTAGTGGATAAAGTAAGGACGAAAGAAAACAAGAGATGAAGAATATAAGAAAGCAAGGGAAAAAAGTGAGGAGACAGAAACGTAAAAGAACAATGTATGGGAAATTGAAGCGGCATACCCCCATCTTCCCCACCACCAATAAAAAAATAAAAAAAAGAATATAGATATGAAACGGATGGGAAAAAGTACAAATAGTGGAATGAAAAGAGAAAATTGAGGGATACGAATGAAAGAGAGAAAGAGGAAACACAGAAAGAAAAATAAGATAAAGGAGAGGAAGTGGGAAATAAAGAAAAGGAGGCACATGGTAGGGAAGTGTGAAGGTTTGAACTCAGTCCAGGTGTAGTAGAGTCTCAGGCCGCTGCACCTTACTTTATATCGCCTCCTACCTCTTTTGTAGCTTGTGATGCTGTAATATAGTGGTGGCTGTAACGTAACTAATGGTGGTAATTATGGTACTGATGGCGATGGTGACGGTGATGGCGATGATGATGATGTTGGTTTCAGCTGACGAGTATCATATTAATTGTATGGATGATAGTGATGATAATTATGATGATAATGATGGTGATTGTTGTGGGGATGGTAGTGATGATCGTGATATTCAGTAAGTTACTATGATGATGAGAACGGTGATATAGGCATTGATGAGTATAATGTTGTCTGAATAACGATGACGACAGTGTTGATGATGATGATGGTGGTGATATGCAGTAGACTACTATGATGTTGATGAATATGATGATGACGCTGATGTAGGTTACAATTAATGAGTAGGTAATAAACTTGTAATAAAGGGGCAAGAAAAAGGTCAGAAATTGGGAAAATACTACAGAGGGAACACAGAGAAGAATATAGAATGCAACGGGAAAAAGAAAGAGGAAGAGAAAAAAAAAGAGATTAACAAAAACAGAAGCTTTATCTAAACAGGGTGGAACTCAAGACACCTTTGTTAGAATCTCAATCCGCTCCACCTTACATTACCTTAGCTCCTGTTTCCTTAGTAGTTTTATAGCTGTGGTATAGTTAAAGAAAGGAAACTAGAAAAGCGTAATAAAAAAAGAAAGAAACAAAAGGGAGGAAAACAGGAAAAGAAAGGACAGAACAAAAGAGGAAAGGAAGACAGCGAAAGACAAAGTTTGAGACTGACACATGAAAAGCAGGACAAAGATAAAAGAATGGCAAATTAAGGGAGAAAGAAGTCAATTTTAACACTTTAGTTCGACGACGTATTGTTACACCTGCGTCCCTCGAAGCGTGGTTGGGTGTCGTTTGTGTGTGTGTGTGTGTGTGTGTGTGTGTGTGTGTGTGTGTGTGTGTGTGTGTGTGTGTGTGTGTGTTCCCATTATATCTCATGAACGGTTTGAGCTATCAACATGGAACCTTCAGGGCATCAAGATATGGACAAAATCTTGGACAAGTTTGAAAATGAGCTCTCGAGTCAACGTCAAGATCGCCAAAATGACTGGCTCAACTGATTTTTCTCACCCGCCTTTACCACTATTACATCTCATGAACGGCTTCAGCTGTCAACATGAAACCTACTGGGTATAGAGATATGGCCAAAATCTAGGCTAAGTTCGAAAATGGGCGCTCGGGGACAAGGTCAAGGTCACAAAAATCGCTGCCAAAGGTCAAATACTTTTTATCACCGGCCTTTTGCACCATTATATTTCTTAAACGGCTTGAGTTACCAACACGAAACCTTCAGGTATCAAGATATGGCCAAAACCTAGGACGAGTTCGAAAATGGGAACTAAGGGTCAAGGTCAAGGTCATCGAAAGGGCTGCCAAAGGTCAACTAGTTTTTACCGCCCGCCTTTAGCACCATTATATTTCATGAACGGCTTGAGCTATCGACATGAAACCCTCAGGGTATCAAGATATGGCCAAATTTTGGACTTGGCCAACATCATATCCTGGCGGGCGATTAGCATTTGGCTCCCGAATGCTTTTCTTTCATTAAAAGAAGGGTATGACAGCAGCAGACAGAACCACGGCCACTCAGTGTCGACCAGCGAGTAGATCTATCTCGGTCCTCCTCTCCCACTGCTTACCATCCTTCCATCAGGTCTCATACTGTGATTTTTCTCATCATGGTCTTATTTTTTATCATCTCATTCACTGTACTCTCTATTGCTACACACACACACACACACACACACACACAAGATACAGAATGCCTCAGTAGTAACCCTACTCCTCCATCCAACATTACACTTCACAAACACATACCCGGTAAGTTACAAAAACACACAGCCACCACATCCATGGAAAACCTGCCGCCAAACTACCGTACACCTTTCCTGAACCACCATCAGACATCCACCCCTCAGATCCTACCCTACCCAGAGAGACACCAGGGCACTTAGACAGACTACGATGTGGCCCTCACCCTTCCCTGCTACAATACCAACCCAACATACAACTGACAAACAATCCACTATGTCCACACCGCAATGCAGCCACCCACACCACAACACACTAACCTCATGCACCTCACTGTCACAACACAAATCATCCTTCAACAAAACTCAACGCACCCTCTCCCACCCCGCCAGATATTGGTGTGTGGTGATTATTTGCTTGAAATAATTAACTCGTGGGGGCGTCGTCATTTTTGGCTTTTCCTCAGGGAATACATGAGATATAATGATATTCACGTAATCTTTGTATGCCATACTAAAAATTTAAATGGAAGGAAGTTGGGAGCTGCGTGAATGACAAGGAAAGCACCTAAACATTCCCACACATTTCGCCACGCAACCGTCGCTTTACACATCCAGGTCCCCGTTCCATTTCCATGTGTCAATAGACTGGGGTAAAAACACCCTACCAGTGGTGGGCCTGGGTGTCGAACCCGCAACTTCAAGTGTACTGACAGAATGATCGCCTTCAGTAATGTAGGCCAGAGTTGTGACAACATTCTTTACGTCAAAGAAGCTGAATAGGTTGTCCGCTAGTTGACTAGGCGTACCAGGGTTTGACTAACACAAAAATTCCATTGTCT
Organism: Coenobita brevimanus; assembly: GCF_032717465.1. Lineage (NCBI taxonomy): Eukaryota > Metazoa > Arthropoda > Malacostraca > Decapoda > Coenobitidae > Coenobita > Coenobita brevimanus. The sequence goes on from NC_137062.1 coordinate 23,796,468, forward strand.
TGAATAAAGTTGCTAGTATCACTGCAATATTTGACAACAGCATTGCTTACATTGAATCTGCACATGTCGTGGTTGTGTTCAATGATCCTTTTGTTTATAGCCCTAATCATGTCACCAGTCCATGCAAGGAACACTGTACAACCCAGCCCTCCGTCTATTTACGTGTCTTTTTCACCAGGCTACTTGACGCCATCCACGTCCATATGGCCCAGTCATGTCAGTCCCCGTTCATTCACACCAGGTTTACTCACATCCTTTACATCCATTCAGGTCGACTCCAGTCCATTCAGGTCAACATAGAGATTTCAAGTCTTTTCAAGTTCAGTCAAAATTAATCAGGTCAGTTCAGGTTTATCTAAGTCATTTTAGAACCATTTAGGTTGCTAGTTTATTTATACTATTTCAGTCCAATACATTCATTCCAGTCCATTCAGGTCATTTTAGTCTATTCAGCCACTTCAGTTCGTGCAGGCCACTTCAGGACCATCACACCCATTGCCTCACCGGCCACCACCATCTCAGCCCACTGCCTTCACCCTCTTCTCGCCCCTTTGATTGTCACGGGGAGAGGCAGAGATGCTGGTGGATGATGGGGCAGGGTGGCAGTAGTGGTGGGTGATATGGCTGTGGCAAAAACAATGTCATCCTTATGTGGAAATAATAATTTCATTAATATAATGAGGTATGACCCAAGTGGTAAAGTATGGTGCTGTGTAAGGTATGTCAATCGGGTGCAGAATAATTAGTGGATTTTACATTTGTTCTAGTTCCCCATCTCGTTGTGAACCCAGTGGACCACAGGAGATAGGAGACTTGGACCGGTCGCTGCCAGTGGTCTTTTGTTAAGGTTATGTTGAAGGTCTGCCTGTTGTGATATTGTGGTGCACGTGGTGAGTGTGTGGTGTTTTGTGGTGTGGTGGTGTGCATTGCAGTGTAAGTTGTATTTATTGTTGGTACTGTAGCAGTGAAGGGTGGTGGCCGAATCACAGTCTGGCTGGGTATACTCGTGTCTCTCAGGATAGGGAATATTCTGAGGGGAGTCTATCTACTGGTGGTTCTTGAAGGATGCTGTTTGGCTGCAGGGTTTGGATGGCTGTGGTGGCCAGGGCTGGGGTCAATTCATTATTGTCATTCCAGTTCAGAATATAATTTGAATTAATGAATTTCAATGCAATTCAATTCTATCGTAAAAAATAAATCTTCAATCCCAATTCAGTTCAGTTTATTATGGTCGATATTTCATTCAATTAAAATGTTTTCAACTCAATATCAGTTTTAATCTACCCAGTAACATTAATCTAACGGTTACTTCACTTGATATAGTTTTAACTTTTTTGTGAGAGCAAACTGTATATTTTACTGTTTATTTGAGTACATTGTTAGTTAATTATTGTGCAATAATGAATTCGCGTGACACAGTATTAAAATATTATTTTATCAATTCAGTCATCAGTTCATATCAGTTCATTGATATCAAATCCAATTCATTTCAATTAATTTAGTTTTTATATTTTTCTCAATTCCAATTAAATTTCAATTCATATTTTTTAAAATCAATTCCAGTTCAATTCCAATTCATAGTTTTTAAATCAACTCCAATTCAATTCCAATTCATATTTTTTTTTTAATCAATTCCAATTCAATTCCAGCTCAATTCATCATTGACCCCAGCCCTGGCGGTGGCTGTGTGTTTATGTTTGTGAATATCAGTGATCAGAGACCAGACACAGGTCACCAACGTCCCACCCAGACGGTTATAGACCATGCACAGGTCAGCAAGTCCCACCCAGACGGTCATAGTCCAGTCAGAGGTCAGCAAGTCCCACCCAGACGGTCAATGACCAGTTACAGGTCAGCAAGTCCAACGCAGACGGTCATAGACCAGTCACAGGTCAGCAAGTCCCACCCAGACGGTCATAGACCAGTCATAGGTCAGCAAGTGCCACCCAGACGGTCATAGACCAGTCATAGGTCAGCAAGTCCCACCCAGACGGTCATAGACCAGTCACAGGTCAGCAAGTCCCACCCAGACGGTCATAGACCAGTCACAGGTCAGCAAGTCCCACCCAGACGGTCATAGACCAGTCACAGGTCAGCAAGTCCCACCCGCACGGCCAGATGGCCAATGACGGGTCAGCAAGTGCCACTCTGGCACCAAAATTTAATACAACGGAAGGTATATTTAAGCGTCTAATTCTGCAACATTTTTATTAATAAATTAGAAACTGTGAGGATTCGAACCAGCGCTGGTAAGTACGTGGATACAGCAGCTTACCGACTGAGCTATCCAGCCACCCCAAATTTAATACAACGGAAGCTGTATTTAAGCGTCTAATTCCACAAGATTTTTATTAATAAAACAGCTACAAGTCTGCGATCTAATCCAGCGTCTATTAAGTTGCAGTCTCTCACCCCACCCATAATGTCACCGGCCCGGCGTGAATAGAAAAAATACATTTTCAGAATTATATATAAACATTTTTACACTTGCTGTTTACATATTTTTAGTGTAGTATCATGGATATTTACCCAATAGTATCATGGATATTTACCCAACAGTATCATGGATATTTACCCAATAAAATGCCAGTGTCTGTGTGCGGCAAGGTCTACTAAATGAAGGCTACTTGAGAATAAAGGAATGGTTGTTTTGACTCAGAGTGATATGCCCGTGAATGAAAAGACATGAAATGAGGGAAGAATTTTATTAACACGGATGCAGTGAGAGAAATGAGAGGGAAGGGGAAATATGGAAAACACTGGTTAACTTTTGGAACACGTGAAAAAAAAAAAAGTATAACCTAGCCCTTGCATTGTTTTGCAGGTCATTCTTCCCGCCTTGCCATCACTGAGAAACATGAAGGATAAAAATATCTCAGTACTTAGTGCAGACAATAATTGTGAGAATATCTAACAATATAAAGTAACTGGAGTGACATTCACAAAAAATACAGTGATGAGCCTGACTGTCATATTGTCAAAAAACTCCGTTCGCCTTTCCTGCCTCCCATTCATCGGTGTAATCATACACACTTGTATGTGACCTAGTGGACTGAGGTGCATATCGTCTTTCCTGCCTCCCATTCATCGGTGTAATCATACACGCTTGTATGTGACCTAGTGGACTGAGGTGCATATCGTCTTTCCTGCCTCCCATTCATCGGTGTAATCATACACGCTTGTATGTGACCTAGTGGACTGAGGTGCTAAGCATCTTAAATTATAAGATTGGAAAAAAATAAAAAAAGACATGAACATATAAATTGAAAAATTAACAAACCATTGGTCCTTTTATAGTTTAAATACAGAATAAAACACTTCCGCAAAAATGCGTAAATATATACTGTAAATAATGCACAAAAACATAACTCACCAATCGGAAGTAAACCCCCTCCCCCCGAACACTAAGCTGACCAGACTAGAGTCCTGTGCTGCATAGGGCTGGTAAAGGAAGGTGTACAACGACGACAAAGGGCAGGTCAGACACCGACAACGGAACAAAGAGTAATGAACATCTGAAGCAGAAAAGAAACCATGTCAGTCCACTAAATATTGTTTGCAAGATTTAATTCTGGATTAAACTTTTGAGTTAACAGTTTCTCTTCCAAAAATGCATCTCCATGACTCCAAAACCTACCAGCATTTTGAAAATCATTCTCTGTGAAAGAGTGATAATTTTTCAGCGAGTAAAAGGCAAATAACAATAAAGAAAAAGCGAAAATGAATTTCGGAAGAAAGTAAACGTTCAAGACCGAAGTGTCTAAGGTAAATGATAAAAAAATACAGAATGAAATAAGAAAAGGGGAAATAAAAGGGGGGGAAATTCAAAACCAAAAAAGAAAAGAAAAAAAAAAACAGGAGGACGAATGAAAACAAACACGTAAAAAAGGATGTGTAAAGGTATGATGTGGAAGTGTAGACAGGTATAGTAGTGCCAGGCCGCTCTACCTATCTCCATATCGCTTCCTGCCTCTGTGGGTGTTTATAATGATTTAATACTCTGCCCATTTTAACTTGACCTAAAACTGCCATCACTCCACCTTGATCTTTGAGCTATAACAAGTGATAAAGACCAGAATACGGTGTAGTAATCTGTTTACTTAAACATGGCGCAAAATTGCCGTCTCTCAATTCTGGATACAGAGGTAGAACAAGAGATTAACACTGGTTATCTTGTCATATTCTCGCCAGTTTAACATAACCTAAAATTACCAGGTCTCCAACGTTAATGCTGAGCAGTAACAAAGGACTCTATTATATGGTCCTGGTCATCAGCAAGTGCTATAGAAAGGCTGTAGAATCGTAGTAGCCTTAACCTACAATTCACGTACGGGAAATTCACTGCAAAATGACAAAAACTTTCCCATGTTGAGGTAGACGAACTGTAGATGTGGCCTAGATCTAATGTAGCTAATGGTCATGGTGGTGATGATGATGTAGGTTATTTTTGATGATAAAGAATAAGTGAGTGGATAATGATGATAATAATGTCTGCTGTCGGGCCCTGCTGCGGATGTCACTGATTGCATTGCGCAGTTGACCCTTGTGCGGTGTGGTGCGGTGAGGATCTGTCCGTTCTCCCCTTGGGGCTAAGATGCGAATAAATGTGTTTGAATGGATGAGTAAATGGGGAGTGTGTCGTCCTGTCTCGGCTACCTCCCTTTCCTTGGGGGAAGCAGCCTAGGTATATAGATAGATAGATAGTAAGTAATGATGGTAGTAGTGAAGATGATGGAGGTTGATTCTGATGATAATGATAACAGTTTGGATAATGATGATGATGATGATAATGACGCTGATGAATACTGAGTGATTAATAATGCTATTGTGCAAGTTTGGGTGATGGTAATGGAGGATAGTAATGATGATATTATCCTTACCTCATCACACCTGATGATGGAAAAATAATGGTGAAGAGAAGGGAAAAACAGTGACAGGATAAAAGCGTTAACATTCTGAAAAGGAAACAGAAAGGAGAAAGAAAGAAAGGAGGAAAAGGAAAAACTATGAATGAAAATACAATAAAAACAAGAGTAAAAGAAGTTAAAGGGAAAGAATGAAAAATATAAATTGTTATGAAAAAAGAATTAGGAGTAAATAAGAACTGAACTCGGTACACCTGTAGTAAAGTCCCAGGCCGCTCCACCTTACTCTGTCTCGCCTCTTACCCTAATGCAGCTTAGCATGTAATGTAGTGGAAAAAGGAAATGGTAAAGAAGAATCCACGACAACAAGAACAACAACAACAATAATAACAACAACAACAACAACAATAATAATAATAATAATAATAATAATAATAATAATAATAATAATAATGGTGATAATGATGATGAGGATGATAATACTAATAATAAAATATTTGCTTAAAAACACAACAATGGCCATAGTGGTAGTGTTGGCGAGTGATGATGTGAGCTGCTGTTGATGATGACCATCATCATCATGATAATAATAACCAGAAACACGAGATGATAAAGAATAGGTGCCTCTCCGTGCCTGGGTTGCTTAGACCCAGGCCGATCCACTCTGACCAGTCCCATGTCCTCCTTATTTGTCATTTTTTTTTTTTTTTTTAACAGGACTTTATGCAGGTTAGGGCAGACTTTTGTAACTGGAGGGGTTGGGTATCGTCTACACTAACACCTGCTCTACCAGGGGAATCTTACCTGAATAAAATCCTATGATGATGCCTAGAACGACACACGTATTACGTCATCATAATGAGGTGGTTGATCTAGTTTGGGATTTAATGTATTTATGGCTTCGATCTGTGCACTGAGAGAGAGAGAGAGAGAGAGAGAGAGAGAGAGAGAGAGAGAGAGACAGACAGACAGACAGACAGACAGACAGACAGACAGACATAGACAGACATAGACAGACATAGACAGACAAGCAGACAGACAGAGTGAGTGAAGAGGATCTAGAAATATCAAAAAGGAAATCAAAGTATTACTGAAAGTTGTCTCATCAGAGTGACACGTAAAAATGGATCACACTTCCACTCATCGTCATCATCACCATCATCATCACCATCATCATCATCATCATCATCATCATTTCACAACCATCCTTACACTGTCCCACTGAAACATGGATTGGCAGAGCTCCAGACACAGCAACAGAAGGGTAGAGTTTAAACATGGTCGTTCGTCGAGCACGGACCTGCGTCGTGCCATGAAATTGTCGAAGGGACGAGAGAACTTGGCGAATTAGTGAAGAAATATAGGAATGGCGCCAAGTCTATAAAGCCTTTGGAAGGAAGAAGAAGGAAACGGAGAGAATACAGTGGCTGTCCAGACTCCTGTGTGGAGATTACGAGAACAGAAATGATAAGGAAAAGAAAAGGAGGAATCAGTGGATGTGGGATTGAACGCAATACACCGGTAGTAGAGTCCCAGGCCGCTCCACCTTACTTCATCTCACCTCCTACCTCTCTTATAGTTTGTAATGCTATAATATGTAGTAATGTTTAGACCTCAGTAGCTGATGATGATGTTGATAATGGCAGTGCTGGTGGTGATGGTAGCGATAATAATGATGGCAGTTACGAGTTAACTTTATAGAAAGTTTTGTATGTTGCATGGGTAATGTTGTTGTTGGTGATGATGATATGATTATCAGAATGATGATGATGTTGATGTCGATGGAGGTGGTGTCATTGGCAGCGATAAGGGTTGTAGTGTAGAGTAGGTTGGTACTGTTTATATATATATATATATATATATATATATATATATATATATAGAGAGAGAGAGAGAGAGAGAGAGAGAGAGAGAGAGAGAGAGAGAGAGAGAGTTGAATTATCAACAACATTTGTTTCCCCAAATACAGCTTAGACAAGAGTGCTTTCTATTGGTTTACTTACCCAAGTGAAAACGTGTCGGCAAAGTGGAGTACCGAGAAAGACGAGGCTGACTGTACTTGTGTCATTGTCGTCAAGATACACGCCAGCCTGGAAATAAACTCAGTGACTGACTATACTTTCCTGGTATTTATAGAACCAAGTGTGTAATGTATGTATAGTTACTGAAGTAATCACTGTTGCTGGTATTTTATTCTATTGTTCCGTGACGGGCATATTAAATTAAATGGTCCACATATTATAGTTGCATCTCCTGGATATGAGATTCATTCCATTATTCTAGTAACAGTATCATTCACTATTTGGAACAAACATTCATAACTGATGTCGAAGTTGTTAAGAAATCTACATTATAACGATCGGACTTCTGTATGTTTGCTGGTTTGTTGGTTTGTCTGTTTGTTACCGTAACAAAGCAAAAACGACGCATTGTAGCACAATTTTTGTTAGGGCCAGGTACCGCTAAAATGTTCTAACTTGAAGAATAAAATAATTTCCAGTTCAATCAAGCCACCAGTTCCAGAGTTATGACTCATTTCTGACCTTTTATTCGACGGCCTGAAGGCAGATCACTTTCTTTATGGGCATTGAGGTTACCGTAACAGCGAAAGTACAGAACGTAGCCAAGTGCAATTTTTGTTACAAGAAGGTACCGTTAAAATATTCAAAGTTGAAGACTAAACAATTTCCAGTCCAATCGGGCCACCGGTTCCCGAGGTATGACTCATTTTTGGTCTTTTGACATCGAGTAGAATTAACTTGATTAACCCCTTTCACTGGAGCAAGAATCTTTTAAATTAATTTTTCCTCTCTAAATTTTATCCACGGGTGGTTGGTGGTGGCAGCTATCATCCACTTACGTAATGCAGTGCTGCCTACTTCTTCCTTCCCTCCCCATGCAATCTCTAGGTCTGCCTTCCTCTCTTTCTACTTCTTCCTCTCCTTCTGGTCACATTTTGTTGCTCTTCTTTTTACTTCAAGCGGCTCAACACAGAGAGACAAGCTTAAAGGTTTCTTGTTACCCAGGAAACCATTTACAATGCTGGATGGTAACCATGTAATAAGATTATTGGGTGATGTGGAACCTGCTGTGGTGGCTCTGTTAACTGGGTGGAGAGGCGCAAGTGCAGCGTTCATCCAGGAACCAAACCTCTACACTATTCCCAGTGCCTCATTGTGATGAGGCGCTGTCAGCCGCAATGGAACATCGGTTCACCGCACGAGACAGTCCTGCAGGGACGGTTGCTCTCTTGCGGTTGATGGATCTGTTCAGCCAGGCAGACTCGTCTGATCAACAGCAAATTTTATCCGCCATAGGAAACATCACACCCTGTGAAGGGATACATAAAGCCTGTATCAATTTTCTCAAGATTGAGAAGACTCCTCAGTGCTGAATAATATTGTCAAGAAAGAGTAAGAATGCTGGATGAAATACGATATCTTAGCAAATTATTTTTTGTTTCAGAATCTTCACATTACTTCTGATAACTCGTCAAAACCTCTTGCATTTGTTCACTCGTCTTCTGTACTCTGATGACCGTTGTTGGCGATTCCTTTGGTAAGCTGAACTAGGCTTTAACTTTTGAGTATAAATGTGTCATGATTTTACAGTGAAAAATTTTAGAGAAGAATAAAACTCCCATCCTACATTCTCTCTCTCTCTCTCTCTCTCTCTCTCTCTCTCTCTCTCTCTATATATATATATATATATATATATATATATATATATATATATATATATATATATATATATATATATATATACAGTATATATAATATATATATATATATATATATATATATATATATATATATATATATATATATATATATATATATATATATATATATATTGATGCGGAACAGAGAGAGATAATGAACACTTCAAGTGAGAATACTAAAATCACTACTGTCCCGCAAAGTTCCAGGTTCAAAACAAGAGTTAGGTAAAATTACAAGTTAAAGTTTAATGCTCAAACTAACAACTAAACATTCAGGACTCATAAGGATAATGTAATGGCAAAAAACAGGTTAAATATATGGTTAACTGCAATAGTCTCTATTAACACGAAATTAGCAAGAGTAAATTTATCTAAGTCAGCCCTGATAAAATGAAAAAACCGGATAATGCTCAGTTAATGCAAGATATATTATCACAGATACAAAATAATATTAATAATGGCTGACATCAAAAACTCCACATAAATCACAAAAACCTCACCAGGCCCACGAACCAACACCCCACGCTACACAGTACAAGAAAAAAATGTAATAGCACTTATACTCAAATTACACAGCAGCTAGATGGTTGGAGACTTCCTGAGCACTCACAAAAATAATAACAACTGTACAGGGGAGGACAGAGATGTGAACAAAATGAGGAGTAGATCTAAGCGGCAATTAATGCAGAGACTGAGCTCATTATATAGGGGCCGGCAGAGCTTGATACAGCTTGCAAGAAGGACGCGCAAATGAAGCCATAGGGGACAAAGAGTTGACACTCCTGCTCTGAACAACAGAAAGAACGACTTACTCTACTGTAAGGGAGGAGAAGGGGGAAGTGAGGTAGAACACGGAAGCTTGGTCACTATGGAAGCCACGAGGCGAATCGTGATCAAACATGCAGCATACTGTACGTTAGCATTACACAAAGGATGATGAAATCATAGGCTATGTACACCTCCCCACAAAAAAAAAAAAAAAAAATTTACAAAGGAAATTTCTTATTACTCTAAAACAATCTGTCTAAAGACTAGATAAGCAATCTGCAATAACATTTTCTTTCCCCTTGACATGTTGTATGTCTAATGAATACTCCTGAAGAAGTAGACTCCAACTTGTCAATCTCTGATTTTTATCTTTAAACTTACTAAGGAATTTCAATGGGTTATGATCGGTATAAATGACTATGGGGTCAAAACCGGAACACAAATAAAATGAAAAATGCTGTAAACCCAAAAGCAAGGCCAAAAGCTCTTTCTCAATAGTTGAGTAGTTCTTTTGAGCTGGAGTGAACTTCTTACTGTAATAAGATACAGGGTGTTCAATACCCTGATCATCCTCCTGCAGCAAAACAGCCCCAGCTCCCGTATCACTTGCATCAACAGCCATCTTAAAAGGCTTAGCAAAATTTGGAGTAGCGAGCACTGGCTGACTTAATAGGATAGCTTTAAGTTTACTGAAAGAGGATTCACAGTTATCGGTCCAGACAAATTTAACTCCCTTTTTCAGTAGGTCTGTAAGTGGTGATACAAGAAATGAAAAGTTAAGAACAAATCTCCTGTAATAACCTACCTTTCCCAAAAATCTTTGTAGCTCTTTCCTACTTTTAGGTCTGGGAAGATCACTTATAACCTAAACCATAGCTCCTGGTGGTGCAACGTGTCCATCACCAATTACGTACCCAAGGTACTGAACTTTAGCTTGACCAAACTCACACTTTGATAAATCAGCTACAAGATTAGCCTGAACCAAACACTCAAGAAATTTACTGACATGGCATAGGTGATCTTTCCAGTTGTCACTGAAGATTAATACATCATCACTATAAACAACACACCCTGCCAAACCCTCTGTTACAACATTCATGAGCTTCTGAAATGTGGCTGGTGCATTCTTCATACCATATGGCATTATAGAACATGCAAAAGTCTTTCTTAGTGTTACAAAACATGAGATCTCCCTAGCACGTTCAGTCGTAGGTATTTGCCAGTATCCCTTTAACAAATCAAACTTAATTATGTACCTAGCCTTTCCGATCTTGTCTATGCAATCTTCCACGAGAGGGAGAGGGTAAGTGTCTGTTTTGGTTATCTGATTAACACGTCTGTAGTCGATGCAAAGTCGCTGTGACCCACCTGGCTTAGGGACTAGAGTGACAAGAGAACTCCACTCGCTCTGACAGGGCTTAATCATCTTGTGGTACAACAGGTAGCCAAGCTCCTTCTGGATGAGAGGAACTTTCACTGGGTTCACACGGTAAGGAGGCAGTTTAATTGGCTTTGCGTCTCCAACATCGACATCATGCATCAACACAGTGGTTCTTCCTGGAGTGGCACGGAACACTTGCGGGTACTCCTGCAGTAATGCCGAAAACTCCTGCCTTTCCTTGGGAGGTAGAGGAGAAAGCTTAGTCTGGAGATCATTCATGATATCAGGATTCTTCCCTAAACTATCACTCAGGCTCATGTGCATGGGAGAACTTCACTTGCAGACTCAGGTGGAACAGCTACAGTGCAGACTGGGTTATTTTCGTCCCGCCTGTGATATAACTTTAGCATGTTGATGTGACAAAGTTGCTTGTTCTTTTTATGATCTGGTGTGGCGATGACATAGTTGACATCACTGAGTTTCTTCTCCACGAAATAAGGACCACTAAACTTGGCTTGAAGAGGTTGCCCATGAACCGGTAGCAGAATCAAAACCTGATCTCCTGGCTGAAAGTGGCGTAACCTGGACTTCTTATCATACCAAGTCTTCATCTTCTTCTGAGCAGCTTCTAAATTCTCTTTCGCCAGCTGTAAAGCAGTGGACAGCCGTTCTTTGAACTTCATCACATGCTCCAGCAGGTTGACGTCACCTTCCTCCGACAGCCAGCATTCCTTGAGTAGCTTAAGGGGTCCTCTTACTTCATGGCCAAACAGTAGTTCAAAGGGTGAGAAGCCCAGTGATTCATTTGGAGATTCTCTTGCGGCAAATACAACCAATGGAAGACCTTTATCCCAGTCTTTCTGATGTTTCAAACAGTATTTCTTGAGCATCGATTTGAGTGTTTGATGATATCTCTCCAATGCTCCTTGGGTTTGTGGATGGTAAGCTGAAGACGTGATCTGGGTGATGCCCAACTCTTTCAGAGACTGCTTGAAAACATTCGACATGAAATTACTTCCCCGGTCTGACTGTACCTCCTTGGGCAGACCAAACTTTGTGAAGAACCCTAGAATTTCTTTAACCACGTTCTTTGCTGAGATATTTCTAAGTGGAATGGCTTCAGGATAACGAGTAGCTATATTAATCAGGGTCAACACATAAGAAAATCCTGAAGAAGTCTTAGGAAGAGGGCCCACAACATCCACCAACACACGGGTGAAAGGCACCTCAAAAGAAGGAATGGGAACTTGAGGTGCAACCTTTTCGGTCTGATTACACTTCCCCACAACTTGACAGGTGTGACAAGACTTACAATACCAGGAAACATCTCTGAAGATACCTGGCCAGTAGAAGTGTTTCAAAATGCGTGGCACAGTCTTCCTCACTCCAAGGTGTCCTGCCAAATTGGAATCATGAGCCACTCTAATGAAATCCTGCCTACAAACACGAGGGATGACAACTTGATGTACAACCTCCCATTCACAGTCGGCTGATGCTGTTGGGAGTCTCCACTTTCTCATAAGTACTCCTGACTTTATATAATAACAAGTAGAAGCACCAGCTGACTCTTCCTCACTGCAAGCAGAGTTAGCTAGACCTTTCAACTCAGGGTCAGCAACCTGCAACTCAACCAACTCTTGACGAGACAAATTATCAACACTACGGGGTACTGCCTTATCTGGTGAGTGGTCCAAATTAGCAAGAAAAGTGTCAGCTAGGATAAGATCATCATCATTATTATCCTCTAAGTCACCAGTAACTTTAGACTTAGCCCTAGTGACAGCACATGCAGAGAACACATCAGGGACATCACAATCCTGGGTCGCAGTCAATGGTTCACTAGACAACTGAGGAGCTGGACACACTTGACTTCCACCAATATCATTTCCAAGTAAGAAAGTTACACCTGACATTGGGAGTGTCTTAACCAACCCAACCATAACGGAACCATTAACAAAACCGGACTCTAAATTTATTCTGCACAGAGGGACAGAGAAGTAATTATTCCCTACACCTTGTAAGATTACAGTTTCATCAGAGGAATTAACATTAGAGCCTAGAACACTGGTCACCATAGGGGATTGGCAAGCACCTGTATCACGATATATTTTAACTGATTTCCTGTCATTACTGTCCAGAGGACTGACAAAACCATCAGACAGGTAATTAGCACATGAACTCTTGAGAGTGTCACCCATCATGAGAATTTAATTTACCCCTCAAAGCAGGTTCAGTTAACTCGGTTAAAGAATTCTAGGAACTCTCAAGGGTGGACACTACGAGTAAACCAATTGACTGAATATTTAAAGACTCCTTTTTGTTCACATCACGCTGTCTCCTGAAGCATTTCTCCATAGTATGACCAAGCTTACTACAATAAGTACATTTACTTTTCTAAAACCTAGAGGTGGAGCTGGAATTTACTTCCTGAGAAACATCATCTTTATTCTCTTTCCTGTTACCTGTACTCTGAGTAGAGGCAACGTACTTACTTTCAGCTTTCCTTTTTTCTTTAGAATATCTCTTGTGAGAACATATTCATCAGCTAAAACTGAAGCATCAGACAAATTATCTATTCTTCTCTCATCAAGATATAGGCTTGCATCTTTATTAATACACCTTTTGAAGTCCTCCAGCAAAATCATCTGCTTAAATTTGTCAAAATCAGAATCCACATTCTTAGAATTTAACCACTGCTCTAACAGATCTTCTTTGATTTTTGTATACTCAACATGGGATTGCTTATCTTGCTTATAAGTTGTCCTAAATTTTACTCTATAGGCTTCAGGAACAAGCTCATAGGCCTTAAGAATCAAGCTCTTAACTACATCATAATTATCACATTGATCCTGAGGCAAAGATGCATAAGTTACTTGAGCTTTACCGGTGAGAACAATTTGAAGGAGTACTGGCCAATACTTTTTGGGCCAATTAAAACCTGTAGGTACCCTCTCAAACAACTGAAAATACTTTGTTAAATCAGATTCATTAAAAGGAGGGAGAAGTTTAACATTTTTAGCCACATCAAAATCATCAGAGCCAAATGATCCAGTTCCACCTTGTTTCATGCGATACTCATGGTCTGCCTGAATCCTAGCTAGTTCAGTTTGTGCCTGAGCCTGTGCCTGTGCCTCCTGAATACGAGCCTGAGACTCAGCCTCCTTAGCATTTGCCTGAAACTCAGCCTTCTTAGCACAAGCCTCCTGCAGGGCTAGCTGTAACTTAGCTATTTCAATCTGCGTTTGCTCATCTGAAGGAGTTACATTAAACAAGCTTTCATTAATCATGTCAACAATTTGATCTTTAGAATGATGAGAGCGAACAGCAATTCCCAATTGTTGAGCAACAAGCTTAAGTTCATTCTTTGTTCTGTTTTCTACATCCAACACTGTTTGCACATTTGACAAAAAATCTTTGGCTTCATCAAGAGCAGTAATAGTAGACATCATGAATAAATCACAGTCACAAAATATCAAACAATATCCTTATGATAATATCCTGAATATCCTGGCGAGGTTGCCAAATTTATGTTACAAAACAGAGAGAGATAATGAACACTTCAAGTGAGAATACTAAAATCACTACTGTCCCGCAAAGTTCCAGGTTCAAAAGATAAGAGTTAGGTAAAATTACAAGTTAAAGTTTAATGCTCAAACTAAAAAACTAAACATGCAGGACTCATAAGGATAATGTAATGGCAAAAAACAGGTTAAATATATGGTTAACTGCAATAACCTCTATTAACACGAAATTAGCAAGAGTAAATTTATCTAAGTCAGCCCTGATAAAATGAGAAAACCGGATAATGCTCAGTTAATGCAAGATATATTATTACAGATACAAAATATTATTAACAATGGCTGACATCGAAAACTCCATATGAATCACAAAAACCTCACCAGGCCCACGAACCAACACCCCACGCTACACAGTGCAAGAAAAAAATGTAATAACACATATACTCAAATTACACAGCAGCTAGATGGTTGGAGACTTCCTGAGCACTCACAAAAATAATAACAACTGTACAGGGGAGGACAGAGATGTGAACAAATTGAGGAGTAGATCTAAGTGGCAATTAATGCAGAGACTGAGCTCTTTATATAGGGGCCGGCAGAGCTTGATACAACTTGTAAGAAGGACGCACAAATGAAGCCATAGGGGAAAAAGAGTCGACACTCCTGCTCTGAACAACAGAAAGAACGACTTACTCTACTGTAAGGGAGGAGAAGGGGGGAGTGAGGTAGAACACGGAAGCTTGGTCACTATGGAACCCACGAGGCGAAACATGATCAAACATGCAGCATACTATACGTTAAAATTATAAAAAGGATGATGAAATCATAGGCTATGTAACAATATATATATATATATATATATATATATATATATATATATATATATATATATATATATATATATATATATATATATATATATATTGTTACGGAACAGAGAAAGATAATGTACACTTTAAGTGAAAACACTAAAAATCACTACTGTCCCGCAAAGTTCCAGGTTCAAAACAAAAGAGTTAAGTAAAATTACAAGTTAAAGTTTAATGCTCAAACTAACAACTAAACATTCAGGACTCATAATGGCAAAAAACAGGTTGAATATATGGTTAACTGCAATAGCCTCTATTAACACGATATTAGCAAGAGTAAATTTATCTAAGTCAGCCCTGATAAAATGAGAAAACCAGATAATACTCAGTGAATGCAAGATATATTATTACAGATACAAAATATTATTACCACTGGCTGACAATATGAATTACAAAAACTTTACTAGGCCTACGAATCAACACCTTATGCTACAGAGCACAAAACAAAATGCAATAACACTTATACTCAAATTACACAGCTGCTAGATGGCTGGAGACTTCCTGAGCACTCACAATAATAACAACTGTACAGGGGAGGACAGAGATGTGAGCAAAATGAGGAGTAGATCTAAGTGGTAATTAATGCAGAGACTGAGCTCATTATATAGGGGCCAGCAGAGCTTGATACAACTTGTAAGAAGGACGCGCAAATGAAGCCATAGGGGACAAAGAGTTGACAGAAAGAACGACTTACTCTACTATAAGGGTAGAAGGGGGGAGTGAGGTAGAACACGCTCGTGATCAAACATGCAGCATACTGTACGTTAGAATTACACAAAGGATGATGAAATCATAGGCTATGTAACACCTCCCCACAAAGAAAAAGAAATTTACAAAGGAAATTTCTTATTACTCTTAAACAATCTGTCTAAGGTCTAGATAAGCAATCTGCAATAACATTTTCTTTTCCCTTGACATGTTGTATGTCTAATGAATACTCCTGAAGAAGTAGACTCCATCTTGTCAATCTCTGATTTTTATCTTTAAACTTACTAAGGAATTTCAGTGGGTTATGATCGGTATAAATAACTATGGGGTCAAAACCAGAACACAAATAAAATGAAAAATGCTGTAAACCCAAAATCAAGGCCAAAAGCTCTTTCTCAATGGTTGAGTAGTTCTTTTGAGGTGGAGTGAACTTCTTACTGTAATAAGATACAGGGTGTTCAATACCCTGATCATCCTCTTGCAGCAAAACAGCCCCAGCTCCCGTATCACTTGCATCAACAGCCATCTTAAAAGGCTTAGCAAAATTTGGAGTAGCGAGCACTGGCTGACTTAATAGGATAGCTTTAAGTTTACTGAAAGAGGATTCACAGTTATCGGTCCAGACAAATTTAACTCCCTTTTTCAGTAGGTCTGTAAGTGGTGATACAAAAATTGAAAAGTTAAGAACAAATCTCCTGTAATAACCTACCTTTCCCAAAAATCTTTGTAGCTCTTTCCTACTTTTAGGTCTGGGAAGATTACTTATAATCTGAACCTTAGCTCCTGGTGGTGCAACGTGTCCATCACCAATTACGTACCCAATGAACTGAACTTTAGCTTGGTCAAACTCACACTTTGATAAATTAGCTACAAGATTAGCCTGAACCAAACGCTCAAGAAATTTACTGACATGGCATAGGTGATCTTTCCAGTTGTCACTGAAGATTAATACATCATCAATATAAACAACACACCCTGCCAAACCCTCTGTTACAACATTCATGAGCTTCTGAAATGTGGCTGGTGCATTCTTCATACCATATGGCATTACAGAACATGCAAAAGTCTTTCCTAGTGTTACAAAACATGAGATCTCCCTAGCACGTTCAGTCGTAGGTACTTGCCAGTATCCCCTTAATAAATCAAACTTACTTATGTACCTAGCCTTTCCGATCTTGTCTATGCAATCTTCCACGCGAGGGAGAGGGTAAGTGTCTGTTTTGGTTATCTGATTAACACGTCTGTAGTCGATGCAAAGCCGCTGTGACCCACCTGGCTTAGGGACTAGAGTGACAAGAGAACTCCACTCGCTCTGACAGGGCTCAATCATCTTGTGGTCCAAGAGGTAGCCAAGCGCCTTCTGGATGAGAGGAACTTTCACTGGGTTCACTCAGTAAGGAGGCAGTTTAATATGCTATGCGTCTCCAACATCGACATCATGCATCAACACAGTGGTTCTTCCTGGAGTGGCACGGAACACTTGCGGGTACTCCTGCAGTAATGCCGAAAACTCCTGCCTTTCCTTGGGAGGTAGATGAGAAAGCTTAGTCTGGAGATCATTCATGATATCAGGATTCTTCCCCAAACTATCACTCATGCTAATGCTGCATGGGAGAACTTCACTTGCAGACTCAGGTGGAACAGCTACAGTGTAGACTGGGGTATTTTCGTCCCGCCTGTGATATAACTTTAGCATGTTGATGTGACAAAGTTGCTTGTCCTTTCTACGATCTGGTGTGGTGATGACATAGTTGACATCACTGAGTTTCTTCACGAAATAAGGACCACTAAACTTGGCTTGAAGAGGTTGCCCATGCACCGGTAGCAGAATCAAAACCTGATCTCCTGGCTGAAAGTAGGGTAACCTGGACTTCTTATCATACCAAGTCTTCATCTTCTCCTGAGCAGCTTCTAAATTCTCTCTCGCCAGCTGTAAAGCAGTGGACAGCCGTTCTTTGAACTTCATCACATACTCCAGCAGGTTGACGTCACCTTCCTCCGACAGCCAGCATTCCTTGAGTAGCTTAAGGGGTCCTCTTACTTCATGGCCAAACAGTAGTTCAAAGGATGAGAAGCCCAGTGATTCATTTGGAGATTCTCTTGCGGCAAATACAACCAATGGAAGACCTTTATCCCAGTCTTTCTGATGTTCCAAACAGTATTTCTTGAGCATCGATTTGAGTGTTTGATGATATCTCTCCAACGCTCCTTGGGTTTGTGGATGGTAAGCTGAAGACGTGATCTGGGTGATGCCCAACTCTTTCAGAGATGCTTGAAAACATTTGACATGAAATTACTTCCCCGGTCTGACTGTACCTCCTTGGGCAGACCAAACTTTGTGAAGAACCCTAGCATTTCCTTAACCACATTCTTTGCTGAGATATTTCTAAGTGGAATGGCTTCAGGATAACGAGTAGCCATATCAATCAGGGTCAACACATAAGAAAATCCTGAAGAAGTCTTAGGAAGAGGGCCCACAATATCCACCAACACACGGGTGAAAGGCACCTCAAAAGGAGGAATGGGAACTAGAGGTGCAACCTTTTCGGTCTGATTACACTTCCCCACAACTTGACAGGTGTGACAAGACTTACAATACCAGGAAACATCCCTGAAGATACCTGGCCAGTAGAAGTGTTTCAAAATGCGTGCCACAGTCTTCCTTACTCCAAGGTGTCCTGCCAAACTGGAATCATGAGCCACTCTAATGATATCCTGCCTACAAACACGAGGGATGACAACTTGATGTACAATCTCCCATTCACAGTCGGCTGATGCTGTTGGGGGTCTCCACTTCCTCATAAGTACTCCTGACTTTATATAATAACAAGTAGAAGCACCAGCTGACTCTTCCTCACTGCAAGCAGATTTAGCTAGACCTTTCAACTCAGGGTCAGCAACCTGCAACTCAACCAACTCTTGACGAGACAAATTATCAACACTACGGGGTACTGCCTCATCTGGTGAGTGGTCCAAATTAGCAAGAAAAGTGTCAGCTACGATAAGATCATCATCATCATTATCCTCTAAGTCACCAGTAACTTTAGATTTAGCCCTAGTGACAGCACATGCAGAGAACACATCAGGGACATCACAATCCTGGGCCGCAGTCACTTGCTCACTAGACAACTGAGGAGCTAGACACACTTGACTTCCACCAATATCATTTCCAAGTAAGAAAGTTACACCTGACGTTGGGAGTGTCTCAACCAACCCAGCCATAACGGAACCTTTAACAAAACCAGACTCCAACTTCACTCTGCACAGAGGGACAGAGAAGTAATTATTCCCTACACCTTGTAAGATTACAGTTTCATCAGAGGAATTAACATTAGAGCCTAGAACACTGGTCAGCATAGGGGATTGGCAAGCACCTGTATCACGATATATTTTAACTGAATTCCTGTCATTACTGTCCAGAGGACTGACAAAACCATCAGACAGGTAATTAGCAAATGAACTCTTGAGAGTGTCACCCACGTTACTGCTCAAAAGAGGAGCTCCATCATGAGAATTTAATTTACCCCTCAAAGCAGGTTCAGTTAACTCAGTTAAAGAATTCTGGGAACTCTCAAGGGTGGACACTAGACCACTTGACTGAATATTTAAAGACTCCTTTTTGTTCACATCACGCTGTCTCCTGAAACATTTCTCCGTAGTATGACCAAGCTTACTACAATAAGTACATTTACTTTTCTGAAACCTAGAGGAGGAGCTGGTATTTACTTCCTGCTCTTTCCTGTTACCTGTACTCTGAGTAGAGGCAACGTACTTACTCTCAGCTTTCCTTTTTTCTTTAGAATATCTCCTGTGAGTGAGAACATATTCATCAGCTAAAACTGCAGCATCAGACAAATTATCTATTCTTTTCTCATCAAGATATAGGCTTACATCTTTATTAATACACCTTTTGAAGTCCTCCAGCAAAATCACCTGCTTAAATTTGTCAAAATCAGAATCCACATTCTTAGAATTTAACCACTGCTCTAACAGATCTTCTTTGATTCTTGCATACTCAACATGGGATTGCTTATCTTGCTTATAAGTTGTCCTAAATTTTACTCTATAGGGTTCAGGAACAAGCTCATAGGCCTTAAGAATCAAGCTCTTAACTACATCATAATTATCACATTGATCCTGAGGCAAAGATGCATAAGTTACTTGAGCTTTACCGGTGAGAACAGTTTGAAGGAGTACTGGCCAATACTTTTTGGGCCAATTAAAACCTGTAGCTACCCTCTCAAACAACTGAAAATACTTTGTTAAATCAGATTCTTTAAAAGGAGGAACAAGTTTAACATTTTTAGCCACATCAAAATCATCAGAGCTAGATGATCCAGTTCCACCTTGTTTCATGCGATACTCATGGTCTGCCTGAATCTTAGCAAGTTCAATTTGTGCCTCAGCCTGTACCTGTGCCTCCTGAATACGAGCCTGAGATTCAGCCTCCTTAGCATTTGCCTGAAATTCAGCCTCCTTAACACGAGCCTCCTGCAGAGCTAGCTGTAACTTACCTAATTCAATCTGCGTTTGCTCATCTGGAAGAGTTACATTAAACAAGCTTTCATTAATCATGTCAACAATTTGATCTTTAGAATGATGAGAGCGAACAGCAATTCCCAATTGTTGAGCAACAAGCTTAAGTTCATTCTTTGTTCTGTTTTCTACATCCAACACTGTTTGCACATTTGACAAAAAATCTTTGCCTTCATCAAGAGTAGTAATAGTAGACATCATGAATAAATCACAGTCACAAAATATCAAACAATATCCTTATGATAATATCCTGAATATCCTGATAAGAGGTCGGCAAATTTATGTTATGGAATAGAGAAAGATAATGTACACTTTAAGTGAGAATACTAAAAATCACTACTGTACCGCAGAGTTCCAGGTTCAAAACAAAAGAGTTAGGTAAAATTACAAGTTAAAGTTTAATGCTCAAACTAACAACTAAACATTCGGAACTCATAAGGATAATGTAATGGCAAAAAACAGGTTAAATATATGATTAACTGCAATAACCTCTATTAACACGAAATTAGCAAGAGTAAATTTATCTAAGTCAGCCCTGATAAAATGAGAAAACCAGATAATACTCAGTGAATGCAAGATATATTATTACAGATACAAAATATTATTGCCGCTGGCTGACAATATGAATTACAAAAACTTTACTAGGCCTACGAATGAACACCTTATGCTGCACAGCACAAGAACAAAATGTAATAACACTTATACTCAAATTACACAGCTGCTAGATGGCTGGAGACTTCCTGAGCACTCACAATAATGACAACTGTACAGGGGAGGACAGAGATGTGAGCAAAATGAGGAGTAAATCTAAGTGGCAATTAATGCAGAGACTGAGCTCATTATATAGGGGCCGGCAGAGCTTGATACAACTTGTAAGAAGGACGCGCAAATGAAGCCATAGGGGACAAAGAGTTGACAATCCTGCTCTGAACAACAGAAAGAACGACTTACTCTACTATAAGGGTAGAAGGGGGGAGTGAGGTAGAACACGCTCGTGATCAAACATGCAGCATACTGTATGTTAGAATTACACAAAGGATGGTGAAATCATAGGCAATGTAACAATATATATATATATATATATATATATATATATATATATATATATATGTATTGTTACATAGCCTATGATTTCATTATCCTTTGTGTAATTTTAACGCACAGTTGCTGCATGTTTGATCACGAGCGTGTTCTGCCTCAGTCCCCCCCTTCTACCGTTATAGTAGATTAAGTCGTTCTCTCTGTTATTCAGAGCGGGATTTTCAGCTTTTTGTCCCCATGGCTTCATTTGTGCGTCCTTCTTACAAGTTGTATCAAGCTCTCCTGGCCCCTATATAATGAGCTCAGTCTCTGCATCATTGCCACTTAGATCTACTCCTCATTTTGTTCACATCTCTGTCCTCCCCTGTACAGATATTATTATTGTGAGTGCTCAAGAAATCTCCAAACATCTAGCAGCTGTGTGTAATTTGAGTATAAGTGTTATTGCATTTTTTCTTGTACTGTCTAGCATAAGGTTAATTCTTGGGCCTAGTGAGGTTTTTGATTAATGTTGGGTTTCATGTCAGTCATTTTTGATAATAGTTTGTATCTGTAATAATTTATCTGGCATTCACTGAGTATTATCTGGTATCTCATTTTATCAGGGCTGACTTAGAAACAAGGTGGAACTGTTTATTTGCCATTACATTATCCTTATGAGTCCTGAATGTTTTGTTGTTAGTTTGTGCATTAAACTTTAACTTGTAATTTTACCTAACTCTTTTGTTTTGAACCTGGAACTTTACGGGACAGTAGTGACTCTTCGTATTCTCACTTAAAGTGTATATTATCTTTCTCTGTTCCGTAACATAAATTTGGCGACCTCATATCAGGATATTCAGGATATTATCATAAGGATATTGCTTGATATTTTGTGACTGTTACTTATTAATTATGTCTACTATTACTGCACTTGATGAAGCCAAAGATTTTTTGTCAAATGTGCAAACAGTGTTGGATGTAGAAAACAGAACAAAGAATGAACTTAAGCTTGTTGCTCAACAATTGGGAATTGCAGTTCACTCTCATCATTCTAAAGATCAAATTGTTGACATGATAAAATGAAAGCTTGTTTAATGTAACTCCTCCAAATGAGCAACCGCAGATTGAATTAGCTAAGTTACAGCTAGCCCTGCAGGAGGCTAAGGCTAAGGAGGCGGAGGCCCGTTCTAAGGAGGCTGAGGCACAAGTTGAAATTGCTAGGATTCAGGCAGACCATGAGTATCGCATGAAACAAGGTGGAACTGGATCATCTAGCTCTGATGATTTTGATGTGGCTAAAAATGTTAAACTTGTCCCTCCTTTTAATGAATCTGATTTAACAAAGTATTTTCAGTTGTTTGAGAGGGTAGCTACAGGTTTTAATTGGCCTAAAAAGTATTGGCCAGTACTCCTTGAAACTGTTCTCACCGGTAAAGCTCAAGTAACTTATGCATCTTTGATTCAGGATCAATCTGATAATTATGATGTAGTTAAGAGCTTGATTCTTAAGGCCTATGAGCTTGTTCCTGAAGCCTATAGAGTAAAATTTAGGACAACTTACAAGCAAGATAAGCAATCCCATGTTGAGTATGCAAAAATCAAAGAAGATCTGTTAGAGCAGTGGTTAAATTCTAAGAATGTGGATTCTGATTTTGGTAAATTTAAGCAGATGATTTTGCTGGAGGATTTCAAAAGGTGTATTTATAAAGATGTAAGCCTATATCTTGATGAGAGAAGAATAGATAATTTGTCTGATGCTGCAGTTTTAGCTGATGAATATGTTCTCACTCACAAGAGATATTCTAAAGAAAAAGGGAAAGCTGAGAGTAAGTACGTTGCCTCTACTCAGAGTACAGGTAACAGGAAAGAGAATAAAGATGATGTTTCTCGGGAAGTAAATACCAGCTTCACCTCTAGATTTCAGAAAAGGAAATGTACTTATTGTAGTAAGCTTGGTCATACTACGGAGAAATGTTTCAGGAGACAGCGTGATGTGAACAAAAAGGAGTCTTTAAATATTCAGTCAATTGGTCTAGTGTCCACCCTTGAGAGTTCCCAGAATTCTTTAACTGAGTTAACTGAACCTGCTTTGAGCAGGTAACTTAAATTCTCATGTTGGAGCTCCTCTTTTGAGCAGTAACGTGGGTGACACTCTCAAGAGTTCATGTGCTAATTTCCTGTCTGATGGTTTTGTCAGTCCTCTGGACAGTAATGACAGGAAATCAGTTAAAATATATCGTGATACAGGTGCTTGCCAATCCCTTATGCTGACCAGTGTTCTAGGCTCTAATGTTAATTCCTCTGATGAAACTGTAATCTTACAAGGTGTAAGGAATAATTACTTCTCTGTCCCTCTGTGCAGAATAAATTTAGAGTCCGGTTTTGTTAATGGTTCCGTTATGGTTGGGTTGGTTAAGACACTCCCAATGTCAGGTGTAACTTTCTTACTTGGAAATGATATTGGTGGAAGTCAAGTGTGTCCAGCTCCTCAGTTGTCTAGTGAGCCAGTGGCTGTGTCCCAGGATTGTGATGTCCCTGATGTGTTCCCTGCATGTGCTGTCACTAGGGCTAAGTTTAAAGTTACTGGTGATTTAGAGTATAATGATGATGATGATGTTATCCAAGCTGACACTTTTCTTGCTAATTTGGACCACTCACCAGATGAGGCAGTACCCCGTAGTGTTGATAATTTGTCTCGTCAAGAGTTGGTTGAGTTGCAGGTTGCTGACCCTGAGTTGAAAGGTCTAGCTAACTCTGCTTACAGTGAAGAAGAGTCAGCCGGTGCTTCTACTTGTTATTATGTAAAGTCAGGAGTACTTATGAGGAAGTGGAGACCCCCAACAGCATCAGCCGACTGTGAATGGGAGGTTGTACATCAAGTTGTCATCCCTCGTGTTTGTAGGCAGGATATCATTAGAGTGGCTCATGATTCCAGTTTGGCAGGACACCTTGGAGTGAGGAAGACTGTGGCACGCATTTTGAAACACTTCTACTGGCCAGATATCTTCAGGAATGTTTCCTGGTATTGTAAGTCTTGTCACTCCTGTCAAGTTGTGGGGAAGTGTAATCAGACCGAAAAGGTTGCACCTCTAGTTCCCATTCCTCCTTTTGAGGCGCCTTTCACCCGTGTGTTGGTGGATATTGTGGACCCTCTTCTTAAGACTTCTTCAGAATTTTCTTATGTGTTGACCATGATTGATATGGCTACTCGTTATCCTGAAGCTATTCCACTTAGAAATATCTCAGCAAAGAACGTGGTTAAGGAAATGCTAGGGTTCTTCACAAAGTTTGGTCTGCCCAAGGAGGTACAGTCAGACCGGGGAAGTAATTTCATGTCGAATGTTTTCAAGCAGTCTCTGAAAGAGTTGGGCATCACCCAGATCACGTCTTCAGCTTACCATCCCCAGACCCAAGGAGCGTTGGAGAGATATCATCAAACACTCAAATCGATGCTCAAGAAATACTGTTTGGAACATCAGAAAGACTGGGATAAAGGTCTTCCATTCGTTGTATTTGCCGCAAGAGAATCTCCAAATGAATCACTGGGCTTCTCACCTTTTGAACTACTGTTTGGCCATGAAGTAAGAGGACCCCTTAAGTTACTCAAGGAATGCTGGCTGTCGGAGGAAGATGACGTCAACCTGCTGGAGTATGTGATGAAGTTCAAAGAACGGCTGTCCACTGCTTTACAACTGGAGAGAGAGAATTTAGGAGCTGCTCAGGAGAAGATGAAGACTTGGTATGATAAGAAGTCCAGGTTACGCCACTTTCAGCCAGGAGATCAAGTTTTGATTCTGCTACCAGTACATGGGCAACCTCTTCAAGCCAAGTTTAGTGGTCCTTATTTCGTGGAGAAGAAACTCAGTGATGTCAACTATGTCATCGCCACACCAGATCGTAGAAAGAACAAGCAACTATGTCCCATCAACATGCTAAAGTTATATCACAGGCGGGACGAAAATAATCCAGTCTGCACTGTAGCTGTTCCACCCGAGTCTGCAAGTGAAGCTCTCCCATGCAGCATGAGCCTGAGTGATAGTTTGGGGAAGAATCCTGATATCATGAATGATCTCCAGACTAAGCTTTCTCATCTACCTCCCAAGGAAAGGCAGGAGTTTTCGGCATTACTGCAGGAGTACCCGCAAGTGTTCCGTGCCACTCCAGGAAGAACCACTGTGTTGATGCATGATGTCGATGTTGGAGACGCAAAGCCAATTAAATTGCCTCCTTACCGTGTGAACCCAGTGAAAGTTCCTCTCATCCAGAAGGAGCTTGGCTACCTGTTGGACCACAAGATGATTGAGCCCTGTCAGAGCGAGTGGAGTTCTCCTGTCACTCTAGTCCCTAAGCCAGGTGGGTCACAGAGGCTTTGCATTGACTACAGACGTGTTAATCAGATAACCAAAACAGACACTTACCCTCTCCCTCGTGTGGAAGATTGCATAGACAAGATCGGAAAGGCTAGGTGCATAAGTGAGTTTGATTTGTTAAAGGGATACTGGCAAGTTCCTATGACTGAACGTGCTGGGGAGATCTGATGTTTGTAACATTAGGAAGGACCTTTGCATGGTCTGTAATGCCATATACAGATTGTTTTAGAGTAATAAGAAATTTCCTTTGTAAATTTCTTTTTTTCTTTGTGGGGAGGTGTTACATAGCCTATGATTTCATCATCCTTTGTGTAATTTTAACGCACAGTTGCTGCATGTTTGATCACGAGCGTGTTCTGCCTCAGTCCCCCCCTTCTACCGTTATAGTAGAGTAAGTCGTTCTCTCTGTTATTCAGAGCGGGATTTTCAGCTTTTTGTCCCCATGGCTTCATTTGCGCGTCTTTCTTACAAGTTGTATCAAGCTCTCCTGGCCCCTATATAATGAGCTCAGAGTCTGCATCATTGCCACGTAGATCTACTCCTCATTTTGTTCACATCTCTGTCCTCCCCTGTACAGATATTATTATTGTGAGTGCTCAAGAAATCTCCAAACATCTAGCAGCTGTGTGTAATTTGAGTATAAGTGTTTTGCATTTTTTCTTGTACTGTCTAGCATCAGGTTAATTCTTGGGCCTAGTGAGGTTTTTGATTAATGTTGGGTTTTATGTCAGTCATTTTTGATAATAGTTTGTATCTGTAATAATTTATCTGGCATTCACTGAGTATTAGCTGGTATCTCATTTTATCAGGGCTGACTTAGGTAAATTTACTCTTGCTAATTTCGTGTTAATAGAGGCTATTGCAGTTATCCATATATTTAACCTGTTTATTTGCCATTACATTATCCTTATGAGTCCTGAATGTTTTGTTGTTAGTTTGTGCATTAAACTTTAACTTGTAATTTTACCTAACTCTTTTGTTTTGAACCTGGAACTTTACGGGACAGTAGTGACTCTTCGTATTCTCACTTAAAGTGTACATTATCTTTCTCTGTTCCGTAACAATATATATATATATATATATATATATATATATATATATATATATATATATATATATATATATATATATATATATATATATATCAGATAAATCATCATTATCATCATCATCATGATCATCATCATCTCAGCCCAATGAAATGGAAAGCGTTTCGTACATAAAATGTGCTATAACTAAAAGATGAAAGAAGACAGAGAGAGAGAGTGAGGGGGGGGGGACTGTATAACCGAAGACTCAATGAGCAGATGCGAAGGAAGGGCTTGAGATAAATTGGTAAAATCATCCATTTGTGTCATTTAAGCGACAAGGAATTTACAGGTTGTCCCAGGATGGTATTCCTGGGTTAGTTTATGATAGGAAATGCTCTCCCAGTATGGGTCCAGTTCTCAGTCCTGACCAAGACAACTACTGACATCCTTATGAGTGTATAATAAGGGAACTACTTTATCCTGTACGGATTTCAGTAACTGTACCTCCAATAGGACTAGGTTTGACTTGGCATTTCTACTCATAATTCGCCCTAGTAATACGTCGTAAAGTATATGGCACATTTCTTGTAATCCTCTGTACAGTGTGTAATCTGTACTTAGTAACGATTCCCCTTCCTGCTACACACTACCCTACCTTGGTGCTAGAAAGGGACACCTTCACTTGGCTGCACTGATAAGGCCGGGCAGTGTACAGTAGCTACCTAATCAAACAAAATGTCCCTCAGCTCTGTACTAACTCTTCTAAGGGATAAAGATGGATTGCAGGAGAAGGGTAACTTGAGCCTGAAGCCCACTAGGTTCACGTTCCAGACAAGAGTAGGGCCACCACCATAACAAATTTCCTTTTCTTACATGCCAGGGAAGGTACGGTGTTGTGGGACGAGGGGGAGAAGGAGAAGGGACCTGAGAACGAGGAAGCCTTCAGGTGCTAGAGAGCGTGGGGGAGGGAGGGTAGTGTGTCGTGGAAGGAAGGGACTGGAGGAGGAGAGGGAGAGGGAATAAGGAGAAGGAGGAGGATATGGTGAAGGAGTAGGTGCGAAAGAGTGGTGGTGGGTCATGAGAAATATGTTGTAATGGAGTAAGGACAGAATCGCTTAGAGGTAATTTTGTCTAGGCCACCCCTCACAGAAAACGTTGCCAGAACACAGAAAAATGATTAAACAGACACATAGACATACAGATAGTCACAGATAGGCAAATAGATGGAGAGAGTAATTCCTTACATATCAGCCAAAGCTATTTCGTTCTTCTTATTGTATCTTACTGTGTCCATGGTTCTGTTTCATTTATTAGTGTATTAACTCATTCGCTTTCCTCTCTCTCTCTCTCTCTCTCTCTCTCTCTCTCTCTCTCTCTCTCATCTCCAGTTTTTAGGAGATAAAATAATTACCGTCTCACCTCTACCTTAACTATCCTCAGATACCCAGATCTTTAAGTAATTTTAACCATCATTTGTCTTCAGTCCGTCAGTTACGAAAGAGTTATACGGCAATGCGAGTCCGGGAAAAACGTTTTATTTAGGTTTGTTCTGAACCAGGGAGAATAGTACCGTTTGGCAGCATCAAGAATAAAGTTGTCTGGCGGAAGAAAGACTAATGATTAAGCAATAATAACTAATAATAATGAAAATGATGATAATAATAATAATAATAATAATAATAATAATAATAATAACAATAATAATAACAATAGTAATAAAATGAAGAAGAAGAAGAAGAGGATTACACAGGATTACACAGGAAAGCAAACAGCAACAGACCTTATGGTCCTTTCGAGGCTGCTTGTTAGAGAAAACTATGACTACAAGATCTAACTCTACATGTTGAAGGATAAGGATAGGAAAGCAAGAAGGCTCCCCCCACCACCAAACCCTCCAGGAAAAAGTGAGAAAAACCACCATGCAGCATGGAAAAACTGACATGGAAATTTTATAGGAAACACTGGAAAGGAAAAGTCACATTCTATAATACTTTATCTACAAGCTACCCGATAGAGTAACCTGAAAGAGAAAGTAAACTAATAAAATAATAGTTACGGCATGACATTATAAACCAGTTACATTGAGTTAATGGGAAGTCTGTGGACATAACGTGGAAGCTACACACTGCACAGTGTGGATGTTTAGGGGTGGTGCAGCAGCCTTGCCTGGCGCTTTTAAGGTAGGCAGCAGTCAATCAGGCCCTAGCTCCGTTTGCTCCACTGAGACAAGGAACTCTCCCATGTGGGACAAGTACACAAGTTTCATCCTGAAGCAGTGACCCCTGGTACATTACAAAAATCCCGATGGTGGTCACTTGACTAACAGGGACCCTCAGTGATCCACAGCCCATCACAGGTCGAAAGTAAGAGTAGTGACCGTTAACTCAGGGTTATCTGTGCAGCTCCTAATCTGTGCTTATATTGCTTTCTTTGCGCTGGGGAGACTGAAAAGTATATAGGACGGGTGTCTTAGATAAAAGGGGACTGCACAGTGCACAGTGTGGATGTGCAATGCACAGAGTGGATGTTTAGGGTGGTGCGGCAACCTTCACTGGCGCTGATTAGGTAGGCAGCTGACAATCAGGCAATAGCGCCGTGCACTCAACTGAGACAAGGAACTCTCCCATGTGGGACAGTACACAAGTTTCATCCTGAAGCAGTGACCCTTGGTACATTAAAAAAATCCCGATGGTGGTCACTTGACTAACAGGGACCCTCAGTGATCCACAGCCCATCACAGGTCGAAAGTAAGAGTAGTGACCGTTAACTCAGGGTTATCTGTGCAGATCCTAATCTGTGCTTATATTGCTTTGTTTGCACCGAATAAATTGAAAATGTATAATATCGTGACGCAACACTATGTACGGGTACATTGTTTACGGGGTGTCTTGTAGACTAAGGGGGCATGAACTTACATGTACCGTAGCTATAAAAGCAAGTTATTCGGACAGAAAAAGAGTCAGCTGAGGATTTTCGTGCAAATACTTGTCTAATTTGTTTTTGAATGTCTCAATTGAGATACTGTTCACGGTATCTGAGGGTATTCTGTTCCAGATATTTACAACTCTGTTAAAGAAGAAGTATTTTGCTTCGTGGGATTGGAATCGTTTTACCATGATTTTGCAGCCATTACTTCTGGTTTGACTCGACCGGTCTATATCAAAATATTTATTCATGTCTAAGTTGTCATATCCCTTCATGATTTTGAAAACTTCAATAAGGTCCCCTCTTAACCTGCGCTTCGTTAGGCTAAATAATTTAAGTTCTTCAAGGCGTTCCTCATATGGTTTGTTTCTAAGTCGTGGTACCATTTTTGTGATTCTTCGCTGAATTTTCTCTAATTTTTCAATGTCCTTTCTGTAGTATGGAGACCAGAATTGCACACAATACTCAAGATGGGGGCGCACTAGCGAGTTGTACAAGGCAAGTATGACTTTTTCCGATTTAAATTCGAAAGTTCTTCCAATAAAACCCACTAGCTTGTTTGCAATTTTTACCGCATCGGTACACTGCTTGCTTGGTTTTAGGTCATTTGATATTATCACACCAAGATCCTTTTCACTGTCTGTACTTGATAACTGAATATTGTTCATTTTGTAATTTGCATGGACATTGTTACTTCCAATATGAAGTACTTTACATTTTTCTGTGTTGAATTTCATTTGCCATTTTTCTGCCCAGCTTGCTAAAGTATTAAGGTCATTTTGTAACTGCTGCCACTGTAATTTTGAAGTGACTTTACTGGTTATTTTAGTATCATCTGCAAATTTGGATACTTTACAATTTAGACCCTCATCAATGTCATTTATATAGATAATAAAAAGTATCGGTCCAAGTACTGAGCCTTGGGGAACGCCGCTGATCACATTACGCCATTTGGATTCCTTTCCGTTTATCACAACTCGCTGTTTTCGGTCTGACAGCCAGTCTTGTAACCATTTTTGCGTCTTTCCTTTTTATTCCATGTGCTTCTATTTTTCTCATGAGACGCTTGTGAGGGACAGTGTCAAATGCTTTCTGAAAGTCGAGGTAAATTATATCTACTGCTCTTGAGTCATCGTATGATTTGTAAACATCATGGAAGAAGTCCAGTAAGTTAGTTAAGCATGAACGACGATGTCTGAATCCATGTTGCGAGTCTTTAATTATATTATTTTCTTCTAGATAATTAACTATTTTATCTCTTATGATTTTTTCCATTAACTTGCACACTACTGATGTTAAGCTGATTGGTCTGTAATTTCCTGGGTGCGACTCATTTCCTTTTTGAAAATTGGTGTTACATTTGCTAGTTTCCATTCGCGTGGAACTTTCCCAGTACTTAATGATTTATTGAATAAGACAGAGAGTGGCAGCAGTAACTCATGTTTTGCTTCTTTGAGAATTCTCGGTGATATTTTATCGGGGCCAGGGGTTTTGTTTATGTCCGTACTATTTATGGCTGAAAGGATATCATTATTATGGATAGCATAGTTACTAAGGACTGTGCTATTTGCTTGGTTTGTGGGTAACAGTAGGTTTCTGGTGGTGTTTTCTACTGTAAAAACAGACGCAAAGTAATCGTTAAGAATGTTTGTCATTTCGACCTCATTTTCAGTGTGTCTGCCATTGTTTGTTTCTAGAGGACCTATTGATGTAGTCATAACCTTTTTCTTTCTAATGTAACTGTAAAATTCTTTAGGATTTGATTTGCACGTATTAGCAATGTGGATCTCCAGTGCTCTTTTGCTTTGTTTAATAAGTCTTTTCGATGTGCGGCGTAGATTATCGTATTGTAATTTATCATCATTATTTTGTGTAGCTTTATATTTATGGTATGCCTGTTTTTTGGCTATTAAGTTACTTTTTATTTCACTGGACCACCACTTTGGTTTACTATTTCCAGCTGGACGTCTGTTACGTAGTGGCACACATGACTTTACCACTTCATTAAATTTTTCGGTGAATATTTCCCATGCTTGGTTTATGTCATCGGTTTCAGACATTTGATTCCAATCTGCAGTTGCAAGTAGCGCTCTGAGCCTGTTGAAATTAGCTCTACGATAATCTGGGACCTTTTCTTTGCTCTCCGTTTCTTTTACTTTTTCAGTAGTAATATTAAACTGTATAGTTCGATGATCACTGGAACTAAACTCAGGTCCTATTTCAACGTTGTTGACTAGGTTATCATTTGTAGTCAAGATGATGTCTAGGATATTGTTTCCTCTCGTTGGGTATTCTACGTGTTGGGAAAGGGCGCTTTCCTGAAGATTCGTATAAAGCTCTTGTCCTGAGTGTGCCGTCAGTGGTTCACCCCACTTTGTTACCGGTAGATTAAAGTCTCCAAAAATTACGCTATCCTCTTGACAACAAATTTCCGCAATTTGATCATAAAGTTTTTCATCTGTCTCAGTTGACTGTGCTGGCGGACGATAGATGAGACATATATTTATTTTGTGTGAATTAATACTTAGCTGAACAGGAGGAGGAGGAGGGAGAAGAAGAAGAAGAAGAAGAAGAAGAAGGAGGAGGAGGAGGAGGAGGAGGAGAAGGAGGAGAAGGAGGAGGAGGTGAAGAAGTTGAAAGAAAGAGACAAGAAAAGATAAGAAAAGAAAGAAAAAGAAAAGAAATAGAAAAAGGAAAGAATAAAAAAAAAAATGAAAGAAAGAAAGGGAAACATTTGAATACAGAAATTATACACAATGCAAAAGAAGCGAAGATAAGAAGCAGAAGTCCAGACATCAGACAGGAGAAGAAAGGCAGCCAACATACTGTATACCAATCTATAAAGGAATGCAGTCTATCATCAGAACCTACTTTAACCCTTTACATCTGGTGACTAATGTCTTAGGTCATTCAAAGACCATCCAAAGTATTCAGTGCCTTCATTTCAAGTTTCCTTATCGGTTGCTCTATTTGATGTTGCAGGCGACCACTGTTCTTCATAAACCACCTAACAGTAGTGGTGCTTCTCGGGGTACTGTCCTTTCCCCTACTGTCTTCTGCCTTTTCATTACTGATTTGAGCTGTACATCTACCCCTATCCATACTTACATTGATGACTTCACCCTTCATTTTTACTCTTTGATTCTCACAGCGTCCACCGCAATATTTAGTTCAACAATCGCAAACAAAGTTTGAGCACATCTGACTTCTGACTTGCCTGTTATTTCTGACTAAGGTAAAAGAAAGTCTGCTTTGCTTCCTGTCACACAGATTCACTTTTACCAACTTTTTATTAGTCACTTTTTTTTTTTTTTTTTTTATTGCTTTTCGCTTAGACAACATACAAGTCAGTTCTTCGTCATCTCCCATCATCCTTGTTGTCTTGTTATGATTTGTCCTAGAATGATCACATTATTTCACTTGTAAAGCAGTTTCACAGAGCTTGGATGTGTTGAACCAATTACTTATATTCTTAATTGTTTAATTCCAATCCGTTGCTTACACTGAACCTTATTTGCCCGCGTGTGGAATCAGTCTTCTACTCTGTGTGTGTGTGTGTGTGTGTGTGTGTGTGTGTGTGTGTGTGTGTGTGTGTGTGGAGGGGGGGGGAACCAAAGTTGCACTAATAAACAGCACAGAGGCAAATGCCTTTCATATTGTCATCATTCCTTGGTTCTTTATTTCTTTTCAACCCGTCTATGCTGCACCTCTCTTTCATCTACCTCCATAACTATGACCACTACTCTTCTGAAGTATCTGTTGGTATTCATTACCTATTATCACGGACACGTAGTGCAGCTAAACCTTCTTAACATTTTCTTGCCCAACCCCTTGATTTAAGAGGTAGC
Organism: Coenobita brevimanus; assembly: GCF_032717465.1. Lineage (NCBI taxonomy): Eukaryota > Metazoa > Arthropoda > Malacostraca > Decapoda > Coenobitidae > Coenobita > Coenobita brevimanus. Next base: position 23,830,031 of record NC_137062.1, read on the forward strand.
TGATACTCTCGATCTTTCATGTATGAATTAGATAATATTTGGAAGTCTTCCTCATTCTCATTTCCTCATTGCCTATTTCCTCCAGTTTCTGAAATGCAGTGTGTACAGGCATCTTGAAATTAATATATCGTGAGAAATAATTCTTTAAAAATCAAATTTAATGGTATGGCAAAGCTTTGGGGGCTCTATTTGCATAATGAATTACTTTATTCAGCTTAGAAAAGACCGTGGTACCAAAGAAATTAGCACTACACAAACTTTTCCTTTGGTCCACCAAACCCACTGGCTACCCATTCTGTCTCTTAATCACTCAGACAATCATTCCATTCTAACCAGCTCCACTTCCAGTCCTGCCTCCCGCCACACACAACCCCCTCCATCCTCAGACTAGCAATTACCACCAGTCCAGTAATTGGACTTTGATGTCTTAATTGCTGACACAGGCAGCCAGACACAAGCCCCCTTCCCTCCCTCCTATTTTACCATTGTCATTATTTATTTCCTTTAGTCTCCTGGCGTCCTGTATTCATCTCCTTTCTTTTCGTTTTTTTTCCTTTTCGTTTTTCAGTTCAGTAGAACAGATGTCTATTCTTTTTTTTCTTCACACAGTTTTACACTTTTTTCCAATGCCACTAGTTTCAATTATTTTTTCATCGGTGTCAGAACTGTTTTTTTTTTTTTTTTCACCACCAGCAAGCAATTCCAGTAAGTGTCCTGTGTTATGTGTATGGTGAATTGCAGCTCGGGATTAATGCTGGATTTCAGGAGTGGATGGTAGACAGAAGGTAAGTGTGTTGTGTTATGTGTGTGGTGAATTGCAGCTCGGGATTAATGCTGGATTTCAGGAGTGGATGGTAGACAGAAGGTAAGTGTGTGTGTGTGTGTGTGTGTGTGTGTGTGTGTGTGTGTGTGTGTGTGTGGTGAATTGCAGCTCGGGATTAATGCTGGATTTCAGGAACCAGATTCACAGAGAGTCAGGCCCAGGTTCCAGAGTTGCATATTTTTAATCAAAATCAATGTAAACATTCAACGTAACATACCCAAAGGAAGGTCTATCAAAACATTAGGCAGAAGAGGCCGTATTCCTTCAGTTGTTCTGGTTCAGGTTCATATCAGCCAGGCTTCACAACAGCAACAGCAACAACAACAGCAGCAACAGCAGCAGTAGCAATATATAAACTACATAGTATTTTTAGGTGCGTTTTTTTTTTTTTTTTTTTTTTTTGCATATCACACACTTCCTCTACAAATAAAGAGAATCCAAAGGCTGAGAACCTACATAAGTTCTTTTTCTTAAAGTATTTGAACAAATTACGGCCAAAAATAAAGAAAAAATTTAATTCGAGATGCTTGGAGCCTGGACACAGGCATCTCTCTCTCTCTCTCTCTCTCTCTCTCTCTCTCTCCCTCCCTCTCAGGACGGGAGGCAGAGATGCAAATGGGATCATTGGCTTGTGAATATCAATGGTGTGTATGTACAGTAGAGAGGGGGGAGGGGAGAGAAAGGAGGTATGGAGAGTTGATAGAAGGACGGAAAGTAGAGGTGGGTGGAGAGAGGGGAGGAAATGAAAGACGGGCGAATATAGGGATGGAGTAGGGGAGAGGAGAGAGTAAAGGGCAGAGAGAGGAGAAGAAAGGAAGTGTAGAGTCGGATAATGTGGAGAGAGGGAAAGAAGGGGTGCGAGGGGAAGGAACAGAGGTAGTGCGAGAGAGAGTGACTGGGAGGGTAGACTATGCAGAGGTTATTTTTCATGTGTCAGTTTCAAGGCCTCTGTAACTGTGCTGAAACCTATAGCGACGGAAGGATTCTTTTAACATAAAAAAAATCGTCAGAGGTAAGAGGGAGAATAAAGCACCGCATCTAGTTCTAGGCTACATTGCCAAGCAAGATGTATTTTAATTTGTCACACCCACAGAGAAGGCCAAATTCAGGCCCTCTCTCAAATTATGTCACCCTCTTATTTTCTGAGTTAGTGTACCTTACTTAATAATGGGTTCCAGGTCTCTTGGGGATACGTAAGGAAACACATTTCGTACAGTTTTGACCTTCACCCAGGCCAAGCCTCTGTCAAGGTCTGACCCGCGAGGCCCGCCCCTACTGGGGAGTGGCTGGGGGACGAGATAAGTCTGTGGAGGTCTCAGCCAGTATTATAATTATTTATTTCAAGGGCACGTACTTTTGAACAGAGATAAATTATTCCCTCATGTTAGGTTGCAGGCAGTGTGAGACCCAAAGACGTCGCCCCTCACGAGAGGTGACCCCCGATGGTTCCTCTCAACGATGTGATGCATGGTCATTGTTTTAACATAGTAAAATACAAGTGCTCGTGGGCCCTTCGGGCCCCTCGCACTTGCTCCTGCGGAGGGCTCTCGCGTTTATGTGCTGTTCTAGTGTAACGCTGTCACTTGGATTTTATGCAGTTAACCAATTGATCGTGTTATTTGCAGCTTTGGTAATGGAACCCAGTGTATTTTACTTCTACATCTGGGCAAAAAATTCTACGGAGATCCTATGGCGGGCTTCGTAAGCAGCGTTTTTTGGTCAAAATGTGATCGGTCATTAAATATAGTAAAAAATTTTCAATCGTGATGGGACCAAGTTTTTTCACATCAGCGAATTTTTTGCGATTTTTGTACCAACTTCAGTGCGATTTGAATGTGTAGTTTCGGCTGCCCAAAACACACACACACACACACACACACACACACACACACACACACACACACACACACACACACACACGGCTACTGCTATAGTATGTTAGAAAATTTTGCTCAGTGATAGACCTTCATTCTGGCAGCAAGTTATTAGGCACGGTGAGATCCCAGTGTGTCTCCCCTCAAGGGGGGCTATGAGGATCAACCGGTTATTCCGGTCAAAACCATTATCCAAGGCCGGATTCTTTTTTTCTTCTCTTTGATATTTCGCACTATGTCGATACTAAACTTTGCAAACTATGTCGATGTCAAAGATATAAACAAGTGGTGCCATGCACAACAAACCCCGCCCGACTCAACCAGTTTCGATTTATAGCCCCCTGAATATCCGTGACCTTGAGTTTGACCTTTTAAGGTCACTTATTGTCAAAGGTCATGGTACAAATTAAAAGTCCATGTGGGACTCCCTGTATGTTGATAATAGTGCATATCTATCGGCAATCAGGTTCGAGTTATAGTCCCCTGAATATCCGCGGCCTTGAGTTTGACCTTTCAAGGTCACTCAACGTCAAAGGTCTTGATGCCAAATGAAAACCCTCATGAGAGGTCCTGTGTATTATGATAATAAATATCTCTATCTTCTACAAGCTGTAGCCCTCTGAATATCCGTGACCTTGATTTAAACATTTCGGGGTCACCCGATAATCCCCCAAATTTAATCACTTCCTTTTGGGACCAGTGCCTGAAAGTTTCGTGTAATTTCATTCAGCCGTTTTCCCATAATGTTGCTAACAAAGAAACAAACTCAGCCAAAAACAATACCTCACAGGACTCCATCCCTGACGAGGTAATAACACAGGAGAGTTTTAGAGAGTTGTATGAAATAAATCGCTCATGGAGAGGTGCTGCGAAATCCCTGTGCCATTCAGAATACGGTTCCAAGAATGAGGTCCCAAAAGCAGAAAGTTTACGTTTATGGCTGTTAGGGCCGTTTAACACGAATGGATATTTTCCACAAGATTTAGATATTAATGAAGCTAAATGGGACTGTTCACATGGTGTCCGCGTGGCAAAATTTCCTCACAGTAGATATTCACCTTGTGCCTGCAGTGCCAAACCGCAACGTTCCCAGCATTCTAGAGCACTACAGAATTTTATGGAGTGCGTCACACGGCCGGAATATTCCCACGCGGCCACGGCAGCTGTGGTCCTTCTATGGCAGGGTACAATAGTTGCAGTGGATATTTTCTATCAAGTATGTATTTTTTAAGCATTTTGTAATATGGAAAAGTATTTCTAATATTAAGAAATGCCTTATAATTCATCTCATCATACCGTACAATTATTATCATCATTATTACTGTTATTATTATTATTATTATTATTATTATTATTACTATTACTATTACTATTATTATTATTATTAATAAGTGGTGCCAGGCACAACAAACCTCGCCCAACAGCAGTTATTTTATTGCTGTTAAATACTGACTCATTTCTGCCATTTAGTGTCAGTGCACAATTAAAGTCTAAGATAATGGCACATATGTTTTCAGGTTACGCCCTCTGAAAATCCGTGATCTTGGGTTTAACCATTGAAGGTCACTCAAGGTCAAAGGTCATGCTGCTAAATGAAAGCCCATATGAGACTTCCTACATCTTGGTAACTGTAAACCTCTATTATCTTCAACGAGTTTTAGTTATAGCCCCCTGAACATGCGTGACCTTGAGTTTGACCTTTCAAGGTCACTTATGGCCAAAGGTCAAGGTACCAATTAAAAACCCATATGGGATTTCCTATGTCTTCATGAAGGTAAATATCTATCTTCAGCCACTTTCCAATTATGGCGCCCACAACATTACGAGTTTCTGTATGTTCCTAATAGTAAATATCTTGAACCTTTTCAAGTCATGGCCTCCTGAAAATCCGTGACCTTGATTTTGACCTTTCATGGTCACTCGATTACCTCCAAAATCTAATATCTTTCTTTGGGCATCAGTGCCTACATATCCTAAAAAGTTTCATGTAATTTCATCCTGCCGTTTTTCCATAATGTTGCTAACAAACAAACATTCAAACAAAGAAACTCGACCAAAAACAATATCTCGTCGAATTTCGTCCGGGCGAGCTAATTATTGTTGCTGTTATTATTATTAATCTATTCACGTGATTAAAAAAAAAAAAAAACGCTCGGCGTGATGACACGTCTTTTTGACAAGCTTCCGCTGGGCTAGCCTTCCGCGCGGAAAAAAATTCTTTCGTGTGAAGCGGGCCTGACGTTATTTGGCCATTTCTCTTGCAGGTCTTGCCTGACATTTTTTCTTGGAGTAGATAATGTTAACGGGAACTTCTTTCCATGTACTGCTCCATCTCAATAGCCATAATTCATTCAAGAGCAGGTTCTTCAGGACACTAGTGCCAACATTTTGAAACCTTGTTAGTATATATTATGGACACTGTGTTGAAAGAAAAAGTTGCAACGCATGAAAATTATTCAGTATGATGTCGGTTTTTGATCTATTTTTGTTTTCATAAGAAAAACTTTTTAAATATTTTTCAACTCACCTCTTTCAGCTCCTTCTCAGTTGTAACCCCCCCACCTCTCTGTCCTTCACATTTCTCATCCCTTCCTTCACTCCTCATCCTTTCTTATCTTCTTTCGACAATAACCTCTTCATCTCGTCCCTCACCCTTCACTCCTTTATATTTACTGACCTTTTCCGTCCCCTCACCCTCACCCTCATCCGTTCCCTCACCACTCCTCTTAGCTTTCCATCCATCCACTTTCCTCCTACTGATCCGTATCCTCAGCCTTTTCCAAACGCCTGTCTTCTCAAGCGGGTCTTCCATCATATTTACTTTTGCTTCCTGTATTTTTCCTCTACGCTTCCTACTCCTCCCGAACCTGCTCCTCTTGAAAATGTCTCTCCAACTTTTTATTCCACTCTTTCCAACGTTTTCTTCCCTTCTTTCTAACATTTACTTGAATTCACTTCACTTTCTCCTTCCATTCTCCCCACTTTTTTCTTTAATTATCCCCACATTCTCCTTCATGTTCTTCACTTCCTTCTTCCATCCTATTCACTGTCTTTTTCATTCTCTTCGCTTTCTCCTTCATTTTTTCCACCTTCTTTCATTATGTCCACTTCTTTAATTTTCTGCACTTTCTCCTACATTTTGTCCACACTGTCTTGCCAATCTCACCATTGTCTCCTCCTGTTCTATACTTTTCATCCTTCATTTCCTCTTCATTTTCCTTCATTCTCTCCACTTTTTCCTCTATTATTTCCAAATTTCTCCTTCCGTTCCCTCAGTTTTCTCCCATTCTCTCACTCATTTTTTCCTACATTCCCTCCCTCTGATTACCAGTACATTATCCTTTGTTACATTCAGAGGATAAGCCAGTGGGGTGGGGACACAAGAGGCACATTCCCCTCTCTTTCTATCCCATAAATATCGTACATGCAATACCATAACTAATAAGCGAGTATTGTTTGTTTTTCCCGTGCTATCATCGTTAAATAGTCTCCTTTAGCGTCTCACAGCTGTGTTGTACACCATTACATGCTTGACAAATCCGTAATGACTGCCTGATAATGATAAATGAGTTTCTTATTCATTAGGAAAGAATGTGACGCAAGGCTGCATGTGGGAAGAAGTGCACAAAAACACTCAGAGGTGGTTCGGCCACAGGGAGCGAATGGAGAGTGAGAAATTGACAAGGAAAATGTGAGAGTGAGGCGGTGGACGAACGAGAGGAAGGCAGAGAAAAAGGTGGAGACATCAACTGTAAGGGTTTGCAGGAAGGGATGTCCTGGGAAGACTAATGGTTACTGAATAGCAACAGAAACGCTTCGTTATCCCTGTTATGTGTGTACATCACAGAAAGTGGCATCATATACCAGATGACGGAACATGCACATGGATAGATAAATAGATAGATAGGTAGATAGATATACTGATAGATAGATGGATTAGATAGCTTGAGACAGATACATGGATTGCTCTCTCTCTCTCTCTCTCTCTCTCTCTCTCTCTCTCTCTCTCTCTCTCTATGTACTGTATGTATATTAGAGAGAGAGAGAGAGAGAGAGAGAGAGAGAGATGAATATAGGCGGATAAGTGGACACATATAGGTAGGTAAGCAGATAGACAGACAAACAGATAGATAGACAGATAGACAGATAGATAAGTAAATCGACTGATAGATAGATGGATAGTTAGATCATTTGATCGACAGATAGACAGATAAACTGAGTCCGTGGTTGAACGATCATTACATAAATAGATCGATATATGTATAGATAGATAGAGACACATTGCTTAATTGATAGACAAACAGGCAGAGACACATACACTGACAGGTGCACAATGTAAGTTGAAAAAGTGGGTGGAAGGGAAAGGACAGAAGACAAAACTAGTTATGTTGTCCAGTCTGGTGCAGCCTCTAAGGATGCTGTCAGTGTAGTGAGAAGCGTTGTAGAAACAAAGGATTTAGCCCATTCACTGCCTGCGATGTTTTAGTTCACCCCTAAAGTCTTGTGTTGCATCTGGCCACTGAGCTCTATAGTATGGAGGGGCTCTCTCAGCAGCGTGGGTGTGACTTTGGCCGCCACATTGAAACACCCACACTCGTCGTCTCCAGCAGGGTATTGCAATTGAAACACTGTTCTTGGCTTGCTGTTTCTGTTTCGCTGTTGCTTACTTAAGCTGAGCAGTGGACCTTGGAACTACAGTTTAGTGCGCGGTGGACCATGGCACTATAAGAGTATTTTCCGAATTCATTGGCTGATTTCAGAAAGGCGCAGGCGTCGGGTGTAATGCAAAAACATCATAAACGCCGCCCTGTATCCTTGGCGGCGGGCACACAAATTACGCGGCACTACCCCTGAGAAAGACTCTCCACATTATAGAGGTCAGTGCATCTGGCACGCAATATATTCTACCTGGGGTAGTTTACTGAAATCACTTTTATTGCAGCCATCATATCTCAGGAACTCTTCCACTAACGACATACAATGAAGGATCATAATGTTCGTTAATCCTTCGTCTCTCCACTGCAATTATTCACACGTCTCTATGTACGGGTGTTGTGAAGCGGAGAGGTGACGAAGGGGGATAACTTTTAGGGTAATAGCCAGGTGGTATTCAAAGGAGTGAGCAAGGCCGTGGCTAGAGCAGGCTGCCTGGCCAGAACGGAACAGCCCTATTGTCGCTCCTCTCTGTCTCGCAAAACTTCACTCTTCTTCACAAGCCTCTGCCACTGCCATCGGAATGAATCACCACCCCGTACATGCGGCTCGCTTCATAGCCCAGTTCTCTTTCCAGCCATACCAGACTGACTCTGCCCTACAGTGTATGGGAGAGGGGAATATCAGGGTTTATATACTAATCATTTGCTGCACTTGTATAAACAATAATTAGTGTAGAGTACTTGCACGGACAGATCTCTTCCTCTACATTCTTTCTCTGTGCTTTCTGTCTAATAACTTACGATTATTTTATTTAACTTTTTTTTAAATTCTTACTTCACTAAATGAAAGTCACACGGTACTTTCTCAATTACTTACGTTCCTGAATGATTCCTGTGGTAATAATACATATTTCAATATTGTCCCATTCCAATCTTAGCGCTTAAATATATAAATTTTTCCCAGTCAATTTTTAAGAAAATGGCACAGAAATAATCATTATCGTGTGCCTATAAATGGTATCCGCCAAGACAAAAAGAAAGAAATATATTATCGAAAACTTACCTGCCAATTTTCTCCTTTAATCCAAAAGATGTACCGCATCGACCTAATGCCGTTCCTTAAAAGTCCACTAATCTTACAACAAAAGCCTGAATTAATTTTGGAAGCCTATCTCTCTCTCTCTCTCTCTCTCTCTCTCTCTCTGAATCCTCCTTCCCATTTTTTTTTTTTTTTTGTAAAAAATCCAAAAGTTCAAGTTCAATGTGGCAGGAAAGATTTAGAGCTGGAGAATTAGGAGGAAGAGGAGGAGGAGGAAGAGGAAGAGGTCAAAGAAGGGATGAAGAACGAATAGAGGAGAGGAGGGAAGGACGAAACGTGAAGGAAGGATTAAAGAAGGTAGAGAAGGAAAGGATGGGAGGAAGGTTGGGAAGCGGACTGGGAAAGCATGATGGATGAACAGACAGGATGTGGTGGAGTGATAGGGTAGGTGTACAGGCAGGGCAGGTAAGGCCAATGACGCAGTGTCACGAGACAACACACTGCACGTATGAATGAAATGCGGTGGAGGCGCGTTTGTATTACAGTCTACCTGCACAACGTCTGAGACTGGAAACCCAGACTGTGACTGAGATTTCGGGAGGATTCTCAGTGACATGTAAGCTTGTCCTCTACAATCCATTTTCCAATAGCGGATCAGGAGGCAGTTGAGCGACGTTTATGCTGCCTACCACCCCGTTATATAGGTGCCACCAAATGAAGGCGTCTATTTCCAGCATCTCAGGCAAACCCTAACTGAAATAAACATCAGGGGAAATGTAGAGACAGCGACTCATCTGGTTAAATATCAAGGGCGTCTCCCTCCTGCAGGTGTGGTTCAATTCCCTGCGTTGTGTCTGGGATGATGTTCCTCTTAGTACTACCCTCACTGAGGTACTACGTCTTAGTACACAAGGGCATGCATTTCTAACGGTAGTTTCCATCAACCTGTAGAGGCGGGTGTTGTAGAATATGAACAGTGTTTGATAGACGGGAAAGTGTGTAGTGCAGAACATACTTTCTCTGCCTCTCATCATCATTATATGCTTCTCACTTTCAGAACAGTATTCTCATTGACCAAAAACACATCCTAACATTCTCCTTGTTTGTCTACTTCTGTAAAAGGTGTATTAAAATGATACGTTTTAATGCAGTCTCTGTTAAAATAAAGAGATATAAAAACCATACGCAAGAATAATGCAGTATAGTAAGCTAAAATAAATCATTAAGGAAGATGTGCTAGAAAACCTCCTAATTGATGAGAATACTGTCCTAAAATAAATTCTCATCTCTCTCGTCACCCTCTCCCCAATTCTCAATCTCTCTTAAAAGTCCAACGCGAGGGAAGGGGAGGAGCGGAAGCACTAACATGGCTGAACACATTACTAATTAAGCAAAACCACTCGTGCTTGAATTGCATTTGTTTCAATCTGGCAGTGTGAAACAGTGAAAATCAAGTCAATATTCAAAGTCGGTAACATAAAAAAATTACCAGCACAATAGCCTATAGTTCTATAACCTTAACCTGGCCCAAACGTTGTTCAGTTTGATGCATACAGTATATCACGTAGCACAGTTGCGGGAAAAACAGTGTTACGGCTCTACATAATTTTCATGCACTTCTTCGTGACCAGCATTATATTTCCGTGTTAATCTATGGTTATAACTTAACATTCAAGATGGAGATTATAATTTTATGCCAATTTAAAGTGAAAAGAGTTTAGTCATGTTATATCCATTTTTTCTATAAGTCTTTTAAGCCATGTTTGTCCCATTCAGAGCAACGCAAATATTCTTCTTCAAACTCAGTCAATTCCATTTTGGTCTATGAACGCCATCAGTCAGGTAAAGCATTTTTTTTTTCTTGCTACCTCCAGACGATTTCATTTCCAGTGAAGGGGTTAATGGAAGCTACGTTTAACCTCTCTAGGTCAAAACTGTATGCCAAGGTAAATATAATCATGTAGAGAGAAGAATAACACATTAAATATAAACACACCATGGAAGTGAAGGCATCAAGTCTAATTCAGTCCATACAGGTCGTCTAATGTCCGTGAAATCCTTAACGTTTCATTCAGCATGTGTTGGAAATCATACACTTCCGTCTTCGGGCTAACAGAATAATAATACAGTAAGTAAATTAACTGTGTTGTGTCAGTGTTTCCCTCGTGCTTCAGTGGAGGTATCTGGAGTATCGGGGGTCAGAATTACACACATGTTGCCACTCGCCTTAAAAATCATACAAAATCCGGTTACTTCGAGCAACAGTACAGGTACCATAATATACAAACAGAAATGCTTTTCCTCTTACTGCATGGGAAATGTTTGAAATGATGGAGGTCAATTCACATTTCCTATCACTGGCATCACTGAAAGATTATGATGATAATAATAATAACAATAATAACAATAGTAATAATAATAATAATAATAATAATAATAATAGTAGTAGTAGTAGTAGTGGTAGTAGTAGTAGTAGTGGTAGTAGTAGTAGTAATAGTAGTAGTAGTAGTAGTAGTAGTAGTAGTAGTTGTTGTTGTTGTTGTTGTGGTTGTTGTTGTTGTAGAAGTAGTAGTAGTAGTAATAGTAGTAGTAGTAGTAGTAGTGGTAGTAGTAGCAGCAGCAGCAGTATTCATAATAATAATAATACAAAAATAAGGTGAGCTAAGTGAGTGCAAGAATTATCGTCGCATAAGCTTACTGAGTGTGGTAGGGAAGGAATATGGAAGAATTATTATAAAGTAAGAGAGATATCAGAAGTCCTAGTGTAGTGCCCGGAAGTGATAATGAGTTGTATCTAGTTAATTTTAAATGACCAAAAGTTCGGTTAAGTGAGAGAGTAGCCGAGGCATGGCTGTTACCATGCGGACGTGTCCAGAACATAGATTAATTACCTAGTTGCTAAGTCACTTTTTTTTTCCTACTGTAATTCACTAGTATTAAGTCTCTTTATAATATAATATCTCGAGTCGATGGGAACATGTGCCTCTGTTCACATAATCCAGCATAATGTACGCGTGCGCAAAGTGATGGAAAGCACGATAATTTTCATTATTTTTCGATGTAAGGGTATAAAGTGAGAGGTGATGTTGAATAATTATTGTAACTAGAGAATGTTATTTTTTTTGAGTAATCGATTGTAAGGAGAAAGACATCACACCGAGTCTATCTCGAGTCTGTAATAATTAAAATCTTAAATTACGTACGCCGTCATCCTCCCTCCCCCCTCCCTCCAAGGAATTCTGTAAGTAATTTGATATTAATGATGTCTGATATGTTGAAGCGCGAATAGTGATATCTCACGAGTGATAATAGTGACGAAATAGAGCAACCGACTCGGGTAGAATCGTGTTGTCCTTCCTCAGGAAATGTAACGGTGACGCCATTAGTCTTTAGACAAGAGAGTCCTGTGTTCCTACTCACCTCCCCTACATTTTTTAGCTGAATAGTGAGGTATTTCCCATGTTTTTGTGTACTGTACTGTATAGTATTATTATTTAGAGCAAGAGAATGCTAGCTAGTTCTGTCTGAGCCTCAGAGAAATGTGTGATTTTTGTGGGCCAAGTATCAGGTGCCTTGGGACTGTGAATTATTTATTATTGTGTTGAAATGACTGCAATTCAGCACTTATTAGGGCTCTGTTGTGAGTAAATGTTCACATAGTTACTTTGTGAGGCACAATGATATTGATGCAGTGATGATTTTCATGGTTAGAGTTAGTTATTTATGCTTACTGTGTATATTACAGTATTTTTTTTCTTCCATGTTATCCCTACAATAAGTATTATTTTGAGCAGACCTATGTGTCTGTAGTGCCATGTGTTATTCTGTTATCACTTGATGCCGAGGGTTGTAACTCATATTTCTTTATTATGAGACCTTCCTGATCATGTGAAGGGATTACTTGCATTGGGGAGAGCAGTTATGCATTATTCATATTAACTTCTAGCGGGTCCCAGTGTGGAGGTTGAAGTACCTGAGTGAGTCAAAATCCAAGTCCAGGCGTGGAGGTCGAAGTCCCAGTGAATCAAGGTCCCAGTTGTGGAAGTTAAGGTCGGGAGTGGCAGAGGACTGGACCAGTGAAATTTGTGCTCAGAGGGACGATTATGAAGAAATACATTGGACTGGGACAGAGGAACTAAGTTTTGTGCATTTGATATTAGGACCATATAGAGATATATTTTTCGAACAATATGCCAATTGATTCATGTTTAATCTGTAAAGCAAGTAGCTGGGGAAGATTTCCACTTTTTGGTCTTGTTAATACACATTCCCTCCCATTCGAACTTTATTGTTTGTATAACCCTTGAGAACTGGTGGTATAGCAATTACCTAGTAGTTTATTAACGTGCAACTTAGAAGCATTCTGGGTAACTGCAAAGGTTGGGCTTGGGTTGGCCTAGTTGGAGACTGGCCCCGTCATTTTGGGATGCTACCACTCTTAACTTGGCCACTTGAAATGTAATAAACGCAACCGAAGAGGCCGCTAATGGGAGAGAGTCTCCATCAATCTGAGTTCCCGACCATTCCAGCACACATTGGTCATCAATAGTGACTTGATTTCTGCCCCTTTTGACCATGTAAAAGTCTGGATCGCAGAGGTGACAGTACACTAGTGAGTGATGAACAGGGTGGCTTTAGGAGTGGCAGAGGATGTGTGGACCAAATATTTGCAGTGAGACAGATAGTAAAGAAGGCTTGTGAGAAGGACCATAAGGTGTTTATGGCATTCATGAATCTGGAAAAAGCATACGACAAAGTGGACAGAGAAGGATTGTGGAAAGTTTTGCGCATGTACGGTGTAGAGGGTAAGCTGCTAGGTGCCGTCAAGAGTATTTATGATGGTAGTGAGGAATGTAAGGGTTAATGGGCATCTAAGTGAATGGTTCACGATCAGTGTGGGCGTGCGACAAGGTTGTGTGATGTCCCCATGGTTGTTCAATATATATATGGATGGGGTGATGAGAGAAGTAAAAACACGAGTAATGGAGATAGGGATGGCATTGGTAATGGATGTGATGGATGGAATATCTCAAATTTGTTGCATGCTGATGATGCAGTGCTGCTTACAAGTACCGGACAAGAACTTGGTAGGCTAGTGCAGAGTTTTGCTGATTTCTGTAAGCATCGTTCCTTGAGAGTAAATGTAGAAGAGTAAAGTGATGGTTATTGAGAGAGAAGGTGACTCCCAGTGCAATGTAACAGTGAATGGAGAGAGACTGGAATTGGTGAGAGAGTTCAAATACCTGGGTACAGTGATAGAAAAGAAAGGAAAATGTCAAAAGAAGTTGAAAGTAGAGTGACACAAGGAAGAAAAGTAGCTGATGCAATGAAGGCCTTGATAAGAAACAGAGGCTTGAGTGTTGCAGCTGCACGAGGCTTACATGAAGGAGTGTTAGTGCCAACTTTAACATATGGATGTGAGACTATGGTGTGGCATGAAAATGAAAAGTCAAGAGTAAGAACAGTGGAGATGGGACTGCTGAGGAATGTATGTGGAGTACAGAGGGTGGATAGGATACGAAATAATGTGATTCGTGAAAGATGCTTAGTGAGGAAGGCGGTGGACGCCAGAACTGAAGAGAGTGTACTAAGATGGTATGGTCATGTGGAGAAAATGGATAACAATAGATTGAAAAAGGTATATCTGAGCGAATTCGAAGGAGGGAGGAGGTGAGGTAGGCCAAGGAGAAGATGGAGAGATATGGTGGATGAAAGTGTGAAGAAGAGAGGTTTGGAAGGCGGTGAGGCTAAGGAACTGACAGGAGATCGAGCTGGCTGGATGAATTTTGTGAGGAGAAATGCATGATCAGGGATTTTGGGCACCCCTGTTTAACGTGGTAGTGTCTGGATTGACTCTGTCAGATACGATTATGTGAAGCTACAGAACGTGGTGAATGTTTTTGGCGTATCCGATAGAGCCAGGATTCCGGGGGCTTGAATGATGAGTGAATGGAAGCGTGGCCCATTGGACTGGTAAATTTTGGGCTGCCTGGACATTGCTACTCCTCACCCTGCCCTAGGGTGGGAAAGGAGGTCCGGATGATGATGACGATGATAATAATAATAATAACAGTAGCAGTAGTAGTAGTAACAGTAGTAGTAGTAGTAGTAGTAGCAGTAGCAGTATTCATAATAATAATAATAATAATAATAATAACAGTAGCATTAGTAGTAGTAACAGTAGTAGTAGTTGTAGTAGTAGTAGTAGTAGTATCCATAATGATAATAATAATGATAATAATAATAATAATAATAATAATAATAATTAATAATAATAATAATAATAATAATAATAAAATAATAATCTCTCTCTCTATCTATCTATTGCCAGACGCCTCAATCCCGTTTGGGGTGGCCACAAACAAATCGCCTCCAAGTCGCCCTGTCCCCCGCCATTTCACTGCCCTGCTCCCAACTCACACCCCCCTCTCTCATATACCTCTCCACCCCATCCCTCCATCTCATCCTCGGCCTCCCCCTCCCTCTTCCCCCCTCCACCTCACTCACATACACTCTCTTCGTCAGTCTTTCACCCTCCATCCTCTCCACATGGCCAAACCACCTCAGTGTGTTCCTCATAACGCTTCCTATCACATCCACATCCACACCACAACGCTCCTTTATATCCTCATTCGTCAGCCTGTCTCTCCACGTGACTCCACAGGCTCCTCTTAAATAACTCATTTCCACTGCTCTCACTCTTGACTTGTGTCCTTCCAACAATGTCCAAGCTTCACTTCCGTACGTTAGAGTTGGTATCACAATACTGTCATGTAGTAACTTTTTCACTTCCATGCTCACGTCCCTGTTTCTTATCACTGCTTTCAAAGAACCAGCAACCTTTCTTCCCTGCTGTACCCTTTCAAGCACTTCACCCTCCAAACCTCCATCCTTACTCATCACACTACCCAAGTACTTAAACGTACTCACATTTTCCAATTCCTCACCATCCAACCTCGCTGTACATTCACTAACTTCACCTCTCTCAAAGACCATCACTTTACTCTTCCCTACATTCACCTTTAGATTCCGTTTCTTACACACTCTCTCAAACTCATCCACCAAGCCTTGCACCTCCCCTTCGTCTTCACTCAACAACACAGTATCATCTGCAAACAACAGTACAGGGAGTTTCCAAACACTATCCTCTCTCACCAGGGCCACTCCAACATCCACTAACCTACCTTGTACCTCTTTTATTACCCCATCCATGTACAGATTGAACAACCATGGAGACATGACACATCTCTGTTTCAAACCAACTTTCAAAGAGAAAAATTCACTTAGTTCACCATCCACACGCACTGCAGCCTTCGCACCATCGTACATACTCTTCACAGCATTCAACAACTTCCTATCTACTCCATATATTCTTAACACTTTCCACAATCCTTGTCTATCCACCCTGTCATATGCTTTCTCCAAATCCATGAAAGCCGCATACAACTTCTTTTCCTTCTCTAGAAACTTTTCCACTAAAGATCTAAGAATGAATATCTGATCTACACAACCTCTTCCCTTCCTAAAGCTTCCCTGTTCTTCTCCAACTAATTTCTCTATTCTTTCTCTAACTCTGTCAATAAGTATCCTACCATACACTTTTCCTATTATACTAAGAAGACAAATGGCCCTATGATTACCACACACTTCTTTTTCCCCTTTTCCTTTGTACAAGGGAATAATCATACCCGACTTCCAATCCTCCGGGACTCCACCCCCCTCCCAGGCCAATCTGCACATCTTCCACATCTACTCCACTACTATCTCTCCCCCATGCTTCATCATTTCACCACACACTCCATCAATTCCTGGGGCTTTCCCCGATTTAACTTTCTTCATTGCTTCCACAACTTCTATCCTACTGATTTCTTCCTGTCTTCTCACCTCCCTCCTTCTCCCAGCCATTCCCCAGCCACTTATACTCGCATTACTTCCATCCTCTACGTTCAACAATTCCTTAAAGTGTTCTCTCCATCTGCTCACTTTTACTCCCTTCTCCACTAGTAATCTACCATTTTTATCTTTCACTCCCCTGCTAACTTCACTTCCACCCTGTCTTACTCTTTTCACTTCTCTCCAGAACATTTTCTTACAGTCCCTCCACTTGACACTCAAATTCCTTCCAAATTCCTCATCCACACTCTTCTTACTCTCTCTTACTAATCTTTTCACCTCTCTCTTTCTTTCCACATATAACTCTCTCTTCCGCCTCTCAACTTCTTCCACGCCCCTATTTCTCATCCATTCATTGTATGCTTTCTTCTTTTGTGCCACAGCCTGTTTCACCTCTTCAGTCCACCACGCTGTTATAATAATAATAATAATAATAATAATAACAGTAGCAATAGTAGTAGTAGTAGTTGTAGTAGTAGTAGTAGTAGTAGTAGTAGTTGTAGTAGTAGTAGTAGTAGTAGCAGTTGTAGTAATAATAGTATGAGTAGCAATAGTTGTAGCAGAAGTAGGAGTAGTAATGGTAGTAGCAGTAGAATAGTAGTATTCTTACTAATACTAATACTAATAATAGTAATAATGATGATGGTGATGATAATGATGATGACATTGTGTCTTTATCTCACATTTCTTGCAAATTGCAGCACGAGTCGCGTAAAGTAAAAAAGTGAGACTGGATTGTGTGCTGGTTTCGGTGCCGTGAACAGTTCAAGTGGAAGAAATGTATCCATAAAGGAAGTTTTTATTAACCCCTTTAATGCAATGACGTAATGTTTAGGTTATTCTGACTGATTCAGAATGAAAGTATTCATCTTGGGAAGAACTTCCCTTAGTGAAAGGGTTAATGAAACCTGTATATCGCAATGGCAGCTACAAAGTTGTTCCCGAACTAGGTGTTATCGTTAGGAAGTCAGAAGAAAAATAAACATGTCATATAATAGGTCTGAAGTGGTTAAGATGTCTTCAAACAAACGAAAACAATGTACAATTATTCCGCAGTCTTAACTTCTTTTCTGGACGATCGATTCTCGTGGCAGCCAATAATAACTGTACACTGCCTCCGGCACTACCAAGACACTCTTTCTCACTTTTTATTTTTTTTCATTTCAGTGTTTCGTACTACTTTCTTCTTTCTCTTTCCTCGTTTGTTGATCCTGTCTCACCCGATGCTTGGGCGGTATGAAGAATCAGGATATGATGACGATGCGTATGGTGACGATGAGTGTGATGAGGATTACAGTGATGAGGATCAAGATGACGAATATGATGATTTCAATGATGCAGTTCGTATCAAAGGGCCGTTACTTAATTTATTCGGATAGCACATCAACCCCTTCTGACCGAGTTTGTCTTTTTATTACAGTATATTCTTACTACCATTCGCAAACACACAAACACACAAACACACAAACACACACACACACACACACACACACACACACACCATCAAGTTCCCAAAAGTTTGAGGAAAATCCATACTGAAAAATTATATAGATGACTCTGGTCTCCCTGTGCATCACGCCAAAATAATAACCTAATTTGTAAAAAATATGACATTTATTATGGCACTTGTCAGGCAAGATATGTGTGCTAAATTAGTAGTCAAAGCACAGAATTGTAATTACTTCTGAATATCATTACATAGACCCTTTCAGTACTATGGCGTCTATTTATTTATTTATGTTTTTCATTAGCTGAGTGGGGACGACCACCTTCACTCAATCGATCCATAGCAGGGAAACTAGAGTTAAAGGTAGATCCATGGCCTACGGGGCAGTGAGGACAGTTTTCAGCAATGGAT
Organism: Coenobita brevimanus; assembly: GCF_032717465.1. Classification (NCBI taxonomy): domain Eukaryota; kingdom Metazoa; phylum Arthropoda; class Malacostraca; order Decapoda; family Coenobitidae; genus Coenobita; species Coenobita brevimanus. The sequence continues at coordinate 23,848,173 of NC_137062.1, forward strand.
GGCACTGGCGTCGATTCTTTGCTGCTGTGTGACGGGAAGGCAGGAGGTGGTCAGAAATGTAAACAAACGTCTAGCTTCCTTGAGCCATAGCTACAATCAGGTGACTCTACACTGAATAACAAAACAAAAAGTTTTCTGTAACCAAGGAAGCCATTTACTACGCCGAATAATTACCATATCACCACTTGGACGCCTAGTGTGCTCTCGGGCTAATGCCGGGTGGGGTTTGTAAGGATTTATACCCCGAGGATGACTGGGGGTTTAATGCACACATAATACCATTCAGTGGGTGAACTTGGCTGGTCACATTACAATCTCTTCTGAACGTCTCATTCTCTTCTGTCTTCTGTCCATTTGCCAACATTTATCTAATCTCAAGTCTCCACTCCTTTCCACTCTCTGTTTACCTCTCCTTTCTAATCTGTACTACATATCACTCCCTTCACTCCATTACGCCTCATTCAGCCCTTTGCCTTCCATTCTCGGCCACCCATTCACCCAGACGATCATCGCCTCCATAAATGTTCATGATTTATGACCTGACTCAAACCTTGACCATGTTGATATATAAGGTGATGCCAGTCAACTCTCTCTCTCTCTCTCTCTCTCTCTCTCTCTCTCTCTCTCTCTCTCTCTCTCTCTCTCATGTATGTATGCATTTATACATATATGATTGTATGCATGTGTTTTTTATGTGTCCAATTCTGTGCATAGGCTTCAAAACCCTTTCTGAAGGCCCAGTAGTCCTCCTACATACTACACGCTTCCACAAGTCACAACCTCGGCTCCAACACTCACCGTCCATTTTGAATAGTAGTACATGCCAGGGCTGCCTCATACAGCACTGGTGTATTGGTGTTAGCGGGGGCATTTTTACATGTCGGCTAGATCAGCAAAGTCTGTACTGATGAAATTAAAATTCTTAAACTGTACTCTGCTCCAGCCAGGATTCAAACCTGAGTCCATTAGGACTGCAGGCCACCTCTCTACCGATTCGGTATGGGTGGATGGATGGAAAGATGTATCCATTTATCTCTGTATCTGTTTTGCTTGTGTGTTCCTGTAGTGACCTATCCTGGTGCTTGTGTGAACAGAGTAACACTATGCATCCACTAACATTAACGCCTGACCACCTCACTGGGATAGTTAGGTCTGTGTGATATTTGTATCTTTATAACTCTCTCATCATACCATCATCCCTCCTTGGTCTTTGCCTCCAGTTCTCCCCCCTTTACCTCTGTTTTATTAACCTCCTTCATCTCCGGACCTCTCCCTGGAATCAACTAAGAATATAGGATTTGTTGTTTTTGGCTTTGGTTCATCTTTTTAGTCTACAATTTTCGCTATCCTTGAGAGAGAGAGAGAGAGAGAGAGAGAGAGAGAGAGAGAGAGAGAGAGACTTTCATCTGTGCTACACACACACACACACACACACACACACACACACACACACACACACACACACACACACACACACACACACTCACCCTACTTAACTGCTACATTTTTCCCTTCGTCGATGAAGAGGTCAGCATCAGAACCTGACTTTAATTGAGTTGGCCGGAAAGGAGGGGAGGAAAGGGTGGGGGAGAACGTAAGGTAGTGTACGATACTTGCTGTCAACAAGAGATGAATGATAAAGTAGGAAAGGATGGAGTCTTTTCCATATCCATGACCATAAAATGTAACCAGTACCATATTATCACTTTCTGATCGCAGAGACCCGAGGCTAGGCTACCGTAGTCCAGTACGGTGAAGGGTAACTTATGCTTTTGATAGCGTTATATATGACAATCTTACCTCATTCCTGCCTTGCCCACGTTCTAATCTATCCTGACTTTCTCTCCCAGTTCGATCTGTTTTGTCTATATTTGGTTTTTGTTTTGCTTGTGCTTTAACCTATTCTGTCTCCTTCTTTTTCCGCCTTTCTCTTGTGCTTATATCCTGCTTCTATTTGCCGTGGTTCTAATCTGTTATACTTCGCCTGTCTATGTCATGATCTGTACTATGTTCTTTTTCTCTTCTGCCCGTTTTCTGACCTGTCCTGCCTCACTGTCTTTGTCCTGCTCTGTTCTGTTTCAGTCCTATCCTTGTTTTCTTTTGTACTCACAGTTTCAGCACAGACCCACTAACATCTCTCCAAGCACATGGCAACAGAACTACAAATTTATGATCGACTGCAACCCGAGGATCACATTTATAAAGGATCCAAAACACCTTTTACGATAAAGGAATTTCCATAACAGTCAGCTGTTATCACATAGAGCTTTGTTCTTCGTATTTGATCACATAAATATTACCTATAATTTGCTGCATAAATTAATCTCCAAAACAGTTAACTGTATCACATAATTATCATTTTGCTTTTAGATGCTGTCACGATAATATTCACTCTAATATGTTTGGAATGTGTTTGACAGCTGTATGAATGAGAACAAATGTATATACATTAACCTGTCATCGTGTACACAGCATAAGGTTTGTATAGTTTAAACATGTCCAGGGAAATGTGCGGAACACTTCAAGATATTCTTGGTCCAACTTTGAGAACAAATGCTATATCAACATGTGACCATATCTCAGTTGTTAAGGACCTACAGTTACTGAAAACCTTACTGGTGAATGATGCGGGAGACCACTGTAACCCACAAATTCATCGGTAAATAATTATAGCCCCTTCAAGGTTGAGAATATGGCCCCAGTTGGTATATTATATATTATACAAAAACTGTCAAAGAATAACCTCTAAAAAGCACAGAGCAACACGTTGTCTAATGGATGAGGAACTAATGAGAAGAGGGAAAGAAGGACAACAAAAAGGGACAATATGCAATGACGCAAAGGGAGACGGCAAAATGGCTGAAAAAAATGTGAAACGATTAGAGGGCAGGAAGTAAAGAGAATTGGTAGTAGTGGGAGTGGTGGTGTAACAGCAGTAGCAGCAACAACAACAACAACAGTAGTGATAGTAGCAGTAGTCGCAGTAGTAGTTCAAGAAGCACCAGCAGCAACAGAAGGAGTAATAGTAGCCTAGTAGTAGTAGTAGCAGTAGTAGTAGTCACTGCTCCTCTGAACTGTGTGCATGCATTCCTCCGCCTCTACGACGGTCGCGTAGCACCCGTCTAGCAGCAAACTCTCATCCCTTTACTGTCCAGCTCTCTAATGCAAGAGTTAACCGTTACTCCCAGTCCTTCATTTATGCAACAGGTCAACTCTGGAACTGTCTCCCTCTGTCTATATTTCCAGCTTCCTATGATCTCCAGTCTTTCAAACGCAGTGTGTCCAGGCATCTCGAAATGATCGGATCTTGAATTTGGCTCTCTCTTGTATTTTGTTTTTCTCTTGGAAGGAACAGTTATTGCGGGCTCGTGGCCGTTGGTTCCTTCTTCCCCGCAAAAAAAAAAAAAAAAAAAAAAAAAAAAAAAAAAAAACGCAGCAGCAGCAGTAGTAGTTCAGGAACCACCACCAGCAACGTCAGCAGCATTAGTAAGAGTAGTAGTAACAGTAGTTGTTGTAGTAGTAGTAGTAGTAATAGTAGTAGAAGTAGTACTAGTGGTAGCAGTGGCAGCAGCAGTAGTAGTAATTGTAGTAGTGGTAGTAGTAGTACCAGTAGTAGTAGTAGTAGTAGTAGTAGTAGTAGTAGTGGTGGTGGTGATGGTAGTAGTAGTAGTAGTAGTAGTAGTAGTAGAAGAAGATGTCAGATGAGAAAACGGTATGATACAGAATGATTCATAGATAAAGGGGGGAAAGTAACTGGGAATAAAAAATGGATAAGAGAGAGAGAGTGAGAGGGTATAGGAAGCCAAGCAAGACAGTAGAAATGCTACTCAGTATTTGGGAAAGCACCTACAACATATTAGAAAGAAATTATGGATAATAATACTGTAGTAGCTGTGGATTAGAGAGACAGACAGGAAGACGGACATACTGTACTGGTAAGCAACTGAGGATATAAGAAGGCAGATAATAATGCAAAATGGTTGAAGGACATATGAAAGAGAAGTTAAGGGTATAGGAAGACTGCTAAACATTATATGAAAACAACAAAGCACTGGAAGGAAGTTAACGATATATAAATGCAGGTATATACTTAGAGAGACATATCTAAAAGTTCTGAGGTTCAGGGTAGGAGTGGACACTTAAAGTGGCATATTTAATTTTTGGTGCCTCCACACGATCTGCCTTTTTCAGGGAATGACTTATTAGAAGCTATATCTAATGCCTGTAACTACGATTGTCTATCCTTAGCTAACCAGAGTCTTATGTAGGTAGAATGAATGAATCAAACACGTATCCAGTAGAGAATGAGCTACATATACTTTACTAGAGGAGCCTAGATTCAGGCCCCTACACGCCGAAGAGAATATGGGATTGGTAGCTGAGAAGGGTGAAGGGAAGAGCAAAGAGGGTAGCGATCGTGACAATGACTTACGGTGACTGACTTGGAAGGGAGGCGATATGGACGAATTCGAGGTAGGGAGAGATGGTTCGACACACAGCTCATGAGAAACGTTGCGAGGGGAGAGATGGAGACAGATGGCACTGCAGGAAAGCTGAGGAGAGTAGTTGACCCAGGAGCCTATGTACCTTCACATTTAATTGGGACAAAGGCTGACCCCTCTCCATATTTAATCTGAGATTTACCAGGAATTCAAATCAAGAACTTAGTGCTAGTCACAAAGAAGTGCTGTAAATATTTTGTAGAGTAGCAGTTTGATCTTTTTCTGCAATAAAGCAAAGTGAAATAAACTGGAAATCAATAAAAAAAAAACTAGGTCAAGTTTATGGGAGGGTAACACAACACCAGACAAAAGCTGTGGTAGGCCTGAGATGGCAACTGATAGCATCGGAGGAAAGCTAAGGAGCGAAGAAAGACAAAGAGAGGCAGTACTAGAGAAAAGTTGAGGTAAGGAGGAAGGAGAGGAATCAAGGGAAAAGATGAAAATGGAACGGAGTTTATGAGGAGGAGAAAATTCGATATAGTCACTGAGACTTCAGACATTGCATACCTAAATTTATAATAAATTTCTCTTAACTTAAAATATTTAACAGCAGAGGAAAGTGAGAAGTAGAAGAGGCGAAATTTTATATCATTTTTGTACCCGACAGTACAGAACATTGAAATATCAAAGGGTACATTTTAAGGTGTAAGTATCGAAACGGGAGAATCACCTTTTTGACCTTAATTATCCATTCCCTTAAGCCCATGCACGAAGAGCGACTTATTTATACAGTATGGAAGTGTGTAAGGTGTAGGAATTGCAAGTGTTGCCTTAGGGGATTTTGTATAAAATGTGTTATGGGATGGAGCTCTCGTGATTTCCTCCCCATTTGTACGTTCAGGGGTCACTGGATGAGGAAATGCCTTCCGTCACCTAATCTAAGCTTAACTTGCTTTTACTCTGTCTTTCCAAAGCTAGGATGAGCCATCTCTCTACAGCTCAACCTAACCCAATCCTGCTTAATTTAAGCTATTCTAACCTAGACAAACCTAACCTTTTCTTAATTTACCTCACTCGGCCTAGACGAACTGACCTAGCTTAAAATAACCACACCCTCTCTTCCCAACCTTTCTCCTGTAATCATTGCTACTGTTAAAAATTCTTGTATGGCATAGGTTGGCTGACACGGGGTTTAATAAATGAGACAAGGGACTGGGTAAATAATAGCCAGGTAATCATATTAACGCCCACATGAACACCCATTTGCCAGCAACGCCTCGATATCCCGACAGTACCATTAAGTGAATGAGTCTCTGTCTGGTGATGTTGATGAGATTTTGATGGCGGTGGTAACTGGTCGGAATGGCTGAAATTACCTTGGTGATACCTGGTTGGGGGAAAATTATGAGGGAGGGGGGGAAAAGTTGTTAATGAGAGAGAGAGAGAGAGAGAGAGAGAGAGAGAGAGAGAGAGAGAGAGAGAGAGAGAGAAGTTCTCCTTGAAAATATAGAGGATTTTGTATGTGTGTGTGTGTGTGTGTGTGTGTGTGTGTGTGTGTGTGTGTGTGTGTGTGTGTGTGTGTGTGTGTGTGTGTGTGTTTTATGCTGTTCACTTCAGTGAAACAGATATTTCAGTTCTTGTAATTATGTGCAGTAGGAGGTACACTCTAGGTGCTGCGTTGTGGTGGTAGTGGCGTGGCAGTGTGGTGGTGGTGGTGTGGTTGTAGTGGTAGTAATGTTTTAGTTGTGGTGGTCGTATGGTTATCATTGTGTGGTAGTGGTGGTAGTTTGGCAGTAGGATTGTTAGCGTGGGGTAGTACCAGTCCTGTTGTTGCAGTGATGGTGATGTTAGTACTTGTATGTTAGTGGCGATGATGGTAGTACAGTGGTATGGTATGGTAGTATGGTGTTAATGTGGTGGTGCTGGCGTTCATTGATGGTGGTAGGTGATATGGTAGTGTGGTACTGGAGGTGGTACTATAATGGGTAGTGGTGGTAACAGGTGTGTGGTAGTAATATTGCTAGTGATGGTAATGGTGATATTACAGAGTTTTGATCGTATAAAATGACTGTTGGCAACTTTAACAGTGGTGGGAGATGTGATGGTAATGTTGTCAGCTATCACAGTCACGCTGTTGGCACATATAATAATAATGGTATATGATGGTCGCAGTAAGAATGGTTTTCAACACATCTCACAGTATCCAGTTTCGTCAGACATTTTTGCTATGATGTAGCCGGCAGCAAATATGAAATCGACCATGATGTATGAAATTACATACCCTCAGTGGAATTAATAACACGTGTTTTCCATGCATGTCATTGGTTTATGGATATGAAGATTTTTTTTCTAGTTAACGCTAAACGAAAAAAACAAAAATTAGGAGACACCACTGACTGAATGGATGAGAGTCTACATTAACCCCTTCAATCAGGTCATATTTTATTACTATATTTTATTCTTGCTGTCTTCATACGATTTTGTTCAACTTGGGAATGATGCTTCACATATAAGGGATTGATGAAGGCAATATCCATTCCCTTCAGTCTAAAAAGCCACTACCAAGTAGATCGTCTGATGTTAGCAAGAATCAAAGTCTTCAGTACGAAAGCTCGTTCCTAAGATAAATGATATCATGTTGTGGTCTCAAGTTTTGACTTTGAAAGCCATTACTTTATATACTGTAGAATATAATCCATTCAGTATGAAAGACATTTTTGCAAATGAAATGAAACCCTCTGGAAGCAGCAAGAACAGACTGCAAGAAAAAATATCAAGATGGAAAAGTTAACCTTTTCAGTACGAGATCTTCCTCGCATGCTCTGTACAATCGTCTGGTGGTAACAAGAATATACATGTAATATGATAAGGGGCGTCATCGCAATGAAGGGTCTAATACGCACTGTTATGCTCTATGTATGATAATCAGTCTTGTATATATCATGATATTCACTGTGCCATCTCACACATTCACTCTGGTTACGGTTCTCTCTTGACGACGACGACGATGATGATGATGATGATGTACACTAGCTCGGTACTGACAACTGGTGACGTGCTTTTGTACTTTTAATGCACACTAATAATTTTCTAATGAATATACAAGGAGAGGTAAACAGGAAAGAAATGAGTAGATTTAGTGAGACAATTTCCCTTTTATTCCACTGCATCTGCTTCAAACTTACGTTATGTCCGTTAGGCTACCTTCGTCCCTGACGCTTTATATAAATAAGAATCATCCATGAGCTGAGAAACATCTCATGTCTCTCTCAGTTTCGAAATCTTTACCAGCAGAGGAAAGTGGGAGGTAGAAAGAATAAAATATAAGGTAATTTTTGGCCCTGAATGTAAGGTATATTGAATTACCAGAGGGTACATTATAAGGTGCAAGCCAATCTAAATCCGAACATTGAATTTTTTTTTTTTTACTTTAATTAACCGTTCCCTTAAGCTCCCTGCATGACTCGTGACTAAAACATACATCATTGAAGTGTGAAAGGTGAAGGAATTGCAAATGTTGCCTTAGGGGACTTTGTACACGATGTGAAATAGGATGTTCTCGTGTTCTGCTCCCCTTTTTATACGTCCAGGGGTCATTGAATATTTTTCTTTTATTTTTCCAAAGCTAAGCTAAGCCAACCCAGTCCAGCTGAACCCAACCAAAATTAGCCTTAATGAAGCCATTCAAACCTAACCTTTCCTAACCCTACCTTAATTTTCCATACTCAGCATAACCCAGACTAACAGGACAAACTACCCTAACCAATCATTACCTGCAACCTTTCCTGCTTTAATCATTTCTATTTATCACGCATCTTGGAATGACATAAAGTAGCCAGTAACCAGTGCAATGAGGCAAAGGGCTGGTTAAATAATAGCCAGGCAATCATATTAACGCCCACACAAACACCCATTTCACAGCAACGCCTCGATACCTCGATATAACAGCACCATTATGTGAATGAGTCTCAATTGGGTGATGCTGATGCTGTTTTGATGGTGGTGGTAATTGGCTGGAAAGAATGAAATTGCTTTGATGATATCTGGTTGGGGAAATATATTGAGGAGGGGGTGGTTAATGAGAGAGAGAGAGAGAGAGAGACCGCATGCTTGACCACTAAATTACAAAGAGTTTGGGCTTCACACAGTTCCAGGAGCTTACGGTGACATGGGTTCTGGGAATGAGGGGTGGGGCCAGATAAAGGGAGCAGAAGGAGAGGGAAAGGTGTGGAAGAGGGGAAGAAAGAGGGGAGAAGTGCGCGTGCAAGAAATATTGGGATGGAAAGAATGAGGGTGGAGGGGTGGTAAGAGAGAAGATGATGGATGAAAACGAAACGGAGAAGAAAGGGAGGAAAAGGGGAGAGGAAATCGGAAGAAGAAAGGAAAAATGGGATGGGAGGACAGGAAAGAAAGATGAAAAAGGAATGAATGAAGGAAATATATAACGGGAAACGAATGGAAGGAAGGGAGAAGGGCAAGAGAAGGAAGAATGAGAGAGGTAGGAAGAGGGCGAAAGGGAGAGAGGAGAGGGCTAATATAGGGAGAGAGAAATGCAAGAAAATTAACAGAAGAAAGAAGTGAGGAAATGGACTTAACTAGCTACGAAGAGGAGAAAGGAGAAGAAGAAATGAGGAGGAGAAGGAGAACAGGGGGAAATTGGAAAATGAGGGGAGATTCCTCCTGTCTTTTACAGTAAATAAGATAGGTGCACAGAAGTTATGGGTAACTAAACTGATTTGCTTTGAAGTTCTCTATGAAGCGAGAACAAGAGAGAAATAGATATTATTATCATATTCATAGTACTGAGGACTCAATGTGTATACATCCAACAATTGTGTGTTCTTTACAAAAACAAGAACAACACCTGGTGCAGCAGATAAAGAACAACATCAACAATAACCACCCAAAGCAACAAAAACACCATCAGTGTCATCACAAGCACAACCAACACCATCATCATCCAAAAGAATAACAGCGTCAAAAATAGCATCCCAATCACCACCACCAAAAATTTCTACGAATAACTACAATAACCTCAAGAAACCAAAAATAACACAACCAGCACAGCAATATCCACAAAGGCTTTGCATAGTAAATCCCTCCGTCCCAGGGTGGGAGTGGCGGCTATTTGGTATTCAGGTCAAGGCGGGAAATCGCTTTTACAACTTTTCACCCCAAATTTCATTATCATTCTGAAAATATTCCGCTGCAAACTATGTAGGCGAAATTATGGGTGATGGAAATTTGGTGGGTGAACCACGACGTACTTGTAAATACCAAAGTGTTGTTTTGGTGGCGAAGTGTGGTGTGCTACGGATGTGGTGGTGTGGCCACAATGTTTCGGAGGTAAGAGCAGAGGACACCACCTTTATAAAGATGCAATGAATTTTGTTCAGAATGCCTAGAATATATTTATATTTAAAGGACGAAAATGGACTGCTCCTACAACTTTATTACCAAATCTTGATTACGTGATATTCTATGAGTTTTAGGTATGTGGCTGGAATGAGTCTTCTTGGTTGTTAATCAAAGCGAACCTTCAGCCCAACTGTACTTGACCATTACCAGAACTGATGGGGATTAGAAATCCTCGTAAGTGTAGAAATATAGCGTTGCAGTATCTTCATATTGATAGAGTTTAAGAGATCGTAGAACGCAAGCTGCACCAAACGATCAATGTTTCATATATAAAGAAGGTCATGTGGTTAAGATGACCAGAGTCCCGCTTTTAGGCGGGACAGTCCCGCTTTTTGGACGTCAGTCCCGCTTTTTTAATTGTGACTAGAATGTCCCGCTTTTTGAGCAAATTATCTTAATTGTCCCGCTTTTAGAAACTTACTATCGTATTAGATATAACATGACCTTCTTTTATGAAATGAGGATGAACTAGAAAAAAATATGCATAATCCTAACTAAATGAAATCCCGAATTATTAATATAAAGTCTGTAATGCTCACCAGCTGGTAACTTTGGTCGACCCATTCACTGTACCGTACGGTATGTTCGGAGTTCGTAGACGTTAGTGTTTGATTAGCAGCCTCAGTTTGAGGTGTAGGGCAGCAGCGGTCGCTGTCACATTAGTCACTATCTGTCTGTCTATCTATCTACCTATCTATATCTATCTATCTGTCTATTTTTCTATCTACCTATCTATCTATCTATCTATATAGACACACACACACACACACACACACACACACACTCACGCACGCACACGCGCGCGCGCGCGCGTCCCGCTTTTAGCTCCAGTAAATCTGGCCACCTTACATGAGGTCCAAACAAAGTTAAAGGAGAATTCTGCACCAGCTGTGGTTCTTAACACCCTCAGGCTTCTATATCTCAGTTTCAGCTAAATGGATTGGAGTTAGCTGTAAATAAATTCTGGTGTTGTCCCGTTTATGAGAGATATAAGTTTGTTGACATTTGCTCCATGGCAGATATTATTTGTGCAGGGGTGTGGTGCAGACTCGAACTTTTACGTGAGAGTCTGAAGTAACTGCTAGATGTCCAGAAAATAACTGTCCAACAGTGAGTGAAAGACAATACCTATATGTATGAAAAGTAAAGTTTATTTTTCGCGCGTGCTTTGAAATTGTGTGGTCAGTTTGTTACAATGTGGCGGTTAAACACTGGCATCAAAGACGAAAATAAAAAAAAAAGATAAAAAGATAAAAGTCTTCTGCACGCTAAAATGAGAAAAGTGAGACGAATGTGCAGTTGTAAGGACTCCATACTATAAATACAATTAATTATAGAAAACATGATAGATAGATAGATAGACAGAGCACCAGCCAAGCCTGGGAACGGGATATGAGCTTGCAAGTGTAAGTGAGGAAATGTTGACAATACACCGGAAGCAGGAAGTCAGGGGATGAGATAGGTAGTGTGTCAGCGATATAGGCACACGAACAACGCTCGTGACCATACACACACATACACACATACTCACACACAGGCTTCTAGAACATTTCAACAACAGTGTAACACACGTGACACGACCCCTGCTACACCAGAATTTAGGAAGCAGAGCTCAGAAGGAGGTTAGCTATAGAACAGACAGGTAGTGGAGAGAGTGAACAAGAAGAGGGGTCCAACTAGACTTACTAGTATATTAAGTCTCTGTAATACATACGCTGCCCAACTTAAGACTTTCTCTGAAGATAATAAATCAAGATCAACTCCCTGTATTTCATCTTTCACTCCTCCTGCTCTTCAATTATCAAAATAACAATAAAAACTCAAGACTCACTTATTACAAGAATAGAGAGTCACACGGTGCTACATTAAGAAATAGAATAATATGTACAGATTCAAGAGGACGCTTGGACGTTGAGTGTTAGTGAGATGATGTTCTGTACACAGGTAGGTTGAGGTGGTGTGTATCTTTGGGGAGAATGGCTGAGAGTAACTTGGTTAAACACTGAACAGACCAGCGTGAAAGGGACAGCCTCTATGAGCAACGCAAACGAATCATGGGTTGAGACCTAAGAGGAGACCCTAGTGTTGGCAGAATTGGCCAGAATAATGTCAGTCTGCGCAGCTTGGAAACAGCCATCAGGCAAATCACAGCAAACTCTGTGTAAATGTGTGTAATCTAGAATTCCGGGGGGTCATGACGGGGATAGTGTAAAGAGTGTATTATATGTAGTGGTCATAACAAAGTGTGTGTGTGTGTGTGTGTGTGTGTGTGTGTGTGTGTGTGTGTGTGTATTAGTGATGAATGTTAAGCCTGCATCTGCATCCATATCCACGGAGCAAATACACCCTCACCTAGGTGAGGATTATACAGATTGTATGATCGTCACAAATATTTTTCACACCCACTCACCTCATCTTGCACTCTCACTCACTCACTCTCGTACTTAGTTTCAGTCACTCAGTTCACTTTCTCTTACTCAGTTCACTTTCACTTACGCTTACACTCTGACACTTACTTTTATATTCCCACTGTAGGTGTTACTCGCGTACTTAAGCATTCACCCACTCACCACCATTATTGTTCAGTCCATCACACTCTATAAATCAATCACATCAAATATAGTTACTTTCATACGGAGCTACTCACACATTCACGTATTTACTCTTACACTCGTCCATTCTCAATATCTCACTAATATTCCATTACACTCAGTTCCTCATTCTCATTCATTCACTTACACATTCATCAACTTTTATACACAAATTAATTCTCGTCATGTATTTTCTACCATTCTCGCCTTCTCTCTCTAACATTTTTAAATTCAAGCAGTCACATTACTGTCACATTCAGTGTTCCATATTCTCATTCATTGTCACCTACACTCTCTCCCTCACTTCCATTCACTTGTACTCAGTTACTCAGGCCTGTTTTCATTCTTACTCCCACAAATTAACTCAGTCATACCACACACTCACTCATAGTCTGTTATCTATACTCACATCATTTGGTGTTTCATTTATTCTATCATTTACTCATCTAATTCTGTTTCATGTCTACTAATAATCATAATCTAACTCTCTTCCATGTATACAAAGTTTTGCAGATTTAGTTATATGGTTGTCACTTGTAATATCAGGTTCCTGAAGCTACGCCTGAGGTTAACTCAGAGCTGTAGGTGTCTTTGCATAAATTTTAAGGGTTGTCCAGTTGTGTCAGCTTTTTTGCACAAAATATAGTATAAAGTTAAAATTATTGCGGCATATCAAACAAAGTATTATTATTATTATTATGAGAGAGCGCAGGTTTGGCCAAGCACCAAGCTTTTTATGACTAGTTCTGAAGCATGTGTTATTAAAGGAACTCTTCGAAACTTTCTTTGTCAGTCGTTGACAACACTCAGTGATGTGAGAAGCAGGTTGATCATATGTAACAAGTACAGATTTTAAATAAAAGGCCGTAATATATTTACAGGCATACTGGCAACTTTACGCTTTTAGAATTGATAAAACTATCGTTAGAAATTCTTCGAGCAAACTCACAATAGATGGATGTGCAATTATCACTGAATTGAAATACTGTTAATGGCACTCTTGTTGCTATACAACATTTCACATATAAGTTGTTTGCCAAGGTCATTAATGTAGCAAATCAAAATGGAAAGTTTCCCAAACATTTTTTGTTCATTTTGGCAGCATCACATTTACTGGCTGATGCACTGTCCTTCATGGCTGTTTAAGCATGATCATGTGACACACACACAATATATAATTATATATATATATATATATCATCATCGTCTGCCGTTGAGGTCCACTGCAGGACCGGCCTATCCCTACCGAAGCAGGGACGATACAGCCAATGTATCTCTACCCAGTGGCTTAGGCTGTCTGGTAGAGACTGTATGTAGGGTGAGAAGTGCCTGTAAGTGTAATTGTAGTGTTATAGTGGCTTTGGATGTGGTGTAGTCTGTGAACTAAGTGTAATCGGCCCGCCTTAAGCAGATTGGGTGCAAGCATACTAGTATGCGACACAGGTTCAACCACGGCACCCCTTATGTCCGCCAAAGTAGCAAGTGGCTCGGTGAACGATTCCCAAAGTTTTTACAACTCTGGCGGGAGGCGAACCCTCGTCCACAAGCGTGCGAAACGCACACTCTACCACTGTACCACAGAGGCTCCATATATATATATATATATATATATATATATATATATATATATATATATATATATATAAATAAAGGTGGTCCAAAAATATAAACAACGGGACAGCATGACAAACACAGGTTACCTCTGCTCCCTTTTGTTAATCAAACGAACCTGCAAAATTTCAATTCTCTAGCTAAAAGTTTACAGGTCGCTACAGTTTTCACGTTTTGTTACCATCATATTATTGCACTGCACCATAGACGACGTCAACACTGAACATAAAAACTGAAGTTTTTGTTACTAATGTTAAAATAAACAGTAAGCACATACTCAGAAAAGTCATATCAGCGCAGTAAACTCTGTTATATTTCGTTGAAAGTTCTATACAATAAAAGCCTCCTTCAAAAGAAAGGAATATAATGCTGATGATGCTTCACGATGGTCAGGATGTACTATTTTTGTCTGCCGTCCTTCGTGAGGGTCGATTTGAATATTATCACAACTGAAATCGCTCTTTCAGTGCAGTCACTGACAACCGTCATCTTATCACAGGCCACTTTAAGCCGTTTGTAGATGGGGTCTTCATCCCATGCCTGGGGCATCTTCTGTTAAAGTCGGTCAGCTTCTCCATCCCCATCTGGAAGGAGGACTCCAAAATTGCTCATGGTCTTGGCTGTCACGAACTCAAACAGCGGCTGCTGAGGAGAAATTTTCTTGCATTCAAGTTACTTCAAAGCTTTTTTCTTTAGAGGCCTCTTCAGGTTCTGAATCATAGCATTCTTTTTTGAGAGTCAATCCATTCATCGAAAAAGGCCAAGCTGATCATCTCCTCTGAAATGTATTAGAGATGCTGCTTTCAAGCTGCAAAAGCTGTCTCGGTGAGGCTTCGTTCAGACAGGCCACTCTGGAGACGGCACATGAAGTCAATGTCGTTTTGGGGAGCATATGTGGCAATCATCGCTTCGCTCCAGTTCTTGACACAGCTAAGAGCAACAAAAAGGCTGACTCTGTGCATCGCATTCCTTTCCTGAACAGTAAGCTTAAAATGAGCCCTAAACAGGTATATCTTCTACTTCCGATGATGAAGATGAGAGGAAATCAATCGTCAATGAATGGACTCTCTGAGCCATACCTTCCTTGTCTCTATCAGATTTTTTTTTTCTCTTTTGCTCTGTCTCCATTCGCTGCATTTAGTCTCACAGGATTTCTGGAGCAGCCTGTCGACTCCTGCCAATGTCGATTGCATGCGATCTTCCTGCTGATTGATTAGAAAAGCCTGGTCTTCCTCGTTTTGGATCTGTATCTGGGCATCTAGTTTGGAGATGTCGTACAGTTTTTCAAGATCTCGAAAAAAGATACCTTCCTTCATTTGACCTGACTCAGAATCCTTCAGTCGATTATCCTTCAGCTTTTTTAATTGCTCGACTGAAGCTACTTCTTGCAGTAGCAGACGATTGAGGTCGAAACACCAGCTGAACCTCAGCAACAATGAATAATGTCAATCACTGCAGATGAACTGTCAGACTTGGTTTTCTTATGGATTACATGGCGGTAAAAGAAATGCCAGAGCACTTGACCTTTAGATGGCAGTCGACAACCAATGATCGTCTCTTCAGGATGACCAGTCAACCAGAAAGAAACACTGCCTCATGTAACGGCTGTAGCCATATCACCTGCAATCAGAAACGCAACTTGAAATAGTGGAAGCCATGCAAAGTAGGCTGTACAAAACACACACACACACACACACACACACACACACACACACACACACACACACACACACACACACACACACACACACACGCACACACACACACACACACACACACACACACACACACACACACACACACACACACACACACACACACAGTGCCGGATTTGGGATGTGGGGGGCCTAGGACCCGTTTTGGTGAGGGGCCCATCCCAAGCATCAAATTAGCATGGTGGTAAATGCTAATACATTTTTAACCCTCGCACTGTTGCAACGATATGCTCGCTCGCACGATACATCTCGCCCCTGACGACTTATGATACTGTATTCAGAAATTGATGTCATTAAAGATAAGGTAAAAACGATACTTTCTGAAAAATCTCCACATTAATTAGCCCTAAATGAATAAAACAGAGCAGCCCTGAAATGCACTGAACACTTCCTAGCATATCACACATAACAGAATAATCATGAAGCGAGAGAGAAAAAAAAAGTGTGCACTCACCACTCAACCCTTGTATAAACTGTTCATTGAACGAACAGTTTCTAGAAATTTGGTCTAGTCCAGGTGCTTTCCGCAATTTTTTAATGGAAAATTTTTATTAAATCATCAAAATCCAATGAGCGAAGGATGTCTGACTCAATGCTCATGACTGTCAAATTCATAAGTCACTCCTGTGTCCTGCTTGTTGGCAGACGATTCTTAATTAATCAATTTCAGCTCAAAAAAAAAAAAAAAAAAAAAACACGCTCAGCACTGCACTTGCTCACCATTACAGCCAGGTACCTTCTCAGGGCTACCTCCACATTGGGGAAAATATCTAGCACATGCTTATCGTGGATAAGTTTGTAGAGAAATAGCTCAGCACTAACGTCGTTTGGCTCTTCGTCAGCATAATATTCGCAAAGCCAGCAAACTGGATGAGCTCTTCAGGAAATGAAGTCTCCAGATCGTTGGGATAAATATCCAGTAATTTCTTAGCTGGTCGAGACAGCTCTCCAGAGGATAGCTTTGTCAGTCGTCTGAAGCAGCCAAAGCGACCTGACATCAGCTCATACGCATGCAGCCGTTGGTTAAGAGAAGCTATGAACTGATCGATGACAGGAATGAAATCCTCTGACGGTGACATCAAGTGATCAAATATGAACACTTGTTGGCGGCTGGCACCGGCTCCAGGGCTGCCAGATTTGAATGTGGGTATATGACCAAATTCTTCAATTTTCATTCCCATATTCAGTTTCTCATTAATAATAATAATAATAATAATAATGGTAATATTAATCTTTTTTTGGTTGTCTGTTTGTTTCTCAAAAGCGCCAGTTCTTCCACAGGGAATTCATAAGCACTCGACAGACATACACATTATTTTTACAGTTAACAAGAATTGTGACATCTCTCATACACAATACATACTTCATCAGTAAAAAAAAAAAAATATGAAAGTGGCAATAATACAACCTTATAATCATCCGTCATAGTACCTTTCTCCAGGTCATAGCATTTTGAAAAAAAGAAAGGCTTTCAGCTGTCTCTTGAAGGATTCAGCAGAAAAGAGTTGTCTCATGGACGATGGCAATCTGTTATATAATCTAGGGGCTCTATACACAAAAGAACGATCAGAGAAAGATGACTGGTGAATGGCTTCTGGCTCGTCAAGACACAAGGAACCATCTTCACTACGTAACATCGCACCCGGACGTGCCGATGGGAGTTTTAGCAATTCAGCAAGATCTTCGGTTCACCAAACTTCAGAACCTTGAGTGTAATAAGACACAGTTTAAATTCATTTCTAGCCTTTACTGGTAACCAATGCAGCTCAATTAGGAACGGTGTAGTCCAGGTTCTCGGGGGGAGACCAAAGATAGGCCGTGCTGCCCTGTTCAACACAGAGTAAACTTTTGTTAGTATATTACTTGGAAGCCCAATCCACAGTGAATTACAATAACCAACACAAGACAAGACCACTCCATGGACCAATGTTACAAGGCAACGTCTATTCGGGAATTTTCTCACAGAGTACAGATTTCTGATATGTAAGTTGCACCCTCTGACAGCCTGATTAATATGTTCCTTGTATTTTAACTTTGAATTAAAATGAACACCCAGATTTCGAACAGAACAGACTGGATGAAGCTGTGACACGCCATCAGAGCCGGGGCATCATCAGTGTCATTACCAAATTTCTTAAAGAAAGAATATTCATGTATTTACCCCTTGCCAATGTAGGTACACTCACACCAAAAAGTATCGGTGCAGAATATGTGTTAAATATTATGACACACGGAACAAAGGGAACTGGAAATTGCGGCTCTATCCTCCCACATGCAGGCATCTCAGACGAAAAATGACAGCTATATCAGATATAATTCTTGTGTCCTTCATAATGAGTAGGAAATGGGCGTAAATGTTATAATATATACAGGTATTAACAGGCTGTCAGTGCTGCATGGTCGAGTCATTCCGGATGGCATCGGACCCACAGTGCACCGATACTGTCTGGTGCGAGTGTACATGTATAAGGGAAAAAATTATTCATTTGAAAATTAATGGCACATGTTCTGTATTTTCATGTTCTAAAAGCTAACAAATTAATTGAGTACTCATCCAATCAAGTTCATTACCATCTCCAAATCCAATACCAAATCATGCTTATTCATTATCTGACGGATTTTTCATTACCAAGTCGGTCCTGTTTTGGAAATGAAAAATACCAAATGTCAAGCTGCCCATCGTTTGGTGGGAGGCCCCTTCTGGTGCGAGGCCCGGGGCCCAGGCCCCGTGGGCCCACCCCTGAGTCAGGCCCTGCGCGCACACACACACACACACACACACACACACACACACACACACACACACACATTTTATCTTCATGAGTGTGCGACGCAATATGCACAACAGCACATTGCACAACCAGCTGACCGAGCGGCGAGGCCGCCTGAGTGTATTTATAGACTCATTGCCAAACCCTATAGAACATTCTATAATTTTCTAGAACCTTTTATAACTTTCTTGAATATTCCACAATTTTCTGGAATCATTTATAACTCTAGATCATTCTGGAATATTCTGCAATCTACATTTCTCTCGAACCGTCCATACCCTCTTAAAATTGCATGTTTAGAGCGACCTCTAAGCGTTGTCAGATCGGCCTCATTTTTTTACATGTCACTAAGGCAGTGAATTAAATGAAGGGCACCTTGTGTCTGAATCAAAATATGCTATGTGATACTTCAGTAGATGACCATGCACCACCGTAATATATATATATATATATATATATATATATATATATATATATATATATATATATATATATCATCAGCCGTTTGAGCATCCACTGCAGGACCGGCCTATCCCGATCGAAGTCGGGATGATACACCCAATGTATCTCTACCAAGTGGCTTAGGCTGTCTAGTAGAGATTGTATGTAGGGTTAGAAGTGCTTGTAAGCGTAATTGTTGTGTTGTAATGGCTTTGGATGTGTGTAGTCTGTGATCCAAGTGTAATCGGCCCGCGCAAGCTGACTGGGTGCAAGCATACTTTATAGTAAGCGACACTGGCTCAACCACAGCACCCCTTGTGTCCGCCAATGCAGTACATGGACGGGTGAACACTCCCAAAGTTTATTACCCTGGCACAGCGGATATATATATATATATATATATATATATATATATATATATATATATATATATATATATATATATATATATAATCATCATCAGGCATTTGCGTATCCACTGCAGGAACGGCCTATCCTGACCGAAGTGGGGACGATACAGCCTATGTATCTCTACCAAGTGGCTTAGGCTGTCTGGTAGAGATTGTATGTTGGGTGAGAAGTGCTTGTAAGTGTGATTTTAATGTCAGAGTGGCTTTGAATGTGTGCGTAGTCTGTGAACCAAGTGAAATTGTCCTGAGCAACCTGACTGGGTGCAAGCATACTTTATAGAATGCGACACTGGTTCAACCGCAGCACCCCTCAACTCCGCGAAAGCAGTACATGACCGGGAGAATGCTCCCAAAGTTTATTACCCTGGTGGGGCGCGAACCCTCGTTCTCCAGTGTACAAGAAACTCACATTTTGCAACTGTACCATAGAGGCTCCATATATATATATATATATATATATATATATATATATATATATAAAAAAGCTACATAAAGTTGAACAGAAGAAGGAAAAAACAAATTAAATATAAAAGATAATCCATACTCCAGATTACTGGTGTCCTCCATTCATAAAAAATCTGTAGCAGTTGGACCTGGACTACTTTAAGCTGAAGTTTGAGAGGAAACCATTTTGGGGAAGCAAGTTCCAGAGAGATGAAGTTTGGGGAATAAAAGGTTTTTGACAGAAAGAAGTTCTGCGATATGGCAATGTGACAGTCCAGTCATGAGCGCTACCAGATGCCCGTGTAACACGTGGGAAGGCATGGCGAGGAGACACAATGGATTCAACTTTGTCTGAGTATTTGCCATAAATAAGTTTGCTAAATAATGTAAGGGATGCAACATTCCTTCTTATTTGTAGGGGAGGAAGTTCATTTGTAACTTCGGGGTTAATAATAATTCTTACAGTTTTCATTTGAATTCCGTCTAGTTGTTTCAGTGCAACCTCTCCACATCCATTCCACAAGGGTGTGCAATATTCGAGCTGAGAGCTCACATGACTTTTGAAAATCATAGCTAACTGCTCGTCAGTGAAGTAGTTGCTGATACTGTACAATAATCGAAGTTTCTTTGAAGCGGTTTTAGCAAGTGATCTAACACGAGAGGTCCACCTGAGGGTATTGTAGGTGATGCACCAAGTATTTACATACTTTTGAAAAAAAATGAATGTTACTAGCATTGAAAATAATAGTGGAATCAGGCAACATCTGTCGATCAGTAAATTCTATATAATTATTTTTCCTAGTTTTAAATGAGACAATGCTATTTTGTCCCCATTCAGTGATCTTAGATATGTCTTGATTTATGGAGATTGCTGTACTGAGTTGTGGGTTAGAGAGATTAAACTTTGTGATTGGGTTTTTAAATGTGAAGCAACTTGAAGTGTTGAGTCATCTGCAAATGACTGAATGGGATCATAGGTGATAGATAAGAAGCCACCAATATGAAACAGGAACAGGGTTGGAGACAGGACTCATCTTTGTGGCAAGCTGGCATTAATCGAGTGGAAACTGGAATATACCACATCTACTCTTATCTTCCTGTCGCTGAGATCATGAAATCAATGGAACAAAAGATGATAGGCCATAGCAAGGGAGTTTAGATAGCAGGGAACTGTGCCACACTCTGTCTAAGTCTTTGGAATATCAGTAGTTACAGCATGGGTTTCTCCATGTTGGTCAGCTGAGTGATGAATGGTATATGAGCCAAGAGATTGAATATATCAACAGTGGATCTTTTGTGGTGAAACCATACTGTCTGTCACTAATTAAGTTTTTGAATTCAAGATGTTTAACAACACTATGCTTATTAATTACTACCTCAAATTCTTTACCAAAAGAAGTTGTGAGAGCTAATGGTCTACCATTTCAGGTGTCAAATAGGTCCATGTGCCCATTCTGAGAAAGAGCATTTTTGACCTCCAAAATTAGGGTTTGTAAATTTATGAAAAATGTTATAATCATGCATAAGGAACTAATACGCATTTGTCTACAAAATATTGTAGCTTTGCTTACCATACAAGAGCCGTAATGACGATGGGAAGTTGCATAGCAAGTGGTGTGTGGTAGCACGGTGACCACACATGTACAAGGTCTGTCCAGATAATATCCAACATTTGGCTCTTAAAAATAAATAGCTAATCTGTTGAGCTAAGAAACTAATCCCCCTAATAGTAGGCCCCTTCTGACTTAACACACGTAGCCCAGCGTTCTTTTCACTGCCTGAAACATTTTTCGAAGTCGGTTTTCGGTATCTCCTGCAGGTGCTTCGTCGCATTTGTCATGATCTCTTCTCTTGGGTGAACATTGCTCATGACATGTTGGAGTGTGCAAATCGAAATCCAGACTTTCTGAAGAATGTTTGCACTGGATGTGAGACTTGGGTGTATGGGTATGACTCAGAAACCAAAGCACATTTGTCCCAGTGGAAACATGCAGGGCTGCCTCAGCCAAAGAAAGCACAACAAGTCTACAACAAGGTGAAACGTACTCACATGTTGAATGCGTTTTTGGACTACCGCGGTGTTGTGCATCACGAATATGCACCAGAAGGTCAGACCGTTTAGAGACAATACTATCTCCATGTTATCCATCGTCTTTGTGACGCAGTTTAACGGAAGAGACCAGACCTATGAAAAGTGGCAAGTTGGAAGATGCCAGAGACAATGCCCCTGATCATTCATTTCAACTGATTCAAGAATTTTTGGCCAAGCAACATCCCTCAGGTCCAGAAGGCTCCCTGCTCACCAGACATGACTCTGTGTGACTTTTGGATATTCCCCAATCTCAAAACTCTACTGAAAAGTTCCCAAATTCAGACAAGGAAAGAGATTATGACTAATGAGACGAAGCACCAGCAGGAGATACCAAAAACCGACTTTTGAAAAATGTTTCAGGCAGTGGAAAAAATGCTGGTCTACGTATTTCAAGTCAGAGGAGGCCTGCATTGAGGTGTATTAGTGTCCTAGCTCAACAGGTTAGCTATTTGTTTTTTCAGAGCTTAATCCGCCCCATCCCGACCACTTTTCCACCACTGCCTCCCCCCAATCCCGGCCATTTTTGGATTTTTTTTTGTTTTGGCTCAAACCTCCGCTTTTGGTGAGAAACATCGAAAATTCATAGAGAAATCGCTCACCTGAGGTTTAAAATATTCGATACAGGTAGGAGTACCTCCTTACCTTACTGGGTTTTCTAACAGGCTGGCACCAAAGAAAACGAGTTCTATGGGAGGATAACTATTTCACACCACTCATAAACGGTATTTATTTATTTACTTTGTGCGAATTTATTTGTAGTACAAGAATATATTGGTTTTCAAGCAGTAATATGGGCATTATAAGCACTGTTTCACTCACTAACTCATCACCATACCTGACCTTTTTTTTGCCACATTACCTGATCATCATTTCTGTTTCTTCCTCTAATGCTATGTAAAGTTTGTCCTCCACATTGTCATTGATTGGGGAATCACTCTGGCCCTGAATTTCGTACCGTGGCATGACGTGGCTTTACTGGCCAGGTCCTTGATAACAGGTGAATTGCTGAGACAATGGCATTCAGGGGGGGGGGGAGGAGGTCATGCTGGGTAAGGCATTGTCCCTGCCTGGCATCTTGTAGAGGAAGGTGTCACGTGTATACGTACCAAAAATCGCTTCCTAAAATTGAAAATTGTGCAAATTAGGGACCTTGCAATTGATTCGCATTTATGTACATGTAATGCCACAAATTTAGTATTTATGTATATGTCAGATAGAGTATAATCTGAATACTAGTCTATAAGGCTCCTGTTCTAAGTAGTAGTTCATGTGTTAATGATCAATATAGGGACAACTTTATTTTTATATGTATATCTCTGTATCTATGCATAGGTAGTGTAATTGGGAGTGTTGAGCTATGGGAGTTCACCCACTTAGTAGGTAACGAATAACAGATGTGGGCAACATCCCCTTGATTGTGGTGCGTCATTGCCGGGCACCAAGTTTAAACCTTAAACAGAATAATAATGGGTATGCAATTCTTTCCGTATCATTGTTGTGAAATGCTTACTAATGAAGCTGCTAGAATCCAAATATGTGAAAATAATGGTAAGAAAAGGCAAAGATAATGTAATTTGTGAGGATCAAGTAGTTCCGCTTGCCCTAGCCGTCACTAGATGGCATAAGCTACCCCAAACTCAGGGCGGGATGGCGGTAAATTCAGTATTTAACTGTAGTAAGGAATGAATCCCAAATTTTCCCCAATTCAATCAAAAGTCTTAACACCATGTGTACTCTACTATATAAATAGTGAAGAGAATTAAAACCCACCATATTGCAAAAACACAGTCTCATTTGACTAGCAGTAGCATCCCTGTGTGCCCACTGCCCAGTTAAGCCACATTGGCTAACCAGACGTTGTGGGTAACAGACGTTGTTTCAGGTGAGCTGTACACATTCCTCCTTTCTCCCCCCCTTGCTTGTTTTAATTCTTGCTTGTCGTGAACAATGTGAAGTAATGTTGTTAAAAGCTTAACGTAGACATTGGCTAACCAGACGTTGTGGGTAACAGACGTTGTTTCAGTCCACAGACACCGTGACTTTGGGGTTGCACGAGGCCATCATGTGTTATTGCCCATAGACTAGTGGTACACACACACTTACACTACCCACAAATAGATTTATAACTGAATGCAGTAGCAATTGAATTATGAATCAATCAGGTGAATCTTTTTTTTTTTTTGATAATAGATAATGTACAGAATTTTGAAAGTTAATGTGATCAGTAACGGAAAAGCGAATTTAATTCATCAACCGTTTTTTTTCTCTCTTCTCTTATTAATAGGTTAGAAATATTGCGAGTGTTAACCCGCGGCGTCCCGTCGACGTACTTCCACGTCCTCACGTTATGTCACTGCCAATCCCGTTGACGTACTTCAACGTCCTGCAATTGCAAGGTTCATAATTTCCACAATTTTCAAAATTCGCGCGAGATTTTCGATTCGCCCACGTACCCAAGCCTCCCCTACCTGCCACCAGGCAGGCAGCGTCCCAGACCCCGCGTGACCTGCGCTCGCCTTTGTCTCGGTCACTCACCTGTTAGCAGTGACCCAGGTCAGACATGGCGCGTAAAGGTCTCTCAGACGACGAAATACAATCCGCCCTGGATGCCTTCACTGGAGACAGTGATTCTCCACTTGATGATGATGTGGTGGATCAAGATTATGTGCAGCCTGAGGAGGAAATAACAAGCAGTGATGAGGAGGTCCCTTCACCCCGGAAAAAGCGGTATGTCATGTATCGTAAGGCAAGGGAAGGCCAGCCTGCACCCAAAACACCTGCATGGACCTCTCTCCATCCCCTAGAGAGAGATTCTGATGAGGACGAGGATGAGGACGATGACGATGACGGCGGCTTAGGACGTGATGTTGCCTCGTGGTTGGGGAAGGAAAAAATCTCACCCCGAGGATCAGAAGGTGGGGCGAGAAGGCAAATAAAGTATGGCCTAGTGTTTTGTCTGGGGAAGGCGAAAGTGGTGTGGTGGGAGTGCGGGGTGAAAGGGAAAGTGGTGTGAGGGAGGCAGCACGAGCACGTGGTGCACGTAGGCCTAGGGGAGAGGAGGTGGAGCCACTCCCCAGCACGTCTTTCGCCATACAATATTCCCAAACTTCCTCCACACAGCCCCAGGATGTGGGGAAAGGAAGGAAAGGGAAGGGAAAGGGTAAAGAAAAAGGGAGAGGGAAGAGAAGTGCGAGTGATGAAAGGTGCTGCTCTCCACCTCCCCCACCACCACCAATGTTGCGTTGTGCCTTCAGCCATGTTTCAGAGAGTACCATAACTTCCTACACTACTGAAACTGTGTGGGATGGCGATATGACGCTCAGTATAATGGTAAGGCCAGTCAGTATGTGCTAAGTCTTATATAAACTTGAAACGGGTGTAATGTTTGCAGGAAAGTGATGTATAAGTTGAGAAATAGTGTAAGTTGAACGAAGTGATATGAAAACTACACCCACTGTATAAATCTGCGAAAATATGACGCTCAGTATAACACTCTGGTCAGTAAATATGTGATAGCAAGAATATAAAGTGGAAACGGGTGTAATGTTAGCATGAATAAAACGTATAAGTTGAAATATAGTGTAAGTTGTAATAATTGATGTCACGAGTACACCCACTGTGTAAATCTGCGAAAATATGACGCTCAGTAGAACATTCTGGTCAGTATGTATGTGATAGCAATTATATAAAGTGGAATTTGTTGTAATGTTAGTAGTAAGGTAATTTATAAGTTGAATACTAGTGTAAGATGAAGCAAATGATATCGCGATAACACTCACTGTGTAAGTACGCGCTAATATGACGCTCAGTTGAATTGTAAGGTCTGAAATTATGCGATATCAATTATATCAAGTGTAAACATGTGCAATATTAGTGGAGAATTATTATATAAGTACAAAAATGGGTTGTAAGTTGAAATAGTAGTCATAGCGACTTCACCCAGTGTGTTATTATGCGCTATTATTACGCTAAATATTTACGTAAGGCCTGAAATTATATCAAAACAGTTCTATAAAGTTGAAAAGTGTATAATGTTATTAGGAAAGTATTATGTAAGTAGAAAAAACACAATACGAGTTGAAACAACAGTCACAGCAAGTTCACTCACTACGTAAATAAGCGCTAACATTACACTAAATGTTATCGAAAGGCCTGTGAATACGTAAAAACAGTTCAATAAAATGTAAAATGATATAATGTTATTGTAGAAGTATTATGTAAGTAAAAAAAATGATATGTATCATGATTTTCGAATGTTAGCGATTCATCGTGACCAGTCTGCCCGATTTTGCTCGTTTCGCACGATGGTACAATGCTTATTTCAGCTCTATTTTTGTATAAAATCCAATTTACTCTTTTATCACATGTTTTTATGTTTGTAATAAATACATATCTACTTACTTTCATTGGTTTCCCAGACTTATAATACCATAGAAAACGTTAGAGGCTCAGACCACCTACAGAGAACACGGTGCCAGGTGTGACCAAGGCATACCTGTTTAGGGCAATTATGGACCCCGGGGAACAATTTCTTTGTGACTGACCATTGTTTCTGACCAAAAGCGAAAGTTTTAGCAAAAAAAAATTGGGGTCCAAAAATGGTCGGGATTGGGGGGTACCATTGGTGAGAAAGTGGTCGGGACGGGGCGGGTTAAAGTGAATTTAGTGGTTGTAAGGATATGTAATTTCGAATTGTTCCTCGAGGCTAAGCAAGCCCGAGTGATTATGAAATATTAGCGAACTGTGTGATGAGTTCAGACTGGCCCGACGTAATAGTACATGAGTTAATATTTTTGGGTCGAGGCTATGCCAGCCCGAAAAGACAGTCCATGTCATTGAATGTCCCAGTCTTGAGGCTATTGAGCCCAAGAATAACTGATAATCGAGAATGAAATGTGATGAACTCAGGAGTCATTGTTAAATATTCAAATTGTTTCGCTTGGTAACAGTACTGTATTACTATCGCCCAAACTAGTACTTAATTTACAACTCTTTTCATATTATTAAAGGTCATGTAATTAAAAAAAAATGTATGTTGTTTAACAAGTACAGATTTATTAAAGTAAAGTATATGCAATTTTGACATCCAACAAGGGAATTTTGTCCTCTCACGCATGACTCACTCCCCTTCCAGTTCAAGATTCCTCCGCTTTGGGAACGACTAACACACGTGGTACTAACTTATTCTCGACTCGGCTAAAAATACAAACGCTACCAAAAATATCCTTTATGCAATTGACCTTTATCATTCAAAGTCAAAGTTACTCCCCCCCCCTTTTGTTTTTTCCGTTGGTGAATACTTATCAGTCATTGAGGGGAGACTAAGTTGAGTACCCTTTGTATTATCAACAAGTAAGTTAAACAGAACAAACCTGATAATGATGGGATAAAATTACCATCGTTACACTGATGAACAACGGTGGGATAAAAAAATCCTACCGTTACATTGGTGGCAACAGCGGTGGGATGATCATCGTTCCCCAGTTAGTGGCGTTGGTGAGAAAGTGAAGGGAAGTGACTAGCAAAAAGAGTGTGAATGTTAAGGGTAGCATTGGTTGGTCACTCCCAAATACCTCCGCAACTCTATGTTCAGGACATGGAGATTAGAATGTTTCGGGTAAGTGGGGGCAAGGTTAGGAATTTCTTTCAAGGACTCCCGATTAAATTCTGCATTGGAGTGGGAATGTGAGATTGTATTTTTGTGGATTGGAGGTAATGATATTGACCAAAATACTACCCCTCAAGAAATTTTTCACAGAATAAAGACTGTTACCAGGGAGCTAGAGAAACAATGCCGTGCCAGGGTGATTGTTTGCCAATTAGAACCAAAAGTGTACCAGGGAGCAAGTGCCCCTATTTCATCTGAGGACTCTAAAACCGTAAGGAACTCTGTCAATCAGAAAATTCGCCGACGATTGCCTAATCAAAACCTGCAATTTAACTGGGCTTGCTATAGTAATAACCTAGATGATGGAGTACACTGGAGAGGCGCAGTTAGAGAGAGAGTGGACTCAAAATTTATCAAAATTATTGAGGCCTACAGAGACGATGTAAGTGACTAGACCTACTCAAAGGTAATGAAGGTGTTCGCAAACAAAATCCACAATTCTTTTACAAACACCAAAAGAGAGAAAGAATTCCAAAATCTAATTTTCTGAGTAAGGTTGGAAAAGATAATTAGGGTCACCATGTCTCTGTATGGACAATTATTTGGACAATCGCAGCCGGAATCTGATCATCCGTCCCAGACAATGAGAGATCATGTAACTATCCAAATTAGATGAGGCGGATAAGCAATTCGGTACTGCGAATAGAACGTTGCCTTCACACTCGACCCCTTGTTTGCACACCATGACTTCACAGGTCTCTCTCATAAAACCGCGCGATATTCCAATTTTGGAATTAAATCACCTTCAAGGGATAGAGGCCACATCACGCCTCGAAATGTTTTGTGAGGCGGTTGAGCAAGTTGATACCAGTAATGCGATCAGAATCCAAGTTGCCAAAAGTCGAATGGGTTCCGAAATGGCCACTTTCATCCATAATTACCAAAAGAATCATTTTGCACTGTCATGGCCCGAACTAAAAAAATTCTTGAGCTCGGAGTTTGCCATTGAATTGAGTGTAGATCGAGCATGGCAAGAGCTAGAAAGTATGACTTATGACTGGGAAGAATCACCCCAGGCGTTTGTACATAGATTCATGTGTAAGCACGCGGCTCTTGAAACGAAGTTTCCAAAACAAAAGTTTCCCTCATGAGATAAACGAATTAAGAAGAAATTGTGGTATGGTCTTCCGCTCGAGTCCAGGGAAAAATTGTAAGGTTACCTTGATGACGGATATCCACTCCGTAAATTCATTGACAGGATCGAAAATGAGAGGCAGCTTCTTGAAGAGAGGTACACCACCAGAGTTAATCCAATGCCAGATAGGGACAATAAAAGTGAAGTTCCCTCAAATACAAACGTAGTGGATACTCCACCAAGACCATCCCATGATAACCGTCAACCCGAGTCAGACAAGGAAGTGACTGAATTGAATGCTCAATTAAGGGATTTGAAAACAAATTTAGAACAACTCAAAAAAAAAAATCTACTCCTCCTGTAACACCGAGGCAAAAATACTGTAGTTAGTGTCTGAAGAGTTCACACACGTTGCAAGAATATTGGGCAAAACCACCACCAGGCCACTGTTTTGATTGCCGTAGGTTGGGATGTCGTAGAGGCACTCATGATTGCCCAGGTCGCATAAACCACAGTGCAACGACTCGGAGCAATAACAGATTTCACCAACCCAGTCCAAATGCGAGGCAGACCGCCAACCAAACAAAGTTCCCTCATCAGTCTGTCTGACTAACCGCAGGCATAACGTTGCCTACGATAAGTGTCAGCGTGAATAATAAAGTAGTGGAAGCCGTAGTTGATACAGGGAGTGGTTACACCTTACTCAAAGAGGCCACCGTGAAGCGGTTAGGAACATAAATAAACACGAGGAGAAATCCACCGAGATTACAGGGAGTCACAGGAGCGCCGCTCCGTATCCTGGGTATGGTCAAAGTAGAGATCAGAGTGGGAAACGAGAAAGTTCATCAACAGTGGTGTCCAGTCGTCCCGAACGCCTACTTGACTACTGAAATGTTGTTGGGATGTGATATCCTCGGACAATCTCTGTTGATCTGGAATGGTGCGCAACGAGCGCTGATGTGGGGAGGAGCCCCGTACGTCGTAAACTAAGTTCCGCGGCGGAAAGGAAAAGTTGAGCGGGTCCAGGCCACACCTATCAGGGCCGTCAGGAACCCTCAACAGTTGAAACAAATTAATCTCTTAACAGTAGAGAGGCTCACCCCATATCAAACCAGATTCATAGCCGTGCCAGTCAGTGAGGAGCCTAAAACGACTTTACTGTTCTACCCACAAGTGCGTTTCAGTCATAATAGTCACCCTTCCTTATTACAAGTGAATTCAGAGGGTTTAGTCTATTTACCCCTCAATAATGGAGCTAAACAAGATAAACTGTTTCGGAAAGGTACCATTCTAGGCTCATATGAAATTATTGACGACCCTCCTGAAAGTACAGTCAGCTCAGTTACCAAAATTCATAATGACCTGATTCCTACCAGTGATCGAACTGATGAAAGTGGAACTCATGTTCAACGACTACGAAAGCTAATTGACGAACAAACATGGCCTCACTTAGCTTTAGCTCAACAAGAAGAACTAGCTAACGTAATTCTGCAACACGATCCCCTCTTCATTTTGGAAAAAGGAGAACTAGGAACCATCAGCAGTCCCCCCGTTCACATTAAAGTAGTAGACCCACAGCCCAGCCGTGGACCGATCTATCGATATCCTGAACAAGCTAAACAGGTGATCGCTGAAATGTTGCAAGACATGGAAGAGAGAGAAATTATTGAAAGATCAACAGCTGCCTGGTTATCTCCTATTGTATTAGTTAACAAACCGGACGGCAGCAAGCGCATGTGTTTAGATTATCGCCACGTGAATCAACATCTAGCCACGGATATCTATCCACTGCCCAGACTAGAAGAATTAGTCGAGCAGGCCGCAGGTCATAATTACTATGTGACTCTTGATATGCGTGAGGTATATTTTCAAATCATGTTGGACGAGGAGAGCCGTGATTTAACCACATTCAGTGATGGAGTCACCCTTTACAGATTTAGGCGCTTACCATTCGGACTAAAATGTTCACCAGCCATATTTTCCTGACGAATGCAAGACATTCTTACTCCTTTGTTGAAACAAGGCTGGCTAAAGAATTATTTGGACGATTTAATAATTTGGACTGATGACTTCCCCATGTTGTTGAGTCGTTTACAGCAACTATTCACTTTACTGACACAGAATGGGGCCAAGCTAAATTTAAGCAAATGTACTTTTGGATTAAAAGAAGTAACCTTTCTTGGCCATAAAATCTCAGTGGCCGGGAGTAAACCGGACCCAAAAAACATAGAGGTTATCAACAAAATGAAAAGACCCACAAAAGTCAAAGAAGTGCTGAGATTTCTTGGGATGTGCGGGTTCTACCGAAAACACGTACCTTCATTCACGATAATAGCAGCTCCCCTTACTAACTTAACAAGATCCGGAGTAGCGTTCGAATGGTCAGACGAGTGCCAATCCGCGTTTGTTCAATTGAAGTCGTGTTTAGTGAATGCGCCAGTATTGGTAAGAGCCTGTGTGACTCGACCATTCATTGTAACCACCGACGTGAGCAACACCCATATTGGTGGCGTATTGAGCCAGATACAACCAGACAACTCCAACTTACCTATTGGTTACTTTTCCAAAAAGCTCAATCCCTGCGAGAGAAAATATTCCGTAACTGACAAAGAAGCATTGGCAGTCGTTCTCACATGCCGCAACTTCCACCATTACTTGTGGGGTTCCCACTTTACTATCTTGACAGACCATCAACCGCTTACCAGCATTTTTAGGTGAAAAACAAAATCCCCACGTATGAACGATGGATTCTCGAGATGCGCGAGTACAACTACAATGTGCAATATGTCAAAGGTAAATATAATGTAGTCGCCGATCAGCTTTCTAGACCTGTCAGAGTGATATTCCACCAGTCAGAAACCAATTGGCTTGGATTTAGCCGAGACGAAGTGAGAAATAAGCAGCGAGAAGAACCCATGTGGGATGAGTTAGCTAAGTACTTGCGGAGTGAGAAGCTCCCTACTAAAAGACTACCGAAAGCCATGTTGAGCCAGTTTGTGTTGATTGACGAAGTATTATATTTTGCTCAGGAAACAAATGGTGGTAGCATCCAATATTGCTTGGTGATACCTAAGTCATTAACAAAAGAAGCTATAAAACACGCTCATGACATCTCAGGACATCTAGGTCAAAAGAAAACCATCAAAAAGGCAGAAGAGCTATTCTATTGGCCAAATCTAAAAGTAGATGTATGCGAGTATGTGAAACAGTGTCCCACTTGTCAAAGATTCAAAGGTGAAACTGGGTTACAGCAACCTTGGAAAGGTTTCCCGCCTGTATGTAAACCATTGGAACGTATCGGGATCGACTCGACTGATATGGTTGCTGGAGCTCAGGGCTACCGATATGTCCTTACTGTGATAGATCACTACAGTAGGTTTGTGAAATATTACCTACTCGGAGACAAACATACACAACACATCATACACTGTCTTGGGCAATACTTCACCGACTTTGGGACGCCACGAGGTATCGTCCTGGACAACGGCGGAGAGTTTATGAGTGGAGAATTCAAGAAGTTCTCCCGGAGGAACCAGGTGGACTTGTTCTACGTCACCCCTTATCATCCCCAGGGAAATTCCACCACTGAAAGGATGCATAGGACTATGAAAAGTATCCTAGCATCTCTCTGCAACGGGCACCCCTTGCGTTGGCCTCAGCTGCTCCAGTCGTGCCAAACCGTCATAAATCAATTGGTGCACTCAAGCACGGGACAACAGCTCTATTATGCCTTCTTCTCATGCCATTCCCCTCGCCTCATTGGTACCTCATTGCCTTCCGTCGACGCAGAGGAGGACGACCTAGCGATAGCACACACCTTTATTAAAAGAACCCACCAAAA
Source organism: Coenobita brevimanus (assembly GCF_032717465.1). NCBI lineage: Eukaryota > Metazoa > Arthropoda > Malacostraca > Decapoda > Coenobitidae > Coenobita > Coenobita brevimanus. Next base: position 23,880,692 of record NC_137062.1, read on the forward strand.
GATGACCAGGCGATACCGGGATGTGGCCAACAGGCGGAGGAGAGAGCAGAAGGTTGGAGTCAATAGCTTGGTGTGGGCAAAAAAAGAAACCATACAGCTGGGTACCTGTAGGAAACTGAATGCCAAATGGGACAGCCCGTATAAAGTGATTGAAGTGTTGCTAGATGGAAGTGTTTATATCATTGAAAATGTATTTAGTGGCAAGAGAATACAAAGGGCTGCTGAAAAGGTAAAACCATATTATGGTACCGAGGAATGGCTCTTAGAACCGTTGCAACAGGAGCTCGCCCCGGAGCCGAAGATGAGCGATTACCACCGCGAGTGAGGAATGCCTCTCAGAGGCTCATAGAGGAAAGTTAAACAGAAAAGTAGAGATAAGTGCATGAGACGAATGTTGTGAAACATAACTGCCTGAGGTTGTGTTCCGGGTGGACTCATCCCCGAGGAGAGGGTGTAAAAAGAAAAAAAAAGAGAGAAAAATGTTCCGGTTGGAACCAGGAAGTGCCTTACTTCGAGGGGAGTGATCAATCCCCTCACCTTACAGTTAGCACGGTTTGTGAGGTAGTGGAGTCTTCAGGACAGAATGAGCCCTCACCTTCTTGCGGGCGGAATGCTGGAAACAAAAGAACTGAGTGAATGCGAATGCGAATGGAAGAGCGGAAGGAAGCACCCCTGTGTTGATCTCACTCTCGAGAGACCCTGTCAAGCTCCGGTGAGCGACAAGCTATCCTCCAAAACCTGAGGCAGACTGGGGCATAAATTCCCTCATCACATCAAGTGTAAGGAGTGATCATACCTCCTAATGAAGTGAGTAAGCGACCTTCCGAGGTAAGCATTAGGTGTTTCATGTGGACCGACAGGTGCCACCGATTGTGGGGAAAAAATGTTCCAATTCAAAGCGTTTATAGCATTTATAGGGGTAACAACATTCGCTCCATGCATATGTCATAGATGATTGACTTCGGTAAAATTTGTCTTCCGAACATGGGAGCCGTGTAATGCCACAAATTTAGTATTCATGTATATGTTTAGAGGTACTGTAATTTCTAAGACAGATAGAGTGTAATCTGACTACTAGTCTATAAGGCTCCTGTTCTAAGTAGTAGTTCATGTGTTAATGATCGATATAGGGACAACTTTATTTTTATATGTATATATCTCTGCATCTATGCATAGGTAGTGTAACTGGGAGTGTTGAGCTATGGGAGTTCACCCACCTAGTAGGTAATGAATAACAGATGTGGGCAACATCCCCTTGTGGTGCGTCGTGGCCGGGCGCCAAGTTTAAACCTTAAACAGAATAATAATGGGTATGCAATTCTTTCCGTATCATTGTTGTGAAATGCTTACTAATGAAGCTGCTAGAATCCAAATATGTGAAAATAATAGTCAGAAAAGGCAAAGATAATGTAATTTGTGAGGATCAAGTAGTTCCACTTGCCTTAGCAGTCACTAGATGGCATAAGCTACCCCAAACTCAGGGCGGGATGGCGGTAAATTCAGTATTTAACTGTAGTACGGAATGAATCCCAAATTTTCCCCAATTCAATCAAAAGTCCTAACACCATGTGTACTCTACTATATAAATAGTGAAGAGAATTAAAACCCACCAAATCGCAAAAACACAGTCTCATTTGACTAGCAGTAGCATCCCTATGTGCCCAGTTAAGCCGTATTGGCTAACCAGAGATCGTGGGTAACAGACGTTGTAATTCTTGCTTGTCGTGAACAATATGAAGTAATGTTGTTAAAAGCTTAACGTAGACATTGACTAACGAGACGTTGTGGGTAACAGACGTTGTTTCAGTCCACAGACACTGTGACTTTGGGGCTGCACGAGGCCATCATGTGTTATTGCCCATAGACTAGTGGTACACACACACTTACACTACCCACAAATAGATTTATAACTGAATGCAGTAGCAATTGAATTATGAATCAATCAGGTGAACCTTTTTTTTTTTATAGTAGATAATGTACAGAATTTTGAAAGTTAATGTGATCAGTAATGGAAAAGCGAATATAATTCATCAACCGTTTTTTTTTCTCTCTTCTCTTATTAATAGGTTAGAAATATTGGGAGTGTTAAAGTGAAGTTAGTGGTTGTACGGATATGTAATTTCGAATTGTTCCTCGAGGCTAAGCAAGCCCGAGTGATTATGAAATATTAGTGAATTGTGTGATGAGTTTAGACTGGCCCGACATAATAGTACATGAGTTAATATTTTTGGTTCGAGGCTATGCCAGCCCGAAAAGACAGTCCATATCATTGAATGTCCCAGTCTTGAGGCTATTGAGCCCAAGAATAACTGATAATCGAGAATGAAATTGATGAACTCAGGAGTCATTGTTAAATACTCAAATTGTTTCGCTTGGTAACAGTACTGTATTACTATTGCCCAAACTAGTACTTAAATTACAACTCTTTTCATATTAATAAAGGTCATGTAATTAAAAAAAAATATATATATGTTGTTTAACAAGTATAGATTTATTAGAGTAAAGTATATGCAATTTTGATATCCAACCAAGGGAATTTTGTCCTCTCACGCATGACTCACTCCCCTTCCAGTTCAAGATTCCTCCACTTTGGGAACGACTAACACACGTGGTACTAACTTATTCTCGACTCGGCTAAAAATACAAACGCTACCAAAAATATCCTTTATGCAATTAACCTTTATCATTCAAAGTTGAAGTTACTCCCCCCCCCTTTGTTTTTTCCTTTGGTGAATACTTTATCAGTCATTGAGGGGAGACTAAGTTGAGTATCCTTTGTATTATCAACAAGTAAGTTAAACAGAACAAACCTGATAAATAATGATGGGATAAAATTACCATTGTTACACTGATGAACAACGGTGGGATAAAAAAAATCCTACCGTTACATACGTCTACGGGATTGGCAGTGACAAAACGTGTGGACGTTAAAGAACGTCGACGAGACGCCGCGGGTTAAGGTTGAATACGTTTTGTACAGACTATGTTTGTTTGGTAACAAACAAATCCATTTCTGCATAGAAAATGTTAGAGAAACACTTCTACTAACCTAAAATCACAAATCTGTTTGTTTTTCCCCAAGTGGATTACCTATTACCCAGGAAATGAGTAAGTACTCAGAGACATACAAGAAAAATTCAGGCTTGGCCCTCCCGATGCACATCATATTTGTTTTTTCCCAGACCAGAAAAATTAAAATCTTGTGATGTGCACATGTCACTATAGAGCCAGGAGACCCCTATCGATAAAGCCACGATAATGGCCAGGAGACCTGAAAGGTTAATCATAGGGGTCAGAGGAACTTCCTTTCTTCAGGATTTGGTGGATATTGGCTTATTTGTACGAATTATGGAATGAGAAAGTACGGATGCATTCTCTGAATAATTTAGCTAAAAAAGTAACAAAATCTGGGGAACACGTTTTCAAAACGATTGGAGGATTTCCATCTGGAAATGGAGCTTTAGTGGTTGGTAAATTGCCTAGGATGTATTTAACCAGTTTGTATCTTAAATGAAGCAATTTCGGGAGAGTCGAGTTCTAATACATGGGAGTTCTGACCTACTTCCTCTAAGGGAGAATTTGTGGCAAGGCAAAGATGTTCGCTTCTCCATGTGGGTCATCAGTAATGTTTACATCTGAAGATTTTATTGGGGGAATGGACGATGACTTGTTAAAATTGTTACTGAACAATTGAGAGTTGATCAGAATATTCTATTGTCATTAAAATTATTTACTAGTTTGCATGCTTGGTTGTGAAGAAACTTTGACTTAACAAGATTTATTACTGCTTTTGCATGGTTTCTTGCAATTTTAAATTGACTAAGGGATTGAGCTGTATTTGATTTTAAGTAAAGGTATTATGCTAAGGACTTTTGGGTCGTTACTCTGGTACAAATACTGTCGAATCATATTGGGGGATCCTATCTTTTAGTGAACTGTTGACTGGGTATGAACAATGCCATACCAGCTTGTATTAAGTCATTAATGTGGGACTGGGTAGAATTGATGTCAGTGGAGAAGAAAGATTGCCATGGAATATCAGCAAGATAAAGTCTAAATCTATCCCAGATTGCCCTATCAAAATGCCATCTGGTCACTCTGACTAGATCAGAACGGGGTTTGGGGAAACTGACTAATGGGGCTTTGACGAGATTGTGGTCAGAGGATCTAAGCGTTGACAGTACCTGTATCCTGTGTTGACCTGGGTTATTTGTCAGAAATAGGTCCAAGAGATAAGTGCTATGGACAGCATTATCTTGTATTCTGGTTGGTTGTTTTACCAGTTGTGTGAGATTAAATATTTCTGCTAACAGCTTGCATTCTTGACCAGTATTGTCAGTCCTGGCAGAATGCAATAATCATTCTACATTTTGGACTTTAACATCACCCAAAATGGCAAATTCAGTGGTAAGGGAGAGGTTAAGGTTAGTCAACTGTGTGGATATGGTGTCAAATACACTGGGTTCTGAAGTAGCATTCGGAGATCAATAAACTATTTAGATATATATGGTAATAATTAGGTACAGTAAAATCTCAAATTTCGATGGACATATGTACCAAAAAACTGCATCTAAATTCAAAACATCGAAATTTAAACTGAACTTCTTATGGGAAAAATCAATTTGGGGCCAGGGCCTCCCAACTTCACTACTTAAAATCATGATTTTTTGCCCACACTCTCTGTAAACTTTATAAACAATAAATGTGGTTAAGTAACTGTAGTTTTGCACTGTATTTGCCATACTGTACTGTAGTGTAGAATACAGCAAAATTTGCTACAGTTTGTCAGTATCCTGTCACAGTTTTTATTACAGTAGTTACAGCACACTGTACAGTACAGTAATAACCTTAGATTATGGAATATTATCACTTGGCTGGCTGGTGTTGGTGGTGTGTGGCAGGGGTGGACCATTTAGTTGAAGTAGCCTCCTCTGTGGAGGTAACCAACCCAAATTCCTCAAATTGAAAATCATCCTTGAGTATCTGGACATCTGCAGTGTCAACATCTTCCTCTTGGATGGCTATATCTTGCAACACCCTAGTAATTGGCCAGAAGAAGGTTATGATCTTTGACTGTTTCTGGTTATGAAGCCCGTGACAGCATCGAAATTCGCGATTTTGCATCGAAAAGTGAGGTAGGCAGACCACTCCAAAATGCATCTAAATTCAAATCATCGAATTCTAAACTGTCGAAATTTGAGATTTTACTGTAATTTAGTTTGTATAATGAATAATCAGAGTTAGCTGAGGCGGCTTCAAAACAGTGTCAACTGCATGTTCTGATTTCATGTAACAAAAGGTGCCACCCTTATTACGGAAGTTTGCGAGTAGATGGTAACCATGAAAAATAAATTGGATATGTCATTAGAGGGAGAGATTTGGGTTTCTGTGAGGAATAGGGCTAGAAGAGATACAAATTGGAAGATAAAAGTAAACAGAATTCAGACTGGTACCAAGAACACGGATATTGGTATAATATAAGGCTGAACCCACTCCTCTCAGTTGACGAGCATTAGATTTTGCAATGACTGTTGTCGGCATAGTTGCTTGATTGCAACCAGGAGAACCCTGTGCCGCCAGCCCTACCCTGCTGGTGGTGGCAATCCGAGATACCACCGAATTTGCTGATAATACTGTAACAGCCATTGCTATGATGGGAGGGAGATGGAAGGTGTAATAATCTAATGTGCATGTAGTGTGGTGCAGACAGTTGGAGATGGAGGTATTACCAGTACAGTGCGCTTTGTGAGCAAGTGACGAGTGAGCTCAATTGGTAGAGAGGTGGCCTGCAGTCCTACCGGACCCAGGTTCAAATCCCTGCTGGGGCAAGGAACAGTTTAGGGATTTGAATTTAATAAAAAAGCAGACTTTACTGATCTACCAGAAGACCTTCCGACATGTCGTAAAAATACACCCGCTAATACCAGTACACCAGTCCTGTATGAGACAGCCCTAGCATGTATTCAATATGGACGGTGGGTGTTAGCGCCGAAGTGGTGACATGTAGAAGTGTATGGTATGTAGGAGGACTACTGGGCCTTGGGAGCAGGCTGTGAAGCCTATGCCCAGTGTCGGACACATAAAAAAAAAAAAAAAAAAAAACATACACCTATCATCATAAATTCAACTTCGTGTAACCTGTGAACAATGCTGGTGAGGTGTTGAACAATAACAGAAAAATAATTGAGGCGAAATATTTACTTCCTCACGTTTTCTCTCTCTCTTACACACATCTTTTCTGATTTCACCTCCTAATCATAGAAAAAAACCTTTATATAAAATTATGAGTGAAATACCCGATATTTAATTGCTAGAGTTCATGCAAGAAAACATAGTGTTACAACAGGAAATCTATTTTACATCGATTTCATAGTGGAGCATGTCAATTCAAGCCCTCGGTACATTCCCATGGATAGCCGAAATTCCAAGGGATTTCTTTGGTCTCATGAGTAAATATATAGCTAGAAACAAAATTTATTGAATGTATCTATTACCTGCTGATAGAATCTCTTCTCTATCTCATACGCAGTAGAAAAGTTATTAGCCTCTGAAAACCACCGCAGTCAGGCCGTGTCGTGTCGGGCCGCTCAATTTTCAGATGAATGTAATCATCGCTTCGCTACACTTGCTCGCATCGTTCGCTGCGCTCGTTCGCTGGTAATGAGAATATACTGGCCTACTCTCTGTGTTAATATTCTCTGGCCTACTCTCTGTGTTAATATTCTCTGGCCTACTCTCTGTGTTAATGAAAACACTGAAAATGTTCAGCAAAGGGAGATGGTCAGGAACATGTCCTGACGGCTGGTGAAACGGGAGCTTCAGCTCTCCCTGTCACCAGTTGCCATCCACCTCGGGAGTACCGCCATGTTCGACTGGTGCTACAGTCTATCCCTGTTAAGGAATTTGCTACGGTGCTTGCTAACATGACAATATTTAGTGTTAAATGTGTGGGTGAAACAAACTTATATGATAACAGTCTGTGGCAGCAACATCGCCTACAGCATTGTGTTGTCCCAGTGTTAATTAACATGTCGTAGATAATTGAGCCAGTCTATTTTGCTAAGACAGTCTCATACGATGGTCATTTTGCATTCCAAATTACATGTCTTTATGCAATATGTCGAGACACACACACACACACACACACACACACACACACACACACACACACACACACACACACACACACACACACACACACACACACACACACACACATCCGTGCAAGTGGTGTTGACAACAGCTGGTAAGGCTTGCTGTGTCGACAGTTGGTGGGATGAGTCACACAAGTGTCTTTTATGTGATAATATTTATCTTACTCGACTTGACAGTAATATTTACAAGATATACCAGGACTTCATCACTAACAGTCAGTGATACGTAACAAAGTTGTAACTGTAAATTGCCACAAGAATGAGTTTTTACTCGTGACGTGGACATGATCACATAAATATTTTGGTTGGGCTACGGTCACTCGATTTATTTTAATTTATGATAGAAATCAATGAAAAATAGAATGGAGGCGAGGGAAGCCGTGATGGGTTGGAGGAAGAAACTGAGAGAGAAGATGACTGTGGGACGCCAGATGATAATAATAAAGACCGAAGAAGGAAGGTAAACGAACCAACCCAAATTCAAGGGGAAAGGATAAAGTTTAACCCGCTTCTCATTTTTAGACTTTAGAGGAAAAAAGAATGTGAAAATTTTCTGACATTACAGTGAAGACTTATGTTATTCTCTTAACATCCACATACTTCTTTTCAGATTAGGAGAGACCTCTTTTATTGAAGGCGTTAATGAAAGATGAGATATTATATTCTCCATTGCTCTGAAGTTCTCCTAACCAGAATGTTCCTATTCAAGAATGTAAATATATATCGAATAAGAAAATAACGAACTAAATAAAACTACAGACAGAAAGGAACGAAGAAAGTATAACTCCCACCAATATTCAAATTTAGATGACCAATAATACAGGTGAATGACTGACCCAAACCATAATAGCACCACGGAAAGAAAGTGAAGTACAGACAATAATGCAACAGAGACGTAATTCAGGGCACACCTCTAACTGTTCTGGAAAATAGAGCGATATGGGAGTGTATATAAGACGAGAGAGCTGTGAAATGTCCGGCTAGTAGAGTGGTGAGGTTGAGTGCGTGGGGAGGAGGAGGACGAGGAGGTGAGGAGTATAGTGAGAGGAAATGTAGGAAAAGGGAGGTGCAGGTTAGATGGAAAAGAAAGAGAGGGAAACAGGGGAAAAAAGATGGTTGCAGTGGTAGTAAGGGGACGATGGAGGCAGAGGAAGGGGTGGTGGTGATAATATTTGTGGGTGGGAAGGGGAGAAAAATGAGGGCTGATGGTCTTGACGGGGGAGGCATAAAGGAGAAAGTAGTAAGAGTATTATTTATCTCACTCAACCTGATATTTTTCTCTTGGTCAGCATCCCCCATCCTTTCCTCATTCCTTCCCCTCATCACTCGTACATTTTTTCCCACGTTTTTTTTCTTTTGTCACTTACAACAGTTTTGCTCTCCATTTCTGTTCACTGTCATGCCAATATCTTCCAACACCTGACAGTTTTCTGCCTGCATTCTTTCCGCGTGGTATTCTTACTTCCAAAGGTACAGTCGGTATTTCTGCGCGACTTGTTTTACCAGTTTCTCCTAGCGATTTCTTTTCGTCTTTTTAAAACATTATTATTACTATGATTCTAACAACTCCATTATAGTCTTTATCTCAACTAAGTCTGTTCTACAACCGCGGAATGCATTTTTTTTTTTTTTAGATAATGAAGTTATGAGTACTTTTAATGAAACCAAAATCTTACTGCCTCATTTTATTCCTAACGTCACATTAACTTTCCCCGTACACAAAGCTTCACGTCTCCCCAACTAACTTGCTCTACACTTGCTGTAGTTTATTTTCACAGCCTCCACTCTTTCCATACTTCTGTCCCGCAAAGTTTTTCTTTGCTGCTTCTCTTCCTTCACATTCAATCTTTCCTAAAGTCAAAAGTTTTATATTTCCCAGTCAGTCGTGCAAACATCAGCTTTATCTTAACTGTTTTATCTTTCTGTACCCGTCCTTTGTGCTGCTTCATTAGGGAATACAGTATGTTTACCATCCCAGTTACTTTGTTCTAAAAGCAAACTTCATAGACTACTACCACAGCTACACTGTTGTTTATCTGCCGTAGTTAGATGACTGTGTGGCTCATGTCATGAACAAGCCGTTTGATGGTTCTATTAAATATGTGCTTTCTCTTCCTTTGTTTCTGGCTACTACTACGGCTTATTGTTTAGGTTAACATGCTAAATGAAGCCATCAGGAAGCAAAAAAAACACACTACAGAACCTATCATGACCACTGTTCTAGCTAAGAATCTGAGAACATCGTATCGTATTCTGCTTATAGACGGTTTTATTCTTTACACACACACACACACACACACACACACACACACACACACACACACACACACACACACACACACACACACACACACACACACACACACACACACACACACACACACCAATGTAAGAGGGCTAACTCACTCCCTGTTTTAGTTCCCCTTTTCAATTACTCACTTTAATTATGATAAAACATTTTATTACTTCCTGCACTGCAATGGCGACACTCCATTTGCATATAATTTATCATTTAGATGCAATCAGGCATTCAATTACTGGTTCCTATTCCCCCCCCCCCTCTCTGAGACACACCATCTCAGCGCGAAACTGAAGCTATCTCAGATGCAGGCATCCCTTTGTGGTCTTTACGTGTTTGTGAAAAAGAACTGCAGTGTAAATCTTATGGCACCATTCTCTCTCACTTGCCGTTTCCTCTGCTTCTCTTTACTTTCTACCCTGTACTTCCTCTTCTTCTCCTACTCCATTCACAATTCTTCGCCCTTCTTCTGCTATGTCTCTTCTCCTTCTTTCCATTTTTCTTCATCTCGTTTCTTGCCATCACCTGCCAACTACAGAATTGATCTAACAGCACCATGCACACAGGCTGACGAGTGTTTGGGATGGCATGGCCTGGGGACACTAAACAGGGTCCATGAGGCAAAACTGTTTCTCAGTTACCAGGGGAAATTGTTTGTCTACCTCATGTAATGGAAGAAAACAAGCAGAGAGAGAGAGAGAGAGAGAGAGGAGCTGAATACCGAAGGCCAAAGTGAATGGAAAAAGTTTGCCAAAGGAAAGACAAAGAGAGAGGCGGTGGAAGGAAGTTGGCGCAACAAAGGAGGAAGGTGGTGGAAGAGATTGTGGGTAGGAGGGGAGAGGAAGAGGCGAGAAAAAAAAGATATACTGTAAGTAGGAAATTAAGAAGTGAGGCAGGGAGAGAGGAGAGAAGAACACAAATGAAAGATGTTGAGAAAGAAATGTTTGGAGATTCACAGAGCGATAAATATTAGAGTATTATGAGAAGAACAGACATATGCATGCAAGAAGAATATGAAAGAAAATGACATGTAAGAAAAATCTAGATAACGGCAGGATGAAAGAAATAGGAGAGAGGGACCTCCAAGGAAGTGAAAAAGGCACATAGCTAAAGTATGTGTGAATAAAATGACAAATGGTATAAGGAAGCTTCATTACATACAACCAGGTCAAAAGTGCTGCCAGTGCACAGGAGACGAAGTTGATCCATGACTATGATCTTTGATGGGCTGCGGTAAAACGAATTCATTTAATCCCATCCACACACATAGCGTATGTGCCATGTTTAGTCCGAATCAGATCACACAAAACACACTTGTTTCTAATCATCGTGTTGTTTGTTTCTGTGTGTTTGTATTTTTGTCCTTCAATCACGCCCAAACCAAAGGCCAGAGACCCCCTGACCCGTATATATTCTGCATCAGGATGACGCAAGGGTGGTTTCAGGGGGGGTCAAAAATCAGGTCTGAGTCATTTGAGGTCACCAGTAAAGTGTTCGTCTTTTAGGTCCGGGCACCACCGGCTACCCCTGCAGCCCAATTTTTGACATGGAGACTCACATGACATCCAGATCAGACATAGACAATGTGAGGTTGACCTCCTAGGTCCTTGAGGTCACCGGTCGGAGGTCATTTGAGGTCACAGGTAATTGTAAACAAGTGCACACAAATACTGTCTGTTAGTCCGAGAAAGCTGAATTAGAAAGTTCGTGGTCTTCTTATAAGCCCTCTTCAAGAACATAAGAGGTACAGTCGAGCAAGTAGAAGGTGCGAAAAAATATTGGGGTATATGGAGTCATCTGGCAGTTCCCTGTAGTAAGTCCACGTATCTTTATGAATGAATCGCTCAGAACCGAGAGCCTGTTGAGGTGGACCGTGATTGGCTGCACTGTTGAGTGGCGGTGAAGCAAATGTTCTCATCATATTATACGAAAATTAAGGTTAATAACTAATAAGTGGCACGAAACAGTGTATAGAGAATACTACAGTATTTAATGATCGAACGTGGAGTATAATAGAATAATAAGCGTCAGCAATCTGTAAAACGTAACTGGCAACATGCACAGAAGAGCAGCATGTCAGCTGGTAGTTCCGTTTATTCATAATATTCGAAGCAGTGGACGCGAAGTATAGTGAAACAGATTAATAGAAGTTAACCTCTAACGAAGAGTACCGACGTTGCTTTCTTTGACATATGTAATATTGGCATTACATTTCATCAATTTCAAGGGTTATTATGCTCTATGACACATGATATCTGTTATAGTAAATTAATACTAAACTATTTGTTGTCTTACTACCATTTATATTTCACCAAATATATTATACTGAAATAAGAAGAGAGAAGACTGTATTAAGTCTGCAAGACCTTGTAGCAGAAGGAAGAAGGAAATAAAGAGGGACAGCAAGCACGAGGAAAAACGAAAGAAACGAGGGACAGTTGAAGGGCTGAAAAGGATTGATTCGGGACGAAAGGGATGCCAAAACCCTCTAAGTATCGCCCACGTCTCTGCAGACAATACTCCCTCACGGGACTCATCTTCAGTATAAATGCATTGCATTAGAAACGCAAAAATATAGTAAGATAATCAGCAACATTCATTTGAGATGGTTACCCTAAAATTCTTCTTAGCAGCTCCACATAATTACTTTCACGTCCATGAGGTGCATAAGACATCGTTCTGTAACATCAAACAAGGACTATGTAACCAAATATTCAGTTTTAATTTGCAGCACCTAACCATCACCGATCCCTCCCCCACAGTGTTTGGAGGAAATGGTAGGAAAGAGACAGTGATGAAGACAGTGGAATGAAGAGGCTCCCAAATGATTAACTTGCGTCAATTAACACTGGCAGCCGTAGGGTTGTTCCCTCTTTTTAATACATAATTATGTTGCTTGACCTTAGTCCCCGGATGTAGGCTAAGTTGTGAAGTCTCATCCACACTCTCGCCTACCAGGCAGTAACCGGCGGACTGTGCCCTCATCGGGCACAGTCTGTCAGACAGACTGTGATGTTGTCCAAACTGCTGAGTGGCTGGTCAGACAGTAAAGTCGACAAGTAGTCAGTAGGTGGTCGACAGCGACTGAGTACGATATGACCATGCGCAACGCAATTGAAAAGAAAAAGAAAAAAACTCAGTATGGCATATAAATTGTTGCAATTGTAAGAAAAGAAAACATCGAAGAGTGCAGAAAAACAATATGGTTAAAGAGGCATCTTTTTGAGGATGGCAGGGTCCTTGGCTCATGCCCGGCGCCAGACCACCGATAAATGTCTGATGATTTCCCTCAGCTACGGGCACTGGCTGTCCGCCGGTTTGCCCATCAAAGTTGCCACAAAGTGCTCGATGACGGGCTTTACGATCACATGATTGCATTGACTTTATTTGTGTATCACTTACCGGCACCACTATCGATTGCCAGGATGTTTACCGTGTGCGATATAGCTGCGAGATGAGCACGGCGCTGATTCCAACACATATCTCACAACGGTTTATCTCCTTCTATCTTGGAAAAGATAAAAGGAGATAAAACCTAACCTAACCTAACCTAACCTAACCGAATAAATAAATAAATCTTATGGAATATATTTTACAGAATAAAGACAGAAAATGAAGTCATTAATGTGTATTATTTATCAAAACTGACAAGGACATAATGTTTTATAGTTATGTTGAGCACATCTGCTCATGAGCACGGAGTGGTCACGTATAACGTGTGGGGGTAGATTGGTCTCCATAGTGTTCGTGAGGCCACAGAGATAGAGGGAAGGTTCAGGGCTGAGCAGTATCTGGAGATACTAGGGGAGGTGATGCTGCCTCCTGTCCACGCATACACCCTTCCATATCCTGAAAACATCATTTTCATGCACGATAATTGTCCCGTCCACACAGCGAGAGTTGTGCGAACATGGTTTGAGGATCAGCGCCACCTAGAACTTTTGCCTTGGCCTAGCAACAGCCCAGACCTAAATCCCATTGAGAACATTTGGGCCAGTATTGTTAATATCTGGGAGCCCAACGAGGAAAGAACGCCACAGCGACTGTTGCGTGACATGATGAGGAAGTGGGAGTTTGTAGGGAGAAAGTCACATCATTCACAACCATGATTCGTCACTACCTGACCGTCTTCACGATGTAATTACCAGCAGTGGTCTGTGGACTAAATATTGAGTGTAATTAAAGTGGCAGATTTATTTTGAGTTAATAATTTCATCCAATGATGTTGTCATGATATATTCGTTTGGACAGTTTTCCGAATAAAAACAGGAGTATTATTTATTTGTCATATATAGATCACTCGTTGTTTTCGAGAGAACAGTATTTTATAATGTTATGAGAAATGAATATTTTGCCAGGAAATAAATTTACTGTAAATTATTATGATTTTGTTCTATGCCTACCGATGATGAGATATAGGAGAATAAACTTACTGTAAATAATTATGATTTTGTTCTATGCTTACAAATGATGAGATATAGGCTAGTAGAGTTGAAACATTATCAACATTAGTGACAAATATATGTCAGGCAAAAACAAACCCTCATAATTGATTACCATGTTGTCCATGTATTCATTTTCACCACATTAGAAAACATGTCCTATTTAACCCCTTCAGTTGGCGGGACTTGTCATAAGTTGCAAATATAGTCCGGAAGTAGGAGGGACAAACTGAGAAAGACAACACTGCATTCAAAGGGTTAACAACGAACCCAGTTTACAAGTTCCCTTGCCCTGTCGGCTTGGGTATTTTATTCTGACCAACATCAGACGATGTTACTCACCACAGACAAAGTTACCTTCATCTCAGGTTTTAGCCCTGCACCACAAGACGTCCTTTTCATTATAATCATCCAGCCATCAGAGGAACATTTGTTGTGAAGGAGTTTATGAAGCTAGTATCCAACCCCTCCGCTTCAATAACTTTCTTTTAGGGTGAGGTTTTATTCCATTTCTGATAAGAAACAACCAAGTACAATTTTTTATTGTTGTTATTTGGAATAGGAAGATCAGATGACGATGGTCCTCACGACGATGATGGAAGTGGTAGTGATGGTGATGGTGGTGGTGATTATTATTATAGCCAAATTATCATGATGATGATGATGAATTACTTCTTTAAAAGGACTGTCACCATATTATTTTGTTCAACTGTGAAGGAATGACTACCAGTGAAGGGGTTAAATATAAGGTGCCTGACTGCTGTTCCTTCACTCCCATGATGGAGTTGGTACACTTGCTGCCTTCAAACGGCTGTACTGTACTTGGTTTGTCAGAGTCTTTCTGAACTGGTAGGTATATAACCCTTCCAGAGAGGTCTCTGCTTAGGATACTGGAATCGTCTGCTGATCAAGTAAACAAAAAATCATCGTATTGAAGAAGTTACGGCTATAGTTCTTTTTCCTTAACTTGTGCCAGATTTTTTTCATTGCCATCTTACTGCACGCAGCTCATTGACAGAAAAGGACAGTAAGGTAGCTCTTAACCTCTCCAATGCATGTGTTCGCGATTAGCAGAGTATCCCAGCGTTTATCTCTTGCTGCATCCAAGTAATCTCTCTCTCTCTCTCTCTCTCTCTCTATATATATATATATATATAACTATATATATATATATATATCTATCTATCTATCTATCTATATATATATATATATATATATAGATATATATATGTGTGTGTGTGTGTGTGTCTGTGTGTGTGTGTGTGTGTGTGTGTGTGTAATTCCTCCAGCTTTGGCTAACAAACTGTGTTGCATCCGGCAGTTTCAGTGAAGCCACAAAGCCTACCTTTATAAAGATGTTGCATTCTTTTCCTCTTCAAACCCAGGGCACTTTTTCCCGTCCCACAACTCGCTGGTGTTGTGCAAGTTGTAGCCTGTATCCACGAGGACAGTTATGAGGTAGAGGTTTTAGGACAAAGCGTTGTCATATAAACTCGAGGCATTGCTGAAAATTATTTTGATCATAGCTATGGTATTAATACTGATTTTTTTTTTTTTTTTTTTTCAGGAATAACTATGATACAAGCTGCGTCTGGTGTGAGGCTGTGGGCTCGTTAGTCTCCTGCTGTGCAGTGGGGCTAGATATTTTACTGTCATTATTCGTTGTGTCCTAACAAACGTTTGACTGTTTTACGCATCTTAAGGGGGCCCTAGTAGTAGTGAACAAATATATGTGAGGGCTATATCCAACTTATACAGTTCCAGAAGTCTCTCCTGAGGTGAATAAAATAATCTAATAACGGAAATGAAATATAAGAAGACGTCAACGTACAGGAGTTAGCCATTTATAATGCTTTTACTTTAACCTGACGAACAATCCTAACACCTTCCAGCTCATTTGTTGGTCAAGTTTAATCAGATCAGAGAAGCCTCTTTGTTTCCTCACAGCTAAGGCAGATCCAATTTTATGAAAGTACGAGTTAGTATTCAAGATGTAGGTGTGGCCCATTTCCGTCACGTGAAAACAAACCAGCTATAACGCCATGGTACAGTAGACAGAAATGACGGTCAGGTAGGGACAGATAGGTCAGAGCGGTGTAGTGGGGATGATTGTGATGAAGGGGACAGGACAAGTAGGACACAGAGATGAGGCGGAGAGGAACAGGCAAAGACAGGGGAAATTGGCCCATCTAAATTATCTGAGGGGAGTGAGGAATGTAGCACTGGTGTTTTCTGGTGAGGAATATAGGTGTGGTATATTCTAATGTGTGCGTGGAATGTCTGAAGTATTTTCCACTGAATGTTAAATAAAGTACTTCTGGCCTTCTCAAAGAGTTATGTGAAATGTTTTTGCCCTGTCATATATATTTTGGTATTTCTGAGATCTCTGAGAAATACTGTTGTGTCATAGTCCGAGAGGCTGAAAAATTTATCATTGGCGTTTTATTAGAAAGTGAACGATATGAGCGGTGTTTTTTAGTCGATTAAAAAATAATAGCGATGGTATCTGAGGTGAGAAAAAGTTGTTCATGATATTATCTACAAGGAGTGAGAAAATTCATGATATCATCTGGAAGGAGTGACAAAATTTTCGATATTTTCAGAAGGGAATAAGAAATTTGTGTAATTTGCTGGATGTAGTGGAATGCAAAGGGGTCCTAAGTGGGCAGTGATATGAGCGGGTATTGTGACGAGTGATAAATGTTGTAGTAATAATGAAAAGGTTTCATATGGTACAGTTATAAGAATAGAAATGAAAAGCAAATAGAACAGTTATTAGTGAACCCTGCTAGCAGTATTTCAATGCTTTCAATTCGATGACATATTATATAATTGCACTTTCTGCAAACGACCGTGTTCGCTCTTGAATAAACCTTTTGAAGTGGAGGGGTTGGATATTGCTTTCATTAACTCCTTCGCTACGACGGTTCCTTGATAAGATAAATTAAGTCGTTTGGTGGCTGAATGATTATGGTATAACGAAAAATAGGTATTCGTGGTGCAGAAGTTAAACTAGGGACGAAGGTAACTGTGTCTGTGACAAAAAATGGAAATTACCGTATACAGCAGCTTTTGCTGTGAAAAAGAAAAGGACAGGAAAAGTGGATTAGAAACCTTCCCTTGAACGTCGATGCTGGTCATTCCTTGCGAGAAACGGGAACAGTAAAATGTGTCAGTAGGCAAATTAAGCCAGACAGCAGTTGTGGCAACATCCAAGTAGCTTACGTACATTAGTTGAAGTGATACCCGTGGAAAATAAGCGAGGTGCCTGACTGCTGTTCTTTCACTCCCATGATGGAGTTGATATACTTGCTGCCTTCAAACGGCTGTACTGTACTTGGTTTGTCAGAGTCTTTCTGAACTGGTGGGTAACATGGGTCCTTCATAGCCCCTGTTGCAAAAGTAATCGCGTAAATATACTAAAATATACAAAAAAAAATGTATACACTAAATTTCTGTGTCCTTGTCCTTGTCTTGTATAACAAAGTGTTAGTGTCTGTGGGCCGTGATTTTTATTAAAAATGAGGCTAAGAGTAAATTGATGATTGTTGAGAAAGATACTGACTCAGTGTAATGTGCTGGTGAATGAAAACTGAAAGTGGTGGAAGGATATAAAGTATCTTGGCAGTGAGAGAAATGAGTAGTAATTGTGAAAAACTGGAGATACAGCTGAGTTTTAGCTACATGGCGCAGAAAAATTAATAACAAACTAAAAAGAAATTGAGTGGTAACGAACCAATACCTTGAGGTGAGTGATAATTATCCCACCGGCTGTACCATTCCCGGGAGGAACACCACACAGGTTATACCCTTGCTGTCTTCAAACGCTTGTATGTTGTCAGGGTGAGATGTGTTCATCATATATCCTGCCGCCATAAGGGACCCTGTTGACAGGAATAATCTCCACCGAGCATAGAATAAACTAAGAAAAGACGCCTTCCACTCAGGTAATTCGCACCATCACCGGGTGTTGGGTAAAGACTATTTCGTTGCGTACCAGCTGTTAAAATGGCTGTAACTTCTGTGACATGCAAAATAAGATAAACAAAAGAATAATAACGTAGTTAAGGGGAAATATGAAGGACTGTATAAAACGATACAAATGATGTACACGAACGCAGAGAGTGAGTTGCTTGGTAGGTCAGCCTTGCCGTCCAACCATGGGAGTGAGAAAGTGAAAGGATGCAAGAAAATGGAGTGTAAGAATTAACATTTTCGCTACAGAAGAGCTACTTAATATCCAGTTCTGGCTGATGTCAGATGATTATATTTAAGAGATATCCACGGAATTAGAAATGTTCAAGGCAATCATGGTTAATGATCTGGCTGATATTAATAAACTTCGTACTTTGTTCCAGTCAGAGATCACATCAGTGTGAGAGGGACACAGTTCATCGCTGCAGCTCTAGACTCATCCCGTCCATGTAACTTTATACTGCATCATCCCTCACCACGCGCACACACACACACACACACACACACACACACACACACACACACACACACACACACACACATGATAAAGTATGCCTCAGTAATAACCCTACTCCTCCACCCAACATTACACTTCACAAACACATACCCGGTAAGTTACAAAAACACACAGCCACCACATCCATGGAAAACCTGCCGCCAAACTACCGTACATCTTTCCTGAACCACCATCAGACATCCACCCCTCAGATCCTACCCTACCCAGAGAGACACCAGGGCACTTAGACAGACTACGATGTGGCCCTCACCCTTCCCTGCTACAATACCAACCCAACATACAATCTACTATGCCCACACCGCAATGCAGCCACCCACACCACAACACACTAACTTCATACACGTCATTGTCACAACACAAATCGTCCTTCAACAAAAACTCACTGCACCCTCTCCCACCCTGCCAGACATTGATGTGTGGCGATTGCTTGAAATACATCACTCGTGGAAGCGACTTAATTTGTAGTCTTTTCTTAGGAAATACATGATATATAATGCTATTCACGTACTCTCAGCGTGATGGTAGCTGTGCGACGGACAAAAATTCCGTTGTCTTGAATAAAGTTGCTAGTATCACTGCAATATTTGACAACAGCATTGCTTACGTTGAATCTGCTTATGTCATAGTTGTGTTCAATGATCCTTTTGTTTATAGCCCTAATCATGTCACCAGTCCATGCAAGGAACACTGTACAACCCAGCCCTCCGTCTATTTACGTGTCTTTTTCACCAGGCTACTTGACGCCATCCACGTCCATATGGCCCAATCATGTCAGTCCCCGTGCATTCACACCAGGTTTACTCACATCCTTTACATCCATTCAGGTCGACTCCAGTCTATTCAGGTCAACATGGAGATTTCAAGTCTTTTCAAGTGCAGCCAAAACTAATCAAGTCAGTTCAGGTTTATGTAAGTAATTTTAGAACCATTTAGATTGCTAGTTTATTTATACTATTTCAGTCCAATGCATTCATTCTAGTCCATTCAAGTCATTTTAGTCTAATCAGGCCACTTCAGTTCATGCCGGCCAAGGTAAACTTTTTCACCTTTGTCTGTCAACTTGAACCTTTCCTTCTTGCCGGAAGTTTGCTCTCATTCAGCCAGTCCCAGAGAAGGCTGACCATCCCCAATCCTCTAACTATTGTCCAATTGCTTTAACATCCTGTATCTCAAAAGTTTTCGAGTCAATTCTTAGTAGAGAAATTTTAAAGCATCTTTCCTATCACAACCTTCTTTCTGATCGTCCGTATGGGTTCCGTCAGGGACGCTCCACTGGCGATCTTCTCACCTACCTTTCAGACTCCTGGTCATCCTCTTTTCGGGACTTTGGCGAAAGTTTTGCCATTGCACTTGACATCTCAAAGGCTTCCGATCGAGTCTGGCTTAAATCTTTAATATCCAAACTGCCCTCTTACGGTTTCTATCCTTCTATCTGTGCCTTCATCTCTAGCTTCCTTTCTGGTCGTTCTATAGCTGCTATTGCAGACAGCCATCGTTCTTCTCCTAGATCTATCAAGAGTGGTGTTCCTCAGGGCTCTGTCTTATCACCAACTCTCTGCCTTTTATTCATCAATAACCTTCTAAGCTGTACATCTAACCCTATCCACTCATACACTGATGACTCCACCCTTCACCTTTCAATTCAGTTCCCGCAACGCCCATAGTGGTTACTTCAACAACAAGGGATGAGGTTATGGCACACCTAATGTCTGACTTGGGTCGAATCTTTGACTGGGGTAAAAATAGTCTTGTTTTTAATGCATCAAAGACTCAGTTCTTATACCTATCAACCCGACAAAATCTTCCACAGGTATACCCACTAATGTTAAATAATATTCAGCTTAATCCTGCATCATCCTTGAACATGCTTGGGGTTTCATTTCATCATCTTGGAAAGATCATATTACATCTCCTGTATAATCTGCTCCCAAGAGATTAAGTGTGCTAAAGCGACTCCGTTCCTTCTTTACCCCTTCACAATTGTTTACTTTATACACTGGTTTTATCTGTCCCTGTGTGGAGTACAACTCTCATGTGTTGGGAGGTTCCCTACATACAGCTCTTCTCAATAGGGTGGAGTCAAAGGCTTTTCGTCTCACTAACTCTCCTCCTCTTACTGATTCTCTTCGACCTCTGTCTCTTGGTCGCACTGTTGTATCTTTATCTCTTTTCTATCGCTACTTCAATGGTCACTGCTCCTCTGAACTGTCTGCATGCATTCTTCCACTCTACGACGGGCGCGTAACACCCGTCTAGCAGCTAAGTCTCATCCCTTTTCTGTCCAACTCTCTAATGCCAGATTTAACCGTTACTCCCAGTCCTTCATTTATGCAACAGGTCAACTCTGGAACTGTCTCCCTCTGTCTGCATTTCCTGCTTCCTATGATCTCCAGTCTTTCAAACGCAGTGTTTCCAGGCATCTCGAAATGATCGGATCTTGAATTTGACTCTCTTTTGTATTTTGTTTTTCTCTTAGAAGGAACAGTTATTGCCAGCTCGTGGCCATTGGTTCTTTCTCGCTTTAAAAAAAAAAAAAAAAAAAAAAACTTCAGGACCATCACACCCATTGCCTCACCGACCACCACCATCTCAGCCCATTGCCTTCACCCACTTCTCGCCCCTTTGATTGTCACGGGGAGAGGCAGAGATGCTGGTGGATGATGGGGCAGGGTGGCAGCAGTGGTGGGTGATATGGCTGTGGCAACAACAATGCCACGCTTATGAGGAAATAATAATTTCATTAATAAAATGAGCTATGACCCAAGTGGTAAAGTATGGTGGTGTGTAAGGTATATCAATGGGTGCAGAATAATTAGCGGATTTTGTCTTTGTTCTAGTTTCCCATCTCGAGAACCCAGTGGACTATAGGATATCGGAGACTTGGACCGGTCGCTGCCAGTGGTCTTTTGTTAAGGTTATGTTGAAGGTCTGGCTGTTGTGATATTGTGGTGCACGTGGTGAGTGTGTGGTGTTTTGTGGTGTGGTGGTGTGCATTGCAGTGTAAGTTGTATTTATTGCTGGTACTGTAGCAGTGAAGGGTGGTGGCCGAATCACAGTCTGGCTGGGTGTACTCGTGTCTCTCAGGGTAGGGAATATTCTGAGGGGAGTCTATCTACTGGTGGTTCTTGAAGGATGCTGTTTGGCTGCAGGGTTTGGATGGCTGTGGTGGCCAGGGCTGGGGTCAATTCATTTTTGTCATTTCAATGTAATCCCAATTCAGAATAAGATTTGAATTAATCAATTCCAATTCAATTCAGTCCATTCGTAAAAAAAAAGAAATCTTCAATTCCAGTTCATTTCAATTCATTTTGGTCGATATTTAGTTCAATTAAAATATTTTCAGTTCAAAATTAATTTTAATCTACCAAGTTATATTAATCTAACGGTTACTACACTTGATATAGTATTAACTTCTTTTGTGATAGCAAATTGTAACCTACATTTTACTGTTTATTTGAGTATACTGTAAGTTAATTATTGTACAATAATGAATTCGTATAATACAGTATAAAATATTATTTTTATCAATTCGGTCATCAATTCACTGATATCAAATCCAATTCATTTCAATTAATATTATTTCTATATTTCTCTCTATTCCAATTTAATTCCAATTCATAATTTTTCAAATCAATTCCAATTCAATTCCAGTTCAATTCATAATTGACCCCAGCCCTGGCGGTGGCTGTGTGTTTATGTTTGTGGATTATAGTGGTCAGAGACCAGTCACAGGTCAGCAACGTCCCACCCAGACGGTCATAGACCAGTCACAGGTCAGCAAGTCCCACCCAGACGGTCATAGACCAGTCACAGGTCAGCAAGTCCCACGCAGACGGTCATAGACCAGTCACAGGTCAGCAAGTCCCACCCAGACGGTCATAGACCAGTCACAGGTCAGCAACGTCCCACCCAGACGGTTATAGACCAGTCACAGGTCAGCAAGTCCCACCCAGACGGTCATAGACCAGTCACAGGTCAGCAAGTCCCACCCGCACGGCCAGATGGCCAATGACGGGTCAGCAAGTGCCACTCTGGCACCAAAATTTAATACAACGGAAGGTATATTTAAGCGTCTAATTCTGCAACATTTTTATTAAAAAATTAGAAACTGTGAGGATTCGAACCAGCGCTGGTAAGTACGTGGATACAGCAGCTTACCGACTGAGCTATCCAGCCACCCAAAATTTAATACAACAGAAGCTGTATTTAAGCGTCTAATTAAATACAACGGAAGCAATATTTAAGAGTCTAATTCCACAAGATTTCTATTGATAAAGATAATCACAAGTCTGGGATTCGATCCTGGGACTATACATTTGGCGTCCCGCACCTCACTCACCATGCCACTGGGCTGATGTAAAGAAACAGGTAATTCAGAACTGCATATAATGCAACTATTTAGGGTCTTCTTTTTACAAATATTATGTGTAATATCATTGATACATAACTAATGAAATGCCAGTGTCTGTGTGCGGCGAGGTGTACTAAATGTACTGGACAATAAAGCGATGATTGTTTTGGCTGACGATGTGATGTGCTCGTTAATGAAATGTTGGAAGAATTTTCAGAACCTGGGTCCAGTGAAAGAAACGAGAGGTAATTGTGATTAGAGTGTGAAGAGTACAGTTTTACTCACGGTTTTAAGTAACGAAAAATAAATGTTATTGTCTAGGAAGGTCCAGGTTGGCTTGCGTGGCAGGTCATTGCTGGCGGCCTGCCATGGGTGCGGGAAAAAGGAAGGATGGAAATATGTCCGTGTGTAAATTAAGACAGACGACAGTTGTGAGAATATCCAAGTATGTAAAGTACTTGGAGTAACATTCATAAAAAGTATACTGAGGAGCCTCACCGCCCTACTTTTATTCAACCACTTCACTCCCATGACGGAATTTATATTCTGGCTTGGTGAGTGTAGCCTATACACTGTATATACACTGTATATGGCTAGTGAGGGAGTGATCGCCCTCTACCTACACAGATCAAAAGCCCTCGGGAGCAGGGGGGTGGTTGCTTTCTCAGGCAGAGGAACTCCTTGAGAGTGAAATGGCTGGGAAGCATGCCGGCACGTGACTGGCTACAGCATAGCTCGGTCTTTCGGGTGTGGGCAATCAGGCAAGTTAGCTGCCTACTGCGACTGCAACACAATGGCGAGGTGTTCAGGAAGTTAGCCAAAGAAACCTTGATGGACTCTGAAAGAACAATAATGGCCCCCAGTCCCGTGCAGCCCTTAAATGGGCAGGGGTGCTAAGAATCTCACGGTTGCCTCAATTACAATCTAATTCCTTTGTCAATGCAAAAAATACAATTAAAATTGGTAACTGGAATGTGAGAACGCTAAATCATGACGGTAAAATCGATGAGTTAGTGAAGGTTTTTCAAAATTACGGACTTGATATTTGTGCTCTGACAGAAACTAGATTAACTGGAGTCGATAAGTTGGATTTGGAGGATGGTATACGTTTATTGATATCTGGTCGACAGGACGGAATGCATTATCAGGGAGTAGGATTGTTGCTGGGTTGTAAGGCAAATAAGGCTTTATGTGAGTGGGATCCTATAGATGAACGATTGTTATACGCACGGTTTAAATCAAATCATGGCAACATCAGTCTGTTTGTGTGTTATGCACCTACTAATGATGCACTCGATGAAAGGAAAGACACATTTTATGAAAAGTTGCAAGAAGCAGTAGGAAGGGTACCTAGACATGATGTTTTGATCTGCGTTGGAGACTTTAATGCAGTAATGGGCTGTTCTAATGAGGGATTTGAGGCATGTATGGGTAAGATGGGAGTTGGTAGTAGGATGAGTGAAAACGGAGTGAGGTTTGGAAGCTTCTGTCTAGCAAATGACTTAGTCATCGGGGGCACACTCTTTCAGCATTGCAATATACACAAGACAACTTGGGTGTCGCCGTGTGGAAAATATAAAAATCAGATTGATCACATCGCTATCAGTAGGAGGCATAGAAGTTCTCTGCTAGATGTTCATGTTAAACGGGGAGCGGATATTGGTAGTGACCATCAACTCAGCATTGCAAAAATAAGGTTTAAACTTAAAAATCAGAAGAAGGAAAAATCTGGTGTTGGTAGATACGATATTGTTAAGCTTAGAAGGGAAGGAGAAGAAAAGGAGGAATTCAGATTAGAATGCAGAAATAGGTTTTTGGTGTTGGAAACGTTGGAAGAGGGGGAGAGAAGTGTAGATGAGATGTGGGAGGATGTGAACAAAGTTTTGCATGAGACTGCTGAATGTACGATTGGAAGGAGACATAGATTCAGGAGAAAGAAATGGATATCAGAGGAAACGTGGGATATGATAAAAAAGAGAGGTGAGGCTAAATTGAGGAGTGAGATGCAATGCGTTGATGAACAAGAGATTGAATTAGCAAGAGCTGCGTACTGAAGTTTGAATTCAGAAGTAAGAAGGTTAGTTAGGAGAGATAAAAGAAGATGTGTGGATGAAAAGGTTGCAGAGACTGAAATCTTAATAAACAAAAATGATGGACAGAGTCAAAGAATAGCATATGAATCGATTAGAGAACTGAGTGGTAATGCAGGTAAGCGCAAGGAAATACCAGTTAGAGACAGGGAAGGAAATTTATTGACCAAAGATGGAGATATTAAAAATAGATGGAAAGAGCATTTTGAGACAGTTCTTAATAGACCAATACCACCAGAAGAGGATATACCGTCTGCTCAGGAAGATTTAAATATAGAAACAGGAGAGTTGAGGCTTGCAGAAGTGGAGAAAGCAGTAAAACAGTTAAAGAATAATAAGGCACCAGGGGAGGATGGTTTATTTCCGGAAATGTTTAAAGTGGAGGGAGATAGATTAATAATGATCTTGACCAAGCTATTCAATAAGATATGGGTGACGGGGTTACTACCATCAGTTTGGAAGAATGGTGTAATTGTTAAAGTTCCGAAGAAGGGAGACCTGAGTGAATGTGGTAATTGGAGGGAATCTCTTTGTCACCGATAGCTTTGAAAGTTTTCAGTAGAGTGTTGTTAAATAGGTTGGAGCCAGTGGTTGAGGGTATTCTGAGGGATGAACAGGCTGGTTTTAGAAAGGGACGTGGTTGCAATGATCAGATCTTTATAGTTAGGCATTTGATGCAGCAAGTTAATGAAATGAGAGTACCGTTAAGTCTTTGTTTTGTTGATTTTGAAAAGGCTTTTGATAGTGTTTCGAGAGAGACTATGGGGAAGATCATGAGACATTATGGAATACCAGAGGAGTTTGTGAGGGTCATTATGAACATGCATGAGGACACATTTTGTAAAGTGATGGTTGATGGTTGTCTGAGTGATTCGTTTGAAGTCAAGTCCGGAGTAATTCAAGGTGGTGTTCTATCGCCTTTACTATTTATATTGGTCATTGATTACATTATGAAACGCGTTGGAACAGAAACCGGTGCAGGTATACTTTGGGGAGAGAACAGGAAACTTTTGGATTTAGATTATGCAGATGATATAGTTTTGATTTGCGATGGGCCAGAAGAGATGCAGAGAGTGTTGGACTGTTTGGTGAGTGAAGGTCGCAAGGTGGGTTTGGTTATTAATTGTGGAAAAACTGAAATAATCAATATGAATATGGAAAATGCACAGGAATGTGTAATTGGAGGTATGGTTGTAAAGCAAGTTGATAGGTTTAAATATTTAGGTACTTATTTAGCCAAGGATGGTTCTTTGAACTTTGAATTCGAGGAAAGGTTAAAGAAGGCTAATCAGGCAATGGGAATGCTTAAAAATATTTGGAATAATAACAATTTCTCTGTGCATACAAAAAATCAAACTTTATAAGGTAATGGTTAGGGAGTATCTTAATTTATGGACACGAGTCTTGGTACAGCACAGTGACAATGGAAAATAAATTCTTGGTGTTTGAAAATAAAGCACTTAGAAGAATATTAGGAGTTAAGTGGTGGGAAAGGATACCAAATAGTAGAATTAGAGAAATAACGGGAGTGCAGCCGATCGATGAATATGTTAGATTCTCACGATGGAAGTGGCTAGGACATGTGTATAGGAGACAGGGAATAGTACGAGGTACACCAGGGTGGGTGGCACTTGGTAGGAGAGGTAGAGGAAGGCCAAAAGAGACGTGGGTGAGGACAATGAGACGGGAAGCTGGAGATGAATGTTGGGGAGATCTTGAGGAGTTAGCACAAGATAGGATGTGGTGGTGTGAGTTCATCGAGGCCCTATGCATCCCCGAGGGTGCCACAGGAAATGATTGATTGATTGATTCTTCAAACGGTTGTACGCAGCTTTCACATTGTCGGGGTGACATGTGTCCTCCACAACGCCTTTACTATGACACGTCCCCCTTAAGCTGAATAAACTTGGCTTGACATAGTAAGATTAAACTAAGAACACATGTGTTCCTATCAAGTAATTCTGCCTCGGAACGCTTGTAAGGTGGTGACTATTACGTCGACTGTCAGGTTAAATAATGGGTGTAAAGACCAGTTTAAGAGCACAGTAAAACTTCCTGTTGAAAATATTGGAATGTAAATTTAATGTCACCAGCAAATCGAGGAAGGTTATTTTTAAAACAAATATCATCAAAAATTGCTAGTGAGACTGAGGCAAAAGTTAGGTTGCCTTGCCAGGACGAATTCAGTACAATTCCGAAAAAATAAGTTAGTTAATAACTCTCTCTCTCTCTCTCTCTCTCTCTCTCTCTCTCTCTCTCTCTCTCTCTCTCGCTCTCTCTCTCTCTCTCTCTCGAGTATGTAACTGCACCAGCAATGGGTCTTATATCCTACACTGTGTTCCTCTCCGTTCACGCACTCCTTCATCCATATTCCACCACGCAACTATCACAGTATTAATACTGTTACCATTAACCCTCTCACGGTAGCCACAACTCTACTACTCTATTACAACTAAAGCCATATCATTTTATTTATATGAGAGTGAGTTACAGGAACTTGACCGTTAATAAAAACATAATTAACCCTCTCAAGGTAGGGACAACTCTGGTATTGTATTATAACTACCACCAGACGGTTTTATGCATCTGAGAGTGAGTCATAGGATCCCGATGTTAAGACACGAGAAATAATACCCACCCGGGATAAAATAATGCCACCCGAGATTAACTCTGACACTTATACATATACACAGATACACACACACATATACACTGCTGGATGGAAGGAGGGAGAAAATGAAATGGATGGATTGATCAATTGTTTGCCAAACGATGGACAAATTAGTAGAGATACAAATAAGCAAATATATATCGGCTGACCAAAAGACAGATAAATAAGAATAATATCGAAGAAGATAAACAGAAACCACTACAGCCTGTCCAGGTAGATTCCCTGGTCTGATTAGCCAAGCCCGGGATCGAACCATGAAAGTGACATGGGTTTCTTTTTTTATTTATTCCAAACCACACATCGTCGCTCGGACCCACTATATTTCTCCCCTGTTTATAAGATTTGTAAAATTTTCTGTATATGGATAAGGTAAATGAGAGAGCCGTCGTAAGCCCAAATAAAATTAAGATTGAAATATCGTCTAGCAAAAAGCTAAATGAAACAGTGTTAACATTTTTGTTGGCCAGATTTCTCTCTCCACCATAATAAAATCGTGTGACGTCAGCGGAAATAAACTGCAAGTAGGTAACTGGCAGGCAAAGGGTTAAAGGCGTTATGTTTTGGCCACCCTGGATGTACTGTGGCACTGGGTGTTGAGTGAGAGCTGGCGAGAGAGACGGACAGGTAGGTAAAGAGATAGGGAGACAGGAAAATACACACATTGATACTGTAGGTTAATGAATGGATAAAGACAAAATGGGTGATAGATAACAGACAGATAGATAATAGATAGATAGGCAAATAGATACACAAATACAAATACAGAGACATGAAGATAGGTAGATAAATAGATAGATAGGTAGACTGAGAGAGAGAGAGAGAGAGAGAGAGAGAGAGAGAGAGAGAGAGAGACGGGAGGGAAGAGTGTATCATTATGACAGACTGGGAGACTGATTAACTGCGTTATTGATTCGTATGTAAGTGGACAGACAGGAAGGTAAATAGACAGATATGCACATAAATATTTAAACCATGGTTATATATATGGGACAGAAGCCACTGGAGTCATCACAGGTAGATAACTGGGTCTGATCAGTGAGGCCTGGAATCCACCTAAGACACCTCGTGAGGCTTCTTTTTCCTGCTATTGTTATCCCACTTTGGTTTGATACTGTGGTTTGGTGTTGCTTTAATCTTTCCTTTTAGTCTCTCTCTCTCTCTCTCTCTCTCTCTCTCTCTCTCTCTCTCTCTCTCTCTCTCTCTCTCTCTCTCTCTCTCTCTCTCTCTCTCTCTCTCTCTCGTGTATGTAATTGCACTAGCGATGGTTTGGGTTTCTTACACTGTCTTACTCTCCGTTCAAGCACTCATTCATCCATATTCCAGCACGCACACACAATCCTTCTCACGGTAGGGACAACTCTAGTACTGCATGCCGGCTAACGACAGGTGATTTTATTCATCTTAGGGTGAGTCATAAGAGCCTGATGTTAAGACACGAGAAATAATACCAACCCAGGATAATCTCTGACACATAAGTGGGTAAACAAATAGACAGATGGATAGACAGACAGATATTTTTGACAGTGATCCGTGGACAAATACAAGGGTGCATAAATTTACTAACCAATAGTTTATTAAAAAGTAGGGAGACACTGTATATAAACTGGCAAAGAGATAAATTTATATGCTGAAAAAAGGGACAGATAAATGGATACCTAAACAGACGGCTAGACAGAAACCACTACAGCCAACACAGGTACTAACTGGGTCTGGTGAGTGAGGCCCGGGATCGAACCCCTGCTTTCGATGGTTTGTTTCCTGCAAGACTTTTATTTTTTATATATTTGTTCATTTATTTTCCCTCCATATATCCTATTCTTCTCCAAAGACGGACAGTAACATCCTTCGCATCCTCGTTCCTTGACTGCTTCATATTGTTGTCACATAACAGTTCATATAACACCTTGCACTGGCACAGGCGGCGGGAGAAGTGTCAGCGAACTATTACTTATGACGGAAGTTTATATACGCTGTCTTCAGCAATATTGACCCCTGCACTACAAGGAACCTTTTAAAAGCTGAATAAAACAGTTTGACGGAATGAAACAAGAAATGAGGAAAAGCATTGAGAGTGTAAAACGAGATTTTTCCAACCACTCCAGTACAAAAGATATTTCCAGAGTTGATAGAAATCGTCTATTGGCAGCAAGTAATAAATGGAAATAAAAATTCCATAGTACTTACAGATTTTATCAATATTTCTCCAAATTGTCGCCGTGCCTTTACAAGAAACCCTCACAGTTGACTTGGAGAGAAACAGGACTTGTGGCTGAGAACCAGTTTTCCATCCCCTGTGCTAATGTGGGTTTCTTTTCAAGCGGCCACTTACTGTACATATTGTTATTAATTCTCTCAGGCTTCTATCACTCGCTCTCAGCTGAATAAAATCGTGTGCAGTTTGCTGGAATCGGCCACGTATACATTTGTACAAATTCTCTCACGCTTTAATGACTCTCTCTCAGGTGAATAATATGGTCTGGGGTCTGCTGGAATATACGAGTAACGCCAGAGTTGTGCTGACCATGAGCGTGCCAATGGTTACAGTATTATCTCTCACAGGTTCCCTATGATGCACTCTCAGATCAACCAATCTCCTGGCGTTAGCTGGAAGGGAGTGCTAGAGTTGTTCCTACCATGAGAGGGTTAATGGTAACCGTATTATCTCTCTCAGGCTGCTATGACGCACTCTCACCTCAATAAAATCTACTGGCGTTACCTGGAATAGAAAACAGTACCAGAGTTGTCCTGACCAGGAGACGGATAATTAGTTGTTATTCTCTCTCTCTCGCTCCTTAACTGTTCCTTTACATATTCTTTCTGTCACTACATTCCCATCTCTCGCCATTTTCTCCATTCCATAGATTCTGCAATTGTCACGTTTGCTTCTCACAGTCTTAAGCTAAAGCTCCTATGACTCACTGCAAACTAATGAAAATCATCTAGCGTTACTCTCAGTTATATAGCTGAGCTGTTCTGGCTGCTGATGTTTATTGTATTTCTCAGCTTGAGTTGTGGACACCGTCGCTGAGGTGAAAAGTAAAGAAAAGATTAGATTCTTAAACATACAGACAGATAGATATATAGACAGATAAATAGGTAGGTAAGTACGTAGGTCTGTAGGTAGGTAGGAAGGTAGGTAGGTAAGAGGGTAGGTAGGTAGGTAAGTAGGTAGATAGAAATAATTAGATAGGGAGATAGGTAGATAGGCAGATTTTGATACAGACTCAATAACTATAAGTAGACATGTAGGATAATAGACAAAAAGATAGATTCACAAAAAAGCAGACAGTGACAGGCATACTGGTAAACAGCACCAAAAAAAAAAAACAATGCATAGTTATATCCAGAAGACAGACAGACAGACGTGTAAACAGCCAACGATGGTAGATAACTGGGTCTATTTAACTAGGTCTATTTACTAACAGCCCGGGTTCCAACCCGCAGTAGAAGTTCCGTCTCTGTTAATTTCTTGCACAGTTCAACAACTGAGTTTTATTTTTTACATTTATTATTTTGAAGAAGTGAAGGAACGTTGTGGGGTGGATGTGGATGTGGTTGAGAAGATTAGGAGAAATACACTGAGGTGGTTTGGACATGTGGAGAGAATGGAGAATGAAAGACTGACTAAGAGGGTGTATGTAGGTGATGTGGAGGGAGGGAGAGGGAGGGGGAGACCGAGGATGAGATGAAGGGATGGAGATGAGATGTATATGAGGGAGGGGGGAGTGAGTGGGGGGGACTGCAGTCAAATGGTAGATGACAGCGACTTGGAGGCGTTTTGTCTGCGGCCACCCTTTGCTGGATTAGGGCGTCGGGCTATAGATATAGATTTCTCTCTCTCTCTCTCTCTCTCTCTCTCTCTCTCTCTCTCTCTCTCTCTCTCGTGTATGTAACTGCACCAGCAATGGGTCTTATATCCTACACTGTGTTCCTCTCCGTTCACGCACTCCTTCATCCATATTCCACCACGCACCCATCACAGTGTTAATACTGTTACCATTAACCCTCTCACGGTAACCACAACTCTACTACTCTATTACAACTAAAGCCATATCATTTTATTTATATGAGAGTGAATTACAGGAACTTGACTGTTAATAAAAACATAATTAACCCTCTCAAGGTAGGGACAACTCTGGTATTGTATTATTACTACCACCAGACTGTTTTATGCATCTGAGAGTGAGTCATAGGAGCCCGATGTTAAGACACGAGAAATAATACCCACCCGGGATAAAATAATGCCACCCGAGATTACCTCTGACACTTATACATATACACAGATACACAGACACATAGACACACTGCTGGATGGAAGGAGGGACATTACCTCTGACACTTATACATATGCACAGATACACACACACATAGACACACTGCTGGATGGATGGAGGGACATTACCTCTGACACTTATACATATACACAGATACACAGACACATAGATACACTGCTGGATGGAAGGAGGGACATTACCTCTGACACTTATACATATACACAGATACACACACACATAGACACACTGCTGGATGGAAGGAGGGACATTACCTCTGACACTTATACATATACACAGATACACACACACATAGATACACTGCTGGATGGAAGGAGGGACATTACCTCTGACACTTATACATATACACAGATACACACACACATAGACACACTGCTGGATGGAAGGAGGGACATTACCTCTGACACTTATACATATACACAGATACACACACACATAGACACATTGCTGGATGGAAGGAGGGACATTACCTCTGACACTTATACATATACACAGATACACACACACATAGACACACTGCTGGATGGAAGGAGGGACATTACCTCTGACACTTATACATATACACAGATACACACACACATAGACACACTGCTGGATGGAAGGAGGGACATTACCTCTGACACTTATACATATACACAGATACACACACACACAGACACACTGCTGGATGGAAGGAGGGACATTACCTCTGACACTTATACATATACACAGATACACACACACATAGACACACTGCTGGATGGAAGGAGGGACAAATATAAATAATGGTGGGTGAACAGATGAATGGATCAGTGGAAGGATAAACACATACACAAATACAATTGGGCAAAGAAATAGTCTGACAAGTAAATCGGATAAAACAGATAAATAACTAAAAAAATAAAAACCAGGACAGCCTACATAGGTAGACGAGTGGGTTGTATTAGTGAGGCCTGGGATCGCACCAACGTAGGGAACTGGTGTTTTTTGCATTTATTTCAAGTCACAGTTCTGCACTTGAACATATTTTTTTTTCTTCTCGTATTTTTTTTCTTTTTATCTATGTGCGATGTGTATTAAATCGGCCGTCGTAAGCCTGAAAAAAACTCAGGCATTCATCCTCGGTCAGTGTTCAGTGCGTTAGTGTTAACAATTTTTTCTCTCTCTACCATAGTAAACTCGTGTGGCGTCAGCGGAAATAAACTGTAAGTAGGTAATTGGCAGGTAAAGGGTCTTTGTCGTGCCTAGTTTCTCTATTTCCCTTACGTAAAATAAATGAAATTTCACCCAGTCCAGCAGCAACGCAAAGGCCGGAAATTGTATACTGTGTACACAGTAAAGGCAGGAAATGTGAAACAGACTGACGAGACGTGAGGGTAAAAACCACTGCGAAAACTGCACCGCATCCGTAATGAAAATTACACTCCAGTTTATGTGCGGATGGCTATGTTTGTGAGGTGGTCAGATTTCCTGGAGCTTGAACGGTAAGTGAGAATGTGTGGGAGAGACCAGCTGTACCCAACGCAACTAAGACTAAATATAGACCTTGTAACCTAACCATTAGTAACCCTACATTAATTTTCCAAACTCAGCATAACCCAAACTAACCTAACATAAACTACTCTAACCAACCCTTAACCAACCTTTCTTGCTTTAACATTTCTACTTGTCATGAATCTTTATGTGGCATAGGATGGCCAACATAGGGTTCAATAACCAGTGCAATGAGACAAGGGACTGATACATAATAGCATGACAGTCATATTAAATCCAACACGACCACTAATCTGTCAGCAACGCTTTGATACTCAGACATAACAATGCCATTAAGTGGATGAGTCTCTGGTGATGCAGATGCGATGTTGATGGTGGTGGTAACTGGATGGAAAGGGAAATTGCCTTGGTGATACCTGGTTGGAAGAAATTATTATGGAGAGAGAGAGAGAGAGAGAGAGAGAGAGAGAGAGAGAGAGAGAGAGAGATCATTGTGTGTGTGTGTGTGTCTGTGTGTGTGTGTCTGTGTGTGTGTGTGTGTGTGTGTTTGTGTGTGTGTGTTTTAGCTCGCTCCTCCGCCGCAACATTTCATCTCTGTCAGCCAGCCATCAATGGTCACTGCTTTTCTCAGTTCTATGCATGTATCGTTTCCCATTACAGCTGGTGTGCAGCAACCGTCTACTTACACACTCTTATCTCTGTTCTTTCCATTTCTCCAAAGCATGAACCGGAGCTCTTACTCTTTCATATACATAGCTAGTCAACTCTAGATGTGTTCTCCTCAGCCTGTCATTCCCAGTGGCTCTGACCCTTTGTCTTTTAAGCGCAATGTGTATAGGTATCTCTGAGTGAACGGATATTTATATGGGATTAGTTTAGGCTTCATCTTAAAGACACAAGTTTTGCTGACTCAGCCTTTAAATCTTCCTCTTCCTTCATAATTCATAAAAAGTTTTTGAGTACGTCATTCCAAAATCGTTTATGATGTTTTACGATGGTTAGAATTACAACAACAACAACAACCACAACCAGAACCACAACCACAGCAACCACAACAACCACTACCACAACCACAATCACCACAGCCACAACAACCACAACCACAACCACAATCACAACCACAACCACAACAATTATTATCATTATTATTATTATTGTTATTATTATTACCAATAATAATAATAATAACAGTAATTTTACACTCGTTTTTTTTTGCCCTGAGGAGCCTTTGTCGCGCTGCTAAAACAAGAATGACAAAAAAAATCTCCCTTCCCTCATTATTACCAACTTTTCCCCCCTGGTTCTCTCTCCTCTGGCTGTGTTGTCCTTCTGTGCAGCGCCGCACTTCAGGCAGAGAGGGGAAAACTAGTGCCCCACACTCACTCAACCAGCCCCGTATTGCCTGGCCTTGCTATAACTTTCATGCAATAATGACCCCTTTCACTGCGATGACATATTCCAGTATTATTTTTTTAACCGCCAGCAATGGAAAAGTGAGTTACACACATGAAAACAATTTGGCTGTGGTCACCCGCTCGGGGTCTGGGGCGTCTAACATCAGAGATTTTGACTAATAGGCAGAAGAATGAACAGTAAAGTCGTCATGTTAGTAATCTAGCTTATGTCACCATCATTACCGGTCAAACACTAGGGGCTCCATTTACCACACTTGCAAGTTTTACCCCCTACTAATTAAAGCCGGAATAATAACCTGTTTTGTGTGTGTGTGTGTGTGTGTGTGTGTGTGTGTGTGTGTGTGTGCGTGTGCGTGTGCGTGTGTGTGTGTGTGTGTGTGTGTGTGTGTGTGTGTGTGTGTGTGTGTGTGTGTGTGAGAGAGAGAGAGAGAGAGAGAGAGAGGAGGGGGGGAGGGAAACAGATCGCGTCCTGCTTTTTCTTAAACACCTAAAAACAGTAAATGAAGGAAACTCCAAAAAGGAACAACCGCCAAAGTCTATTAACGAAGAGTAATTACCTAAGGTTAATAAGGTAAAAACATTTTTAAGAATCGTTTTTTCATTAACCTAGACTGGGTGGCGCTAATTGCAATTTTCAAATAAAGTTTTTCGTGGGGAAAATGTTGATTTCTATCATAGGGTAGTGTTCTATTATACAGCACAATTTAAAATTCCCTTTTGTTCTGTCCTTCCCTCGTATATTTCTCTCTTTTATCACTATCAGATTGGTATGTCTTACTCTTAACTGAATAATATAAGAAACTACTGTAGCTGTGCCAACTATGGTGGGGTTATAGTGACAGTATTAACACCCTCAGGCTGCTGTGCACACTCTCCTGAATAAAGGTTCTGGTATTAGCTCATAAATAATACAAGAGTTGCTCCGATCATGAGAGGGTATTAGAATGAGGTGCCATTCTAGTTTTTCTCTTGACTTTTATCAGTTTTACGTCCTCCATTTATGTCGACGTGATTTATGCTCATTACCCAAAGCTTTAACTGCCCTTCTCATTTTGTACTCTGCAGTCATGGGGAAGGCTCAAATCTAGAAATAATTCTTCCTCCGAGATAGGCCGGTGCTGCAGTGGACATAATATAGACTTATACAGACACAGTTACGCACTGTACTGTGTTGTCTTAGTCCTCCTCACAACTCTACGTTTCACATTGTTTTATCCAGCCTACCCTTCCCCACACAAACAAGTGGCCGATCGCTGGCCATTTGCCAAAAAGGACGCGAGCTCAGTTCCAGGCTTGTGCAGGGTCCAGTTTTGAAATTTCAATAATGTGAAAACAGACTTTATCGTACACAAAGTTTTCCGACATACCATAAAACCACCACAGCTAATACCATGCACCAGTCCTGAATGTGTATTTGCATACAAAGGTGACATGTGGTAGTGTGTGTTACGTAGGAGGAATGTTGGGCCTTAGGAACTGAGTGTCTAATTTATGTCTAATATAAAAAACATATGATATTATGCCTCATCTTTAATTTATCATTTTTATATGTTGTAACCATTAGCATCATCATAACTGTTTTATGTCATAATACTGCTCACACATTTCGCTTCATTCATGTGTCAAAATACTGCTCACACATTTCGCTTCATTTATGTGTCAAAATACTGCTCATACATTTCGCTTCATTTATGTGTCAAAATACTGCTCATACATTTCGCTTCATATCATTTTTCTTTCTGTTCACTATCCAATTAACCTTTTCTTTAGGCATAGTGTTGCTATTGAACATCATAGTGACGAAAGAAAGAAACGTTTCACTCCATTGACGTGGTTTTATAATACATGTCTTCATCAGATTTTATGCAAGTTATGGCAGAGTTGTAGCAGTGAAGGAGCTGATGAATACAATACCTACACCCCTCCAATTCATAAAATGTCTCCTTAGCTAAATAAAGTCGTCTGCAGATACCAGATTACACTAATAAATACGTCACCGAACTGAATTGACTAACTGTTTTATTCCTGCCATCGTCAAACAGTTTTATTTTGTACTGTATATAATTTACTTTATATTCAGTACAAGCCTTAACTATCTATCTATCTATCTATTCCCATTTGCCTCAATCCTGTTTTGGGTCGCCACAAACAAATCGCCTCCAAGTCGACCTGTCCCCCGCCATTTCACTGCCCTGCTCCTAACTCACACCCCCCTCTCTCATATACCTCTCCACCCCATCCCTCCATCTCATCCTCGGCCTCCCCCTCCCTCTTCCCCCCTCCACCTCACTCACATACACTCTCTTCGTCAGTCTTTCACCCTCCATCCTCTCCACGTGGCCAAACCACCTCAGTGTGTTCCTCATAACCTCCCTATCACATCCACATCCACACCACAAAGCTCCTTTATATCCTCATTTGTCAGCCTGTCTCTCCATGTGACTCCACAGGCTCCTCTTAAATAACTCATTTCCACTGTTCTCACTCTTGACTTGTGTCCTTCCAACAACGTCCAAGCTTCACTTCCGTACGTTAGAGTTGGTATCACAATACCGTCATGTAGTAACTTTTTCACTTCCATGCTCACTTCCCTGTTTCTTATCACTGCTTTCAAAGAACCAGCAACCTTTCTTCCCTGCTGTACCCTTTCAAGCACTTCACCCTCCAAACCTCCATCCTTACTCATCACACTACCCAAGTACTTAAACGTACTCACATTTTCCAATTCCTCACCATCCAACCTCGCTGTACATTCACAGACTTCACCTCTCTCAAAGACCATCACTTTACTCTTCCATACATTCACCTTTAGATTCCGTTTCTTACTCTCCCAAACTCATCCACCAAACCTTGCAGCTCCCCTTCGCCTTCACTCAACAACACAGTATCATCTGCAAACAACAGCACAGGGAGTATCCAAACCCTACCCTCTCTCACCAGGGCCACTCCAACATCCACTACCCTACCTTGTAAGTCTTTTATTACCCCATCCATGTACAGATTGAACAACCATGGAAACATGACACATCCCTGTTTCAACCCTACTTTCAAAGAGAAAAATTCACTTAGTTCACCATCCACACGCACTGCAGCCTTCGCACCATCGTACATACTCTTCACAGCATTCAACAACTTCCCATCTACTCCATATATTCTTAACACTTTCCACAATCCTTGTCTATCCACCTTGTCATATGCTTTCTCCAAATCCATGAAAGCCGCATACAACTTCTTTCCCTTCTCTAGACACTTTTCCACTAAAGATCTAAGAGTGATTATCTGATCTACACAACCCCTTCCCTTCCTGAAGCCTCCCTGTTCTTCTCCAACTGTTTTTTCTGTTCTTTCTCTAACTCTGTCAATAAATATCCTACCATACACTTTTCCTATTATACTAAGAAGACAAATGCCCCTATGATTACCACACACTTCTTTTTCCCCTTTTCCTTTGGACAAGGGAATAATTATACCTGACTCCCAATCCTCCGGGACTCTACCTTCCTCCCAGGCCAATCTGCACATCTTCCACATCCATTCTACTACTATCTCTCCCCCATGCTTCAGCATTTCACCACACACTCCATCAATTCCTGTGGCTTTCCCCAATTTAACTTTCTTCATTGCTTCCACAACTTCTATCCTACTGATTTCTTCCTGTCTTCTCACTTCCCTCCTTCTCCCAGCCATTCCCCAGCTACTCGCATTACTTCCATCCTCTACGTTCAACAATTCCTTAAAGTGTTCTCTCCATCTGCTCACTTTTTCTCCCTTGTCCACTAATAGTCTACCATTTTCATCTTTCACTCCCCTGCTAACTTCACTTCCACCCTGTCTTACTCTCTTCACCTCTTTCCAGAACATTTTCTTACAGTCCCTCCACTTTACATTCAAATTCCTTCCAAATTCCTCATCCACTCTCTTCTTACTCTCCCTTACTAATCTTTTCACTTCTCTCTTTCTTTCTACATATAACTCTCTTTTCCGCCTCTCAACTTCTTCCATGCCCCTATTTCTCATCCATTCATTGTATGCTTTCTTCTTTTGTGCCACAGCATGTTTCACCTCTTCAGTCCACCACGCTGTTCCTTGCACCCCCCTCCGTCTTCTCTTCCTTCCACACACCACATCACATGCTGCAAATATTTCTTCTGTAAATATCCTACACACACCTTCCACGTCTCCCATCCGCTCCAATTCATATATGCCCAATCGTTCCTCCACTTCTCTCTTATACTCCGCCTTTTTCTTATCCTCTTGTAACCTTTCCACTCTCCTTGCAACTACTCCTTCCTCTCATCTTTCCCTTCTTTTATTCCTCCATCTTACTTGAATTCTAATTCTGGCCACCACCAAGTAGTGGTCAGAAAGTCCACTCCCCGAACCTCTATAAACTCTTGCATCCATTACACATCTTCGCATCCTTTCATCCACACACACATAATCAGTCATTGCCTTCCTTTCATTCAGTTCACCACCCACCCTTCTCATCACTCGCCATGTATACCTGTGGATCATTTTATGCCTGAAGAGGGTATTGGCTATCACCAACCCCCTCCCAGCACAAATGTCCACTAACGCACTCCCATTCTCATCTATTTCAGCAGGCACACCCCACTCACCAACTATTCCATCCACCTTCACATTCCCAACTTTACCATTCATATCACCAATCAAAAACACTCTCTCATTCCTTCCAAACTTTTCCATGCGCACTTCTACATTTGTCCAGAACTCTTCTCTCACTCTTCTAGCACGATCTTGCATTGGCACATACACACACACAATCGCCCACATTTGTATTCCAACTTTCAACTTTACCCACACAATCCTTGACCCAAATGATCCATACTGTCTTATGCTCCTCTTCCATCTTTTACTCACAACTATACATACTCCTTCCTTTGACCTCTCATTCTCACCTACTCCTGCACATATACCCCATCCATATGGCCATTCTCTAACACTCTCACCTCTTCATTTTGTTTCAGTTATTCCACATACATCCACTTTCGCACCCTCAAGCACCTGGACAATCTCTCTCTCTTTCACCTCATCATTCGCTCCCCTTACATTCCACGTTCCGATAACCATGTCCTTTGTCCGGTCCTTGGTCGTCATCGTCTGGTCATTCCTTGTCCGAGGCTTATTGTTTGTTTTTTTTAGTTAGTTGTTTTCCGGGGCAACGATGTCTGTACAGGCCAAGCAGGAATGAGTAGAACACGGGAAGTATATATAAAATGGCAAATCTAAATAATAGTCAGGCTGTGTATGTGTGTGTCTGTCTGTACGATTGTTCGTTTCTTTCATGAGAACAGTAATAGATATCGACCTAATTCTCTTTTCATCAAGTCGGGATGAGTCCAGGGTGTGTCAGAAAAGTCCAAATAATAATAATAATAATAATAATAATGATAATAATAATAATAATAATAATAATAATAATAATAATAATGTCAATCATGCACAACACGACGGTGCGAAATTGAATGAAACCGCGACACACAAAAGTCTGTCTGTACCTTTGTTCGTTTCTTTCGCGAGAATGGTTACGAGCGCCCTCGCAAGTCTCTCAAGTAGTGGCATTTTCTCACATACGAGAGGCCCAATCTGGCCCGGCCCGACCCGGCCTGACCATAACACTTTTGAGAAGCTCATATCTCAGCAACCTCAGGGCCGATCACTGCGTGGTTTGCACCATATCATAGCCCATTTCTTTAAGATTTGTTTTTGACAGGTTTCATCACACCCAGGCTGTGCACGTGGCACTTGACACGCGCCAAGTGCAGCATGTAGAAAATCTTCAAAAGAGGTCCACAGGCCAGACAGTTTGTCGTGAAGGCATGAAACTTGGTAGGTAGCTGCCATCAATAATATACTTTAGGCATCCTCGGGATGTAAGGCGACATTTCAGTGCTTTCAGATTTAAATGGCCTCACTCGTACCTCGCCGACAAGGGCGTTTCACTGATACTAGATATTGATTTAATTCTTACTGCATTACATCAGAATAAGTCTAGTGAGTAACAAAATATACCAAACTAAAATTTGGCGATCGCTCGTGATGCAACGACTCGAAATTGCCAGAAATTGCAACAGGGAAAAATGTGAAACATTTTTTTTCAACTTTTTGGTCAGAATTGGTCTTTGTGGGCTCAATAAAGGTATGGGAAAAAAGAACGTGCTATTAGCAAATATAATTTGATGGAAAGGCTATTATTTAGTCCCGCAAATTTTTGCGGACAAGCACTAGTATATAATAGAGTAACTATCAAGGTGCAGTGCATAATATTGTCTACATGTACTCCTTGACCACGCCTGAGCAGAGTTCCTTTTTACCCGTCCCCGCCCCGGAGGGGCTCGGGGCAGGGTATTGTTTTCATTCGGTTTGTCTGTTTGTCTGTCTGTCTGTTTGTTAACAACTTTACGCGAAAACTACTGGTGCGATTTTGATCAAAATTACAGGGATTATGGGCTATGACCCTCTGATCACCTGGTTTAATTTTTGCCCAAATTTGGCCAAGGCCTAGGCTGTAGGTCCTAAACATGAAAAAAAAAAAAAATCGTTTTTTTCGTCATAACTCCTTTCAAATTCGTCATATCCACATGAAACCAAAACCAAAGGTGCATCTTTCAAATCTG
The DNA here is from genome assembly GCF_032717465.1 of Coenobita brevimanus. Lineage (NCBI taxonomy): Eukaryota > Metazoa > Arthropoda > Malacostraca > Decapoda > Coenobitidae > Coenobita > Coenobita brevimanus. The sequence goes on from NC_137062.1 coordinate 23,922,009, forward strand.
CATCGTATAACATGCCCCATTACATCAGGGGGGAATCCCCCCCTAGTTAGAGGTAGGGGGGGTCAATGTCAGGTGGGTCGGGTCATAAAATTTCTAATGGACATGAAAACGTCAATTTTCACCAGATTTTCTCCAAATTTGGTATGTGACATCATTGACTAGATATCCTGTTGTTTCTGTACATCAGCACTAAAATGACTGCCGGTGACGGGTTTGCTGTGCCTTGGCACCACTTTTTGTTTCCGCCTTGAAATAGCACGGACATGACAAGATTAGCAAACGTTCGTTATGAGTTCCTATATTTTAAGGTGTTTCAAAAAATTTACTCATGATTCTCGAATTGGCTTCCCCTCTACAACTCAAGAACCCTCCTGAATGCAAGTAACGTCCTGTTTTATTTATTTATTTATTTTTTTAGTCTATCGATTAATCATTCCATCTCAATCTTCATATCAGTCTGTCTGTTTGTCTGTCTCCTTATTTGTATGTCTATCTCTCTCCTCGAGTGTATCCTTGTTCACATGTATGTTTGTTTAGCTGTTTGTGCCTGCGTGGTGGTAGCTGTGATGGTGAAGTGTTGCAGGTATAGTGGTGATGCTGAGGCTGCTGTGATGATACTTGAGTTGAGTGATGTTGCAAAGGAAGTTTTGGTGGTAATATGCTGTTGTGGTGTAGCGATAGTGTAGGTAGTGTTTGTGTTGTGGTGTGGTAGTTGTGTTGGTATGGTAATGTGGTAGTGTAGTGGTATGGTAATGTGGTAGAGTGGTGGTATGGTAATTTGGTAGTGGTGTTATGTTAATGTGGTAGTGTGGTGGTATGGTAATGTCGTAGTGTGTTGGTATGTAATTTGGTAATGTGTTGGTGTGTTAATGTGGTAGTGTGGTGCTTTGGTAATGTGGTAGTGTGGTGGTATTCTAATGCTGTAGTGTTGTGGTATTCTAACGTTGTAATGTGGTGGTATTGTGGTAATTGTGGTGGTATGTTAGTGTGGTAACTGTGTTGGTATGGTAATGTGGTAGTGTGGTGGTACGGTAATGTGGTAATGTGGTGGTATTCTAATGTTGTAGTGTGGTGGTGTGGTTGTGGTAATTGTGATGGTATGGTAGTGTGGTGGTATGGTAATGTGGTAGTGTGGTGATGCAGTAATATATAAATGTGGTGGTGTTTGAATGGTTTTAGCTGTGAGGTGGTACTTGTATGAATGTGGTAGGGCGGTGGTATGGTAATTTGGTAGTGTGGAGGCGTAGTAATGTTGTGGCGGTAGTGTGGTGTGGTTGTGGTGAAGTGTGGTGGGAATTAAGCGAGTGATGACAACCGTCCGTTACTACTACCAACACCATTACTCTTACCCCTCTCTCCTGTCCTCTTCCTCCCTCCATTCTCTCTCTCTCTCTCTCTCTCCTACGAATATTATTTTCCTCTGAGGTCTTGTCTCGTCGCTTTTTTGTTGCATGATTTTTCTGTTTATTGCACAACCTCTTTTTTCACATTTCCCATCCAACAAAGCAGCCAAGGCACAGGTCATTTTCACTGTTGATGACGTTGATGAGAGGGACATGGAGAAGGAGGAGGGGGAGGAGGAGAAATAAGTTCGAACCCAATGCGTTGGCTAGCAACCGTGACGAAGGTGACGTTATAACTTGCCTTGGTCTTGACGCGAAATCTTCTGGGACAAACTGAGTTGCGAACCTCTACGTATGACAAAATGTCATTTTGTGGTGTGGGCTACACAGTTTTGCTGTGGTGGTTTATTCTTACTACGGGAACACTTTTTTTTTTTTTTTTTTTTTTTTTTAGCTTAAAGGATAGCCCTAGCAGAAAATTATTTAATCAGTCAATCAGTGGCTTCGGTTCCTGTATGAGTTTTCTTTTCTGTATAGGTACTTAGATTACTGCCCGCTGCTTATCGGCTCATAGTCTCCAAGCTCCCTTAATCTTATATATACTGTTACGGAACAGAGAAAGTTAATGTACACTTTAAGTGAGAATACTAATAATCACTACTGTCCCGTAAAGGTCCAGGTTCAAAATAGAAGAGTTAGGTAAAATTACAAGTTAAAGTTTAATGCTCAAACTAACAACAAAACATTCAGGACTCATAAGGATAATGTAATGGCAAAAAAACAGGTTAAATATATGGTTAACTGCAATAGCCTCTATTAACACAAAATTAGCATGAGTAAATTTATCTAAGTCAGCCCTGTTAAAATGAGATACCAGATAATACTCAGTGGATGCCAGATATATTATTACAGATACAAAATAATATTAATGATGGCTGACAATAAGAACCTTTACATAAATTACAAAAACTTTACTAGGCCCAAGAATTAACCTGATGCTACACAGTACAATAAAAAATGCAACAACAGTTATACTCAAATTTCACACAGCTGCTAGATGGTTGGAGACATCCTGAGCACTCACAATAATAACAACTGTACAGGGGAGGACAGAGATGTGAACAAAATGGGGAGCAGATCTAAGTGGCAATAATGCAGAGACTGAGCTCATTATATAGGGGCCAGCAGAGCTTGATACAACTTGTAAGAAGGACGTGCAAATGAAGCCATGGGGACAAAGAGTTGACAATTCCGCTCTGAATAACAGAAAGGACGACTTACTCTACTATAACGGTAGAAGGGGGGACTGAGGCAGAACACGCTCGTGATCAAACATGCAGCATACTGTGCGTTAAAATTACACAAAGGATGATGAAATCATAGGCTATGTAACACCTCCCCACAAAGAGAAAGAAATTTACAAAGGAAATTTCTTATTACTCTAAAACAAGCTGTGTAAAGTCTAGATAAGCAATCTGCAATAACATTTTCTTTCCCCTTGACATGTTGTATGTCTAATGAATACTCCTGAAGAAGTAGACTCCATCATGTCAATCTCTGATTTTTATCTTTAAACTTACTAAGGAATTTCAGTGGGTTATGATCGGTATAAATGACTATGGGGTCAAAACCAGAACACAAATAAAATGAAAAATGCTGTAAACCCAAAATCAAGGCCAAAAGCTCTTTCTCAATAGTTGAGTAGTTCTTTTGAGGTGGAGTGAACTTCTTAGTGTAATAAGATACAGGGTGTTCAATACCCTGATCATCCTCTTGCAGCAAAACAGCCCCAGCTCCTGTATCACTTGCGTCAACAGCCATCTTAAAAGGCTTAGGAAAATTTGGAGTAGCGAGCACTGGCTGACTTAATAGGATAGCTTTAAGTTTGATGAAAGAGGATTCACAGTTATCGGTCCAGACAAATTTAACTCCCTTTCTCAGTAGGTCTGTAAGTGGTGATACAAGAATTGAAAAGTTAAGAACAAATCTCCTGTAATAACCTACCATTCCCAAAAATCTTTGTAGCTCTTTCCTACTTTTAGGTCTGGGAAGATCACTTATAACCTGAACCTTAGCTGCTGGTGGTGCAACATGTCCATCACCAATTACGTACCCAAGGTACTGAACTTTAGCTTGACCAGACTCACACTTTGATAAATTAGCTACAAGATTAGCCTGAACCAAACGCTCAAGAAATTTACTGACATGGCATAGGTGATCTTTCCAGTTGTCACTGAAGATTAATACATCATCATTATAAACAACACACCCTGCCAAACCCTCTGTTACAACATTCATGAGCTTCTGAAATGTGACTGGTGCATTCTTCATACCATATGGCATTACAGAGCATGCAAAAGTCTTTCCTAGTGTTACAAAACATGAGATCTCCCTAGCACGTTCAGTCATAGGTATTTGCCAGTATCCCTTTAACAAATCAAACTTACTTATGTACCTAGCCTTTCCGATCTTGTCTATGCAATCTTCCACGCGAGGGAGAGGGTAAGTGTCTGTTTTGGTTATCTGATTAACACGTCTGTAGTCGATGCAAAGCCGCTGTGACCCACCTGGCTTAGGGACTAGAGTGACAGGAGAACTCCACTCGCTCTGACAGGGCTCAATCATCTTGTGGTCCAACAGGTAGCCAAGCTCCTTCTGGATGAGAGGAACTTTCACTGGGTTCACACGGTAAGGAGGCAGTTGAATTGGCTTTGCGTCTCCAACATCGACATCTTGCATCAACACAGTGGTTCTTCCTGGAATGGCACGGAACACTTGCAGGTACTCCTGCAGTAATGCCGAAAACTCCTGCCTCTCCTCGGGAGGTAGATGAGAAAGCTTAGTCTGGAGATCATTCATGATATCAGGATTCTTCCCCAAACTATCACTCAGGCTCATACTGCATGGGAGAGCTTCACTTGCAGACTCGGGTGGAACAGCTACAGTGCAGACTGGATTATTTTCGTCCCGCCTGTGATATAACTTTAGCATGTTGATGTGACAAAGTTGCTTCTTCTTTCTACGATCTGGTGTGGCGATGACATAGTTGACATCAATGAGTTTCTTCTCCACGAAATAAGGACCACTAAACTTGGCTTGAAGAGGTTGCCCATGAACCGGTAGCAGAATCAAAACCTGATCTCCTGGCTGAAAGTGGCGTAACCTGGACTTCTTGTCATACCAAGTCTTCATCTTCTCCTGAGCAGCTCCTAAATTCTCTCTCGCCAGCTGTAAAGCAGTGGACAGCCGTTCTTTGAACTTCATCACATACTCCAGCAGGTTGACGTCATCTTCCTCAGACAGCCAGCATTCCTTGAGTAGCTTAAGGGATCCTCTTACTTCATGGCTAAACAGTAGTTCAAAAGGTGAGAAGCCCAGTGATTCATTTGGAGATTCTCTTGTGGCAAACACAACGAATGGAAGACCTTTATCCCAGTCTTTCTGATGTTCCGAACAATATTTCTTAAGCATCGATTTGAGTGTTTGATGATATCTCTCCAACGCTCCTTGGGTCTGGGGATGGTAAGCTGAAGACGTGATCTGGGTGATGCCCAACTCTTTCAGAGACTGCTTGAAAACGTTTGACATGAAATTACTTCCCCGGTCTGACTGTACCTCCTTGGGCAGACCAAAATTTGTGAAGAACCCTAGCATTTCCTTAACCACGTTCTTTGCTGAGATATTTCTAAGTGGAATGGCTTCAGGATAACGAGTAGCCATATCAATTAGGGTCAACACATAAGAAAATCCTGAAGAAGCTTAGGAAGAGGGCCCACAATATCCACCAACACACGGGTGAAAGGCGCCTCAAAAGGAGGAATGGGAACTAGAGGTGCAACCTTTTCGGTCTGATTACACTTCCTCACAACTTGACACTGTGACAAGACTTACAATACCAGGAAACATCCCTGAAGATACCTGGCCAGTAGAAGTGTTTCAAAATGCGTCCCACAGTCTTCCTCACTCCAAGGTGTCCTGCCAAACTGGAATCATGAGCCACTCTAATGATATCCTGCTTACAAACACGAGGGATGACAACTTGATGTACAACCTCCCATTCACAGTCGGCTGATACTGTTGGGGGTCTTCACTTCCTCATAAGTACTCCTGACTTTATATAATAACAAGTAGAAGCACCAGCTGACTCTTCCTCACTGCAAGCAGAGTTAGCTAGACCTTTCAACTCAGGGTCAGCAACCTGCAACTCAACCAACTCTTGACGAGACAAATTATCAACACTACGCGGTACTGCCTCATCTGGTGAGTGGTCCAAATTAGCAAGAAAAGTGTCAGCTAGGGTAACATCATCATCATCATTATCCTCTAAGTCACCAGTAACTTTAGACTTAGCCCTAGTGACAGCACATGCAGGGAACACATTAGGGACATCACAATCCTGGGTCGCAGCCACTGGCTCACTAGACAACTGAGGAGCTGGACACACTTGACTTCCACCAATATCATTTCCAAGTGAGAAAGTTACACCTGACATTGGGAGTGTCTCAACCAACCCAACCATAACGGAACCATTAACAAAACCAGACTCTAAATTCACTCTGCACAGAGGGACAGAGAAGTAATTATTCCCTACACCTTGTAAGATTAAAGTTTCATCAGAGGAATTAACATCAGAGCCTAGAACACTGGTCAGCATAAGGGATTGGCAAGCGCCTGTATCACGATATATTTTAACTGATTTCCTGTCATTATTGTCCAGAGGACTGACAAAACCATCAGACAGGAAATTAGCACATGAACTCTTGAGAGTGTCACCCACGTTACTGCTCAAAAGAGGAGCTTCATCATGAGGATTTAAGTTAACCCTCAAAGCAGGTTCAGTTAACTCAGTTAAAGAATTCTGGGAACTCTCAAGTGTGGACACTAGACCAATTGACTGAATATTTAAAGACTCCTTTTTGTTCACATCACGCTGTCTCCTGAAACATTTCTCCGTAGTATGACGAAGCTTACTACAATAAGTACATTTACGTTTCTGAAATCTAGAGGTGAAGCTGGTATTTACTTCCTGAGAAACATCATCTTTATTCTCTTTCCTGTTACCTGTACTCTGAGTAGAGGCAACGTACTTACTCTCAGCTTTCCTTTTTTCTCTAGAATATCTCTTGTGAGTGAGAACATATTCATCAGCTAAAACTGCAGCATCAGACAAATTATCTATTCTTCTCTCATCAAGATATAGGCTTACATCTTTACTAATACACCTTTTGAAGTCCTCCAGCAAAATCATCTGCTTAAATTTGTCAAAATCAGAATCCACATTCTTAGAATTTAACCACTGCTCTAACAGATCTTCTTTGATTTTTGCATACTCAACATGGGATTGCTTATCTTGCTTATAAGTTGTCCTAAATTTTACTCTATAGGCTTCAGGAACAAGCTCATAGGCCTTAAGAATCAAGCTCTTAACTACATCATAATTATCAGACTGATCCTGAGGCAAAGATGCATAAGTTACTTGAGCTTTACCGGTGAGAACAGTTTGAAGGAGTACTGGCCAATACTTTTTTGGCCAATTAAAACCTGTAGCTACCCTCTCAAACAACTGAAAATACTTTGTTAAATCAGAGTCATTAAAAGGAGGGACAAGTTTAACATTTTTAGCCACATCAAAATCATCAGAGCTAGATGATCCAGTTCCACCTTGTTTCATGCGATACTCATGGTCTGCCTGAATCCTAGCAAGTTCAATTTGTGCCTGAGCCTGTTCCTGTGCATCTTGAATACGAGCATTTGCCTGAAATTCAGCCTCCTGAATACGAGCCTGAGACTCCGCCTCCTTAGCCTGAGACTCAGCCTCCTTAGCACATTATTGAAATTCAGCGTCCTTAACACGAGCCTCCTGCAGGGCTAGCTGTAACTTAGCTAATTCAATCTGCGTTTGCTCATTTGGAGGAGTAACATTAAACAAGCTTTTATTAATCATGCCAACAATTTGATCTTTAGAATGATGAGAGTGAACTGCAATTCCCAATTGTTGAGCAAAAGCTTAAGTTCATTCTTTGTTCTGTTTTCTACATCACACACTGTTTGCACATTTGACAAAAAATCTTTGGCTTCATCAAGTGTAGTAATAGTAGACATGATGAATAAATCAGTCACAAAATATCAAGCAATATCCTTATGATAATATCCTGAATATCCTGATAAGAGGTCGCCAAATTTATGTTACCGAACAAAGTTAATGTACACTTAAGTGAGAATACTAATAATCACTAGTGTCCCGTAAAGGTCCAGGTTCAAAATAAAAGAGTTAGGTAAAATTACAAGTTAAAGTTTAATGCTGAAACTAACAACAAAACATTCAGGACTCATAAGGATAATGTAATGGCAAAAAACAGGTTAAATATATGGTTAACTGCAATAGCCTCTATTAACACAAAATTAGCATGAGTAAATTTATATAAGTCAGCCCTGTTAAAATGAGATACCAGATAATACTCAGTGAATGCCAGATACATTATTACAGATACAAAATAATATTAATGATGGCTGACAATAAGAACCTTTACATAAATTACAAAAACCTTACTAGGCCCAAGAATTAACCTGATGCTACACAGTACAATAAAAAATGCAACAACAGTTATACTCAAATTACACACAGCTGCTAGATGGTTGGAGACTTCCTGAGCACTCACAATAATAACAACTGTACAGGGGAGGACAGAGATGTGAACAAAATGAGGAGCAGATCTAAGTGGCAATAATGCAGAGACTGAGCTCATTATATAGGGGCCAGCAGAGCTTGATACAACTTGTAAGAAGGACGCGCAAATGAAGCCATGGGGACAAAGAGTTGACAATCCCGCTCTGAATAACAGAATGGACGACTTACTCTACTATAACAGTAGAAGGGGGGACTGAGGCAGAACACGCTCGTGCTCAAACATGCAGCATACTGTGCGTTAAAATTACACAAAGGATGATGAAATCATAGGCTATGTAACAATACATTAACCCTACTACTCACTTAAGTCTTGGTAATGAGTAGTGAAAGAAACTATAAATGACATTATCTCATCAAACAGGATAAACGAAGGAAGGAAAAGGAAACGCTAATAAAAAGCAAAATAAACAGAATTTGAAACGCCGTTGAATAAGATGCAGTCTCGGACGTTCATCACCACATCGTCGCATCCTCCAAGATAATATCACCAGCATATTAATTACCAAACTTAACCTGGTTTCAAAAGCAATTATGGCTATAGCGTCCTATTATTCATAAAGAGCAGGGCTAATGGTACTTCTTTAATGACTTACTTATACCAATAACCGTTCATTACATGGAAGGACGTCCAGCCATAAAAGAATACCGATAAATTATGTACAACACACTTACTCCACACAAGAGTCCTCCTGTGGTGACGTTACTTTATTAACCCCTGCATGCAGTTATTATATCAGTGTTATAACGATTAGATTTCTGTATGTTTGTTGGTTTGTTAATTTGTCCGTTTTTGACCTTAGCACAGCAAAAACGGAGCATTGTAGCGCAATTTTTGTTCGAACAAGTTGCTGCTAAAATGCTCTTCTTGAAGAATAAAACAATTTCCAGTCCAATCGGACCACCGGTTCCCAAGTTATGACACATTTCTGGCCCTTTACTCGACGGCCTTTAGGCAGATCACTTTCTTTGTGGGCACTGAAGTTACCATAACACTGCCGAAAGTACAGAACGTAGTGCATTGTTTTTTATATGTGTATGGCTTCACAGCCTGCTCTCAAGGCCCAGTAGTCCTCCTACATACAATACACCTCTCTACATGTCACCACCTCGTCGCTAACACCCATCGGCCATACTGAATACATGCTAGGGCTGTCTCATTCAGGACAGGTTTATTGGTTTTTGTGGGGGTACTTTTACGACATGTTGGTGGGTCGTCTGGTAGATCAGAAAAGTCTGATTTCATGAAATTCAAATCCTCAAACTGTTCTCTACCCCAGCGGGGATTTGAACCTGGGTAAGTAGGACTACAGGATACCTCACTACCAATTGAGCCAAAGTTGAAGAATAAAGCAATTTCCTGTCCAATTAGGCCACCGGTTCCCGAGTTACGGTTCATCATTGGCCTTTTGACATCGAGTTTTTATGAACAAAGAAAAGGAATGGGGGAAATGCACAGACAGCCCGCAAACTTAGTCCCCCTCCAAAGAATGTTGAACAAAAGAAAACCGAGAGAGAGAGAGAGAGAGAGAGAGAGAATTTTGGGGCATGAGTCGAAGTAAAAGCAAAAATGTAAGAACCGAAGTCAGAGGAGAATGTACTATTGATGAGCGTAGTTTATCTATTTTTACAGTTGTTCACTGCAGCCGCCAGTATCGATGAGCGTCGCTGTAGATAGACGTAGAGAGATAGGGAGGTTGGTTGTATATCATCTAAACACCGTCAAGTCGTGAGGCGTCACATGGCTCGAACTTGACGCTGCTCAGTAAAATGGTGTGTCGTCAACTAGAGTGAATTGGTAGGTCTCTCTCTCTCTGTCGTTTTCACCTTCCCCTTTTGTGTATCACAAGCGGGGTGAGTTACAGAACACTCTTGGGTTATGGAGTTTATTGTACACAGTTATATCGAAGTGTGTTTTACAGCATAACGTAGCGTGACGGCAAAACCTCCTAGCTAACCCTGTCTCCTGCCTTCTGCCCTGGATCGTATTCTCAGGGTCTCTCTTTATCCCCTTCTCCCTGGCTCTCTCTCTCTGGTTCTTTCTCTGGTTATCTAACCTCTCCTAACACTCCCACGTGTGATTTCGGACTTATATCCCCCTCTGGCTTCTGGCTAATGTATGTGTGTGTACGTATGTGCATGTGTATGTGTAGGTCATGTTTCCGGCACCTGATCAGAGGTGTTTGGCATTCTTGATTAGTTTAGGCTGGGGGATAGACTAGGAATATTTTCAAGAAAAGGGGTTAAAAATAGCACTAGGGGTAACAGCTTGTTACAAGTTATGACCCATGCTAGAACTGATGCATGACACTCCCTCAGCCATTTTAGCCTGGATGACACTTAATATTTTGATTTGGGACCCTGCCATGGGTCATTTGTTGAAGCATGTCATTCGGACTCTTCTTTTTTTTTTTTTCGAAAATACTATAATGCCAATAATATAACTAATCCTACACCTACAAACTTGCTTTTGGTGTAAAATGTAGGTAATAACCAGATACACCATAAAAACATTGGTTTAATATAATATCAGTGATATTTTGCACAAGAAATTAGAAAAATATATCATCCTCTGCGAAAAAATAGCTTTGGTTTCATCACAGACATGGAAAAAAAATGAAAATTTCACAAATATATCAAATATTGACATGTTTCATGTGCCAAAATTATCTCCTCGTATTATCCCACATATCATTATCCAAGATTTAGCATACATGCAAATATAAAATTCATTAATATCAACAAACATGCCCTACCCCCCCTAATGAAAATAAGATCACTTTGGTTGTATTTCGAACAAAATAACTTTAATGCTGCATAACCAATTTCAGATCTAGTTATCATTAACAAATAAATTAATTGCAGGGTCATTTTAAACAATCAGACACATAAACTGGTCATTTGCTCAATCCAAGTCTGAGTCAGAGTTTGAATCACTACCCCAACTGTGGGGATTGTAGCATACACCATCAGTACACGAACATGTGCCTGTACATTTCAAGTTCTTCACTCGACAAGAACACCTGGCTGTGGCACAGGTTTTGCACTTACAGTACACAATTTCTGCAAAGTCGATTGGAAACGGATCATCAACAACGATGCGTGGGTGAAGTTGCCCACTAGTGGAGTCCTCGTACCAGCCATTTCCAATTGGTGATTCCAGTTCAGGCATTGCAACATCTGCGAAGAGCCACACCTGGGTCTGGTAATGTGCACGTTGGATGTGCTGTTCGAGGCACATGTGAGTGGGGGGAGTCTCTCTTGATCCTTGGTACCCTTCTGAAACATTCGATAGTGCACATCATTGATGTTGGTTTCTTCAGTACCTGATGAGTAAATTCTGCAAAAGAACTCCTCGGCGCTACGAACAGTGGATTCGCTTATAGTGCCAAGTCCCCATCCATTCAGAAGTGCTCTGTGTTCCTGAAACTCTTTCCATGTCGTTTCTTTGTCATGTCCGCTGGGTTGATTGAAAGTCACATCCCTTGATCGTGTGATACGCCAGAATGTTAGCCCACATAGCAGGTGTGAGCTCAATATTGTGTACAGCCATAAAGCGCCTTTGCTGTTTAGTGCCTGTTCTCAACCAAATTTCCTGATTTAGTTGTCCTGCGAAGTGGGTGAGAAGGACCAATACATCAGTGTCCCTGCGTGATATGATGACACGTTCAAATCCCTCTAAACAGGCTGCCTTGGCATGTAATATGACACGAGTATCAGCCTCCTCATGTGAGGATTGCAACAACTCTACATCAGAACCTTTTGAGGACTCAACCGCTGTTTCTTCATCAAAGCCACCAGCAGTGACCAACTCGCAAGTTGGGTGGTTCTGTTTTGCCTCCAGCATCATTTGTGTAGTCAGGAAGTTTGCAAGATTGGCCTTGTTTTCAGGTAAGTCCATGAACTGTTTCCAGTTGGCAGGTAGTGGGATGTCTCTACTATCAATCCTGCGACGGACTGAACGCAAACGTCCTTCTCTTCTTGTTCTGGCCCCAGTCTTGATTGATGCCAGCACCATTTCTTTCCAGCAATAAAAGAAATAGGCGATGGGATGCTACCGTCACCACTTGGTGAACGAAAGCTACATACTCGATGAATATTCTCTCCCACCACCAACGATTACCTGCAAAATAAACCAATAACTATAATCCAATGCTCATGCAGAAAACTTTTAATTCGTAATATGAAGTGATTAAAAAAAAAAAAAAAATAGGAGGGGAGGGTTAGGTTTGTTGTCAATAAATGTTATATGCCCATGTGGTTTAGTTTTTGTCATTATTATGTGGGATAATAAGAGGAGATAATTTTGGCACATGAAATATGGAAATATTTGATATATTTGTGAAATTTTCATTTTTGTTCCATGTCTGTGAAGAAACCAAAGCTATTTTTTTCGCAGAGGATGATATGTTTTTCTAATTCCTTGTGCAAAATATCAGTTATTATATTAAATCAATATATTTATGGTGTATCTGGCTATTTCCTACATTTTGACACCAAAAGCAAGTTTCTAAGTGTAGTATTAGTTATATATTTGGCATTTTAGTAATTTCGAAAAAATCAAGTTAAATTTTGAATGACATACTTCAACAAATGACCCATGGGAGGGTCCCAAATCAAAATATTAAGTGTTATACAGGCTAAAATGCCTGGGGGGGTGTCATGCATCAATTCTAGCATGGGTGACAACTTGTAACAAGCTGTTACCCCTGATGTGATTATTTCAAATAATATTCCCAGCCTACGATGTGTAGTTGTCTCTTCCGGGGAACTTCAGACGTAACTTGCTGCTTTCATATAATTGCATGGTTACATATAATATCGTCATTGCATATTATGCCTACAGAACCAGTTACATGTATTCAGTGCAGTTTGGTGCAGTTAAGTTCATCAATGCCACTTTGGGTCCAGTCAGGTGTTTCTCAAGCATTTGGCCTCGGTCAGTTTTTTTCCATTTATATTCAGTAAAATTCTGGTCCAGTTAGATGCATTTAGGTCCGTTCAGGTCATTTGCGTCTGTTGGTGTCCTTCATATCCAGTCAGACAGTTGGGTCAGTTCAGACTTTTTTCAGGGCAACTTAGGCCCAGTTGTGTTCATTCAGGATGTTCACATTCAGTAGCGACAGACACTATGTTCAAGCCAAACAAAACCCAACACATCCTTCATACAGATCCATAACTCTTCTTAGCGCACCATCCAAGATAAACGAACGCCAGACTATTAATATCACACATAATTATTCCCCTTGTTAAATCACAACTCGTATTTACACCATCACACTCCACGAACACCCTACTAATCAGTCTCACACGGCACACATATGACGGCATCAATTCAGTGAAACTCACACAACCTACGCTTCTTACAAAAATAGACATTCATTAAGTTACTGACGCTATCCCCCGATGCAAACTAATCACAAAAGTCTACAACACAAACATGGAGAACAACACCAGACGCTGAGCTTTGTCAGCTATTTATCAGACAGACAAACATATATTTCCTCTTGCCTGTGTGTTTGAGTCCTTTAAACCCAATGCGTCCAGGCATCTCGAAATGAACGGATCATGAACTGAGCTGAATTTTTTTTTCCTTGAAGCAAATAATCTTGTGGGTCTGTAACCTGTGGTTTCTTATTAATTAAAAAAAATATATATATACATATAATACAAGACGATTTGATTTAGCCGAAATTTCCTACGTCTTTGTCATTTAACTTTGTCTGGACCATACAATGTCCCTTGCATAAAGAACATTTGTAATTGGTTTTCTCTTGCAGCCTACCTTTCTCATCACTGCATTGCCTTTGATATCCACTCTCATGAAAAATATCCAAGACAAAGTCACTACAGCACGCTTTTCTAACCTGACGAGAATTCCTAATCCCTTCTAGTTCAGTTGATGGCCGCATATAGTCTGATTTGTTGGTTTGATTTAATTAATGAAAAAGAACTCATTCCTGCCTCAAACTTAAAGTTCATTAAATTTCGTTCAGCATTTCTCACTAATATTAGCTGAAGGAGTTGTCTAATATTGTCAGGTAAAATCAGTCCACAACCAAGGAAATTACTTCCTACCTCACATCTAAGGCTCACCATCCATTTAGCAGTCAAGTTGTGGGAGTTGTTTAATTTTGTCAGGTAAAAACAAACTGATGGTATTTTGAACATAAGTTAGTACGTCTTTAAACAGGCGATGTATTCATCTCTGTCCCCAGATCATAGTAGCCACAGTGTCAAAACATTTACGCCACACTTCACCTTCAAAACAAAACTGATATTTATACCGTCGTCCACCCAGTACTTTACATGAACCATTATTCCAACCTAGAGAATTGTCAGTGGAATATTTTCAGAGCCGGGATGACATTTTTGGCGAAATGTTGTAAAAAATGAATTCTCGTTCCGGCCCGAATAACAAATAGCCGCCAGCTTCACCCTGGGACGGAGGGTTATACAATGCAAAGCTTTGGTGGACACTGCTGAGCTGGTGGTGATGGCGGTAGTTTGTTGTGGTGGTTGTGGTGGTGATGGTTATGTTGGTTGGTGATAATGATGAGGTTGTTATTGTTATCGTTGTCCCTTTTCTCTTTCTTGGTGGTGGTGGTAATGTTTCCGTTATTATTATTGTTATTGTTGCTGTGGTGGTGATGGTGATGGTGATGATGTTTTTGCTGATTAAATGACTGAAACCTGAGGGACTTATGCACACACCCGAGCCTCATTCATATTCACGGTAATCCTCTCTCTCTCTCTCTCTCTCTCTCTCTCTCTCTCTCTCTCTCTCTCTCTCTCTCTCTCTCCAGGTGACTCTGAGTAACAAGTCAAATGGTTTCCTGTAATCCAGAACACCATTATACCAGTACACTAGGTGGAAACAATATAACCATATGACTCCTGGTGGTGAAATGGGCTATGATATTGCAGCCAGATGGAGTCTAAAGGTTTCCATCTGAGGAGTGTGTGTTTTTTTTTTTTTAATGTGAGAAAGAAGGAACCAAGGGTAATGAGCCCGCAAAACTATTCCTTCCAAGAGAAAAACAAAATACAAGAGAGAGCCAAATTCAAGATCCATTCATTTCGAGATGCCTGGACACACTGCGTTTGAAAGACTGGAGATCATAGCTAGCAGGAAATACAGACAGAGGGAGACAGTTCCAGAGTTGACCTGTTGCATAAATGAAGGACTGGGAGTAACGGTTAACTCTTGCATTAGAGAGGAGGACAGAAAAGGGGTGAGAGTTTGCTGCTAGACGGGTGCTACGCGCCCGTCGTAGAAGTGGAGGAATGCATGCAGACAGTTCAGAGGAACAGTGACCATTGAAGTAGCGATAGAAAAGAGATAAAGATGCAACATTGCGGCAAAGAGACAGAGGTTGAAGGAAGTCAGTAAGAGGAGGAGAGTTAATGAGACGAAAAGCCTTTGACTCCACCCTATTGAGAAGAGCTGTATGTGGGGAGCCTCCCCACACATGAGAGTTGTACTCCACACAGGGGCGGATAAAACCCCTGTATAGAGTCAACAACTGCGCAGGGGTAAAGAAAGAGCGGAGTCGGCTTAGCACACCCAATCGCTTGGAAGCAGTTTTTACAAGAGATGTAATATGATCTTTCCAAGACAAGTCCCGAGCAAATGAAACTCCAAGCATGTTCAACGATGATGCAGGATTAAGTTGAGTATTATTAAACATAAGTTCACGTAATGCCACTCAGGGGCAAATGAAGAGGGTCATTCTTGCCTTAATGTTTGGGACAGAGTAGCCTGGCCCTGGCTGCCTACGCTCCCGATTGCATGCGAAAGGATAAAAGTATTTGTGGATATGTATTTTATAGTTTGTTTTCATTACATATTCAGTTTACTAATGTGGTTATTAGTTTACTTTCAGTAATTACGGCTTCATCAACGGTTGCTTTTGTTTCCCATACACACACACACACACACACACACACACACACACACACACACACACATACATCGTGTGTGGTGAATCATATATTGATTTAGACTAGATGATATTTTATAGTTGGCCAGTTGTATGCATAGGAGTGCGAGAGTACCGGTTAAAATGCCTTATAAAGTTGGATAGAGAAGAGAAAAGAATGTGTAACTAGATGGATGGTCAGAATGGGGAAGGATGCGGGCAAAGGATTCAAGCGAGCATTAACCCAAACAGAAATAGATGCGGGCAAAGTATTCATAGGAGCATTAACCAAAACAGAAATAAATGAAAAATTATAAATACGATAAATTAGGTACAGAATGAATGAAACGCCGAGATCTGGGGCCCTGAGTGAAACGCAGAGTCGCTCGGTATGCCTCCGCCAAGCCTTGCGTACGGACTCGCCAGACAATCTCCATGACAGAGTTCATTGTGGGTTCAAATGAAACTAAAAATAAATTAAGTCGACCCCATATGACCTTGCTCTTTGATTCCTTGACCTTGCTGACCTAGTCATTTTATCGTCCTATCATACTCTATGACTGACAAACGTTTGCTGGAAATCCGTTGATGGGTTCAGGAGATATCGCTTCCACAAGATACGGACACACGGATCAACGCACGCACGAACGCACGTACGCACGAGTGGACAGATCCACAAATGGGCGGAGGCATACTAACCCTCTCCGTTCTACCCTCTTATCCTTTGTATAAATGAGTTAATAGGGATACAGGACAAAATATAACACACAACTTTCGAACAACCATTACAGTGTCCAGTGAAAAAGGCTACAACTCTTTCATGCCTGCAAAATTCTCTCCTTTCTATAAATTATAACCGTGTTTACAACATGACGCGGCTGATTCATTTTTACAAGCGGGTATTTGCATACAGAACGATGCTGGGACATATATCGCTTGGCGGTGTTGTGAAATTGGGGTTAGGCATAAACACGGTAATCAGTTCAAATCTTGAAAGTTGAAAAAGATTACAGGAATGAGTCTTGTACAAAGCATCTATTAGCGATTATATACAATAAATATATCATGTGGCTTAATGTTGACAATATGACATTTTTAGTACGTCCTCACAGATGCCAGTCTATGTTCACATCCTGTTGGTTCTTGCCACACACACACACACACACACACACACACACACACACACACACACAGCCACTACAACACTTCCAGTTTCACATGATCTTACCTGGCCAACATAGTATTGTGTTGATTCTGACTGTCTGAAAAGATTCATTCCCTCAATGGATCTCATACGAATTAATACAGATAGTGGCTAATGGTGTGCCTGCATAAAGTGTGGCAATGTTAGGCGGGGCACTGTGTGGTGAGGTTGTCTTAAGTGGTGGTGTGTTGTGTGTGTGGTGTGGCAGCATGATGTGACTGAAGTGAGGCAGTATGGTGTGTGTTGGTGTGAGGTGATGATGAGTGATATGGTTATGTGTGATGTGGCAGTGCGAGGAGTGGTAGTGTGTGTGATATGGTAGTTGTAAGTGCAGCTCAGTGAGAAATGGTAGTGTAGTCTGGCTGTATGTGATGTGGTATTGGGAAGTGTAACAGTGTTAAGTAAGGCAGTGTGGAGTTAAACTGTCATTACTTTCGCAGTGTGTGATAAGCTGGAAGGATTATCATCTGATAGCAGTTATTACGAACCGCAGAAATGTACAAGAGTTATTGAATGAACTGTACCAGTGTATCTCCCCTGGGGAATGGGCAGGGTGGGGTGGGGGGAGAATACTGCCCCAGTATCCCTGCTTGTCGTAAGAGGCGACTAAAAGGAGTTTTTTTGCCTCATGTCTTTCCCTTCTTACTGTCATCTTTTGCGCTTCTGTCCCATCTCTCTTCTATATATTTCCGTGTTTCTTCCGGCCGTTATTTCCCTTTTACTCCATCAGTGTCATAATGCCATATTATGGCTAGGTGCTAATACTTCATTATTTCTTCCTGTACCAGTGTGTCTTCCGTCCTCCGTATCTATTTAACCATTTGTCAGAGTCTCTCGCCATCTCTCACTCAACACCCAATGCCCCAGTACATCCAGGGTGGCCACAACAAAACGCCTTTAGCCCTTTGCCTGCCAATTGCCTACTCACAGTTTACTTTCGCTGACGTTGCACGATTTTATTATGGTGAAGAGAGATAGATTTATGACCCAACAAGAATGTTCACATTATCACATTTAACGATTTGCCCGAGGATATATAAAACTTTGTATTTTGGTCTGGCTTATGGAGGAGGCGGACGATTTTTTCTCACATCGTACATAGATTAATATAAAATAAAAAAAGAAAAAAGCATACACACAGACAAAACAAAAAACTAGGCAACAAATATAATAAAAACAATAATAATAACATTCAGTAGGGTTGGTTCGATGCTAGGCTTCATTAATAAGACTCAGTTACCTAACTATGCATGCGGTAGTGGTTTCTATCGTCTTGGTTATTTATCTGTTTTCTCAGCCTTTTGGTCAGACTATATATTTGCCCATTTGCATCTGTGTAGGTGTTTATCCATCACTTTAACACTCCATTGATCCATCTACCCATTCACCAATTTTGTATGTCCCTCCTTCCATCCAGCAGTGTGTCTATGTGTGTGTGTATCTGTGTATATGTATAAGTGTCAGAGGTAATGTCCCTCCTTCCATCCAGCAGTGTGTCTATGTGTGTGTGTATCTGTGTATATGTATAAGTGTCAGAGGTAATGTCCCTCCTTCCATCCAGCAGTGTATCTATGTGTGTGTGTATCTGTGTATATGTATAAGTGTCAGAGGTAATGTCCC
The DNA here is from genome assembly GCF_032717465.1 of Coenobita brevimanus. Lineage (NCBI taxonomy): Eukaryota > Metazoa > Arthropoda > Malacostraca > Decapoda > Coenobitidae > Coenobita > Coenobita brevimanus. Next base: position 23,940,783 of record NC_137062.1, read on the forward strand.
TCCTTCCATCCAGCAGTGTATCTATGTGTGTGTGTATCTGTGTATATGTATAAGTGTCAGAGTTAATGTCCCTCCTTCCATCCAGCAGTGTGTCTATGTGTGTGTGTATCTGTGTATATGTATAAGTGTCAGAGTTAATGTCCCTCCTTCCATCCAGCAGTGTATCTATGTGTGTGTGTATCTGTGTATATGTATAAGTGTCAGAGTTAATGTCCCTCCGTCCATCCAGCAGTGTGTCTATGTGTGTGTGTATCTGTGTATATGTATAAGTGTCAGAGTTAATGTCCCTCCTTCCATCCAGCAGTGTGTCTATGTGTGTGTGTATCTGTGTATATGTATAAGTGTCAGAGGTAATGTCCCTCCTTCCATCCAGCAGTGTGTCTATGTGTGTGTGTATCTGTGTATATGTATAAGTGTCAGAGTTAATGTCCCTCCTTCCATCCAGCAGTGTGTCTATGTGTGTGTGTATCTGTGTATATGTATAAGTGTCAGAGTTAATCTCGGGTGGCATTATTTTATCCCGGGTGGGTATTATTTCTCGTGTCTTAACATCGGGCTCCTATGACTCACTCTCAGATGCATAAAACCGTCTGGTGATAGTTATAATACAATACCAGAGTTGTCCCTACCTTGAGAGGGTTAATTATGTTTTTATTAACGGTCAAGTTCCTGTAACTCACTCTCATATAAATAAAATGGTATGGCTTTTGTTATAATAGAGTAGTAGAGTTGTGGTTACCGTGAGGGGGTTAATGGTAACAGTATTAACACTGTGATGGGTGCGTGGTGGAATATGGATGAAGGAGTGCGTGAACGGAGAGGAACACAGTGTAGGATATAAGACCCATTGCTGGTGCAGTTACATACAAGATAGAGAGAGAGAGAGAGAGAGAGAGAGAGGGGGGGGGCGGGGAGGAAATTGAAAAAAATAAAAAACATAAAATAAAACAAAAATTTTGAAGTGTCCATGAAATAAAAAGAAGCTGGTCTCCTTCTTTGGGTAGTAGTTGTAGTAGTTGTTCCCTAGGCAGTCTGGCCGGAGAGCCTCGAGTCCCTTAGGAAGGCCATGGCCGAGACCGGGCTTTCCCACAGAGCTCTCAAAGAGTGTATGTTGTGTTGTTGGCGTAGGTGATTGTGTGCAATGCAGTCTCCCATAATGTGCTTAATAGTATGGGGTGCTGTGTTGCATCCAGAACAGGCATCAGCGACGGAGTCATCCAGCCTCTTCTGGTAGCTTAAGAGAGCTGGATGGTGCCCACATCTCAGCCTGGCCAGGTGGACCCTGTCCTCACGAGGAAGATAGGATTCAGAAGGGTGGATGTCAGGAGGCCGTGCATGCAGCTGTGTGTTGTCTTTAAGTGACTGAATGGAGCGGCGAGTGATCTGAGTGTGGATATGCTTCTGGAAGCTGGTCTGAGGTGGGCGAGGGGGGAGAGATGACAGTATTTGTGTATGGTATCGTGTGCTGGGTGTTGTTTTGATGTTCCTTGGTGTGGGTGGATGTGCTGCCATGTACTGTAGTGGATGTTGTGGGTTTGTGGAGGCTGCAGCAAGAAACTGGGTGCCTCCCATGTCTAGGTGATCCTTGACTTTGAGGACTTTGGTTTCTTGATGTAGGTGGTCTGTGGGTGTAGTAGCTGTACAGCCTGGGATTATTTTAGGGCCTTGTTCTGTATGGTCTGTAGAGTGTTGTAGTGTGTTTTGGTGAGGTTAGAAGCCCAGGCAGGGCTTGCATAATTCATCACTGAACGTATGTATTGTTTGTGTACTGTGGTGGTGGTTTCTTTGTTGTGTCCGAATGTTGTATACTCGAGCCCCGTGAGGGGCTAGGGGGGTTTGCGGTGGTTTGGCCCCCATGCTGTCCTCTTCTCTTTGACAGCCTCTGGGGGGTAGACCCACGACGAAGACGCCACCGCTCCAGGTCCCCTTCTTCGGGTTCGATCCTGGGCTGTCAGTAACTAGACCCAGTTATCTACCATCGTTGACTGTTCCGCTTCTGTCTGTCTTCCTTCTAGGCATATCTATACTTTATTATTTTCCGCTGCTTATCTGTATGCCAGTCACTGTCTGCCTTTCTGTTCATTTATCTTTTTGTTTGTCAGCCTGCATGTCTACTTATAGTCATTAAGTCTGTATCTAAATCTGTCTGCATATCTATCTATCTATAACGTTCTTAAAATCTCTGTCAACATATATGCCTACCTATTTGCCAACCAGCCTACGTATCTATCCATGTCTCCATCTATCTATCTGTCTATCTGTCTTTCCTTCATTATGTTCACGAGTCTTACCTTTTATTTTGTCTTTTCATCCCGACCAAGGAGTCCAGAAGGTAAGTAGTACAATTAAATTCAATGATCAGAACAGCCCTGGTATTTAACTGAAGGTAAGGCCAAACGATTTTCATTACCTTATAGTGAGTCATAGGAACTTAAGACTGTGAGAACTAAACGTGAAAATTAATGAATGATTAGAATAAAGTATGTAGAAGGAGATGGGAATGTAGTGACAGACCGAGAATGTAAGGAAAGAGAGAGAGAGAGAGAGAGAGAGAGAGAGAGAGAGACAGACAGACAGACAGACAGACAGACAGAGACAGAGAGAATGCAGGAACAAGCAAAGCGCAAAATTTATTTCTATTATCTCAGTCCTCCCGATTTAGAATAAGTGTCTTTTGCCTGATTATTCAGTTCGCTAATCAACAGTAGAGGGTCATCGACATTAATATCCAACCATTAGGTGTTTTCCTGCTGTAAATATGAATGAAGTGAAGGATGAGAGTTTTCAAAACCCGTTTCTTCGAAAGAAGAATTAACAGGTAAGAGCCAGTTTCTAGGTGTGTTTATTTGTTTTGCAGGGATATATTGCAGTTAAAATATAAGCTCATAAGCACTGGTAACGACAGAGGAAGGAAGACGGTTCGGTGTTGACCAGCTGTATCCACAACAGTCTGAGGGTATCAGTCGACTCCTGTGTTAAAATGTTAGATAAGGTGAGACACTTTAAACAGGTACTGTGTGACCACTAGAATGGGAGGTAATGAAGAGTGCAAAACACTGGAATTCAAGGACGCTGATCAGATTCATTGCAGATCTGACCAGACTGCCAGACAGTGACTCAAGGCGATGGTATCTTTTTGTTATATACAGCTATTGCCAAAAAATAACAAATAAAAAAAAAAAAAGCATAAAGCTGTTTTGACTGATTCGAAAGAAATTATCCATGTAATGCACAACAAAGCAAAAATAAGATTACGTTAGATTTGTTTACAATGTCAGTATCAAAGCCAGGTGGAGATAAAGTGAGAGTCGGGATATCTCTGTAGTTATCTTGTCTTTGATAAAAATCTCTCGATATTACTTCAGTTTATTTTTTTATTTACGCTTGAACGGGTTTTATCAGCAATACGATTAAGTTAGTAAGATGACTTTCCATTAAACCAGTATTTTTGTCAGCTTAGGAATCTATCAAACATCTCATTCTTAACATTATTACAGTCGGTAATACTGTTGTCATTGTTGTAGTTACAACCTTAGGTTCATCTAGGTGTGAACCCAAGGGACCGAAGGAAATCAGCGACTTCGACCGGTTGCTCTCAGAGGTCTTTTGTTGAAGTTATAAAGGACCGTCTGTGCTGTGATAATGTGGGGCATGTGGTAAGTAAGCGTGCTGTAGTTTGGCAGACTGTCCTGTAGTGCGGGCAGAGTGGAGTGTTGTGTGCTGTGTTTTAATGTTAGTTAAGTAATATGTAAGTATTCAAGTATTTAGGTACTGTAGTGTGGTAAGCAAGGATGGAAGTTTTCAGGATAAACTGCATGAAAGGGTACAGCAGGTAAGACGAGTTGCTGATTCACTGGCAGCATTGATAACGAATGGAGAAGTGAGGATGAAAGTAAAGAAGTCGCTGCATGAGAGTATTGTGATCCTCACTCTCACGTATGAAACTGAGTAATATGTGAGGAGCAAGTAGCATTATGTGCAAATATACTGACAAATGATGATGTAAAGGAGCATTGTTGTGTGGATATGGATGTGACTGAGTGCACTTGGAGAAACAATCCATGAAATTTGGCCAGGTGGAGAGGATGGAGGCCACGTGAGTGTTTTGAGAAGACTGAGGATGAGATGGAAGGACAGAGTAAAGAGATATATGAGAGAAGAAAGTGGGGGTTGGAGGGAGGTCAGCCAGCTGGCACAGAACAATGTGGCATTTGAGCCGCATTTTATGTGACCTCCCCATCCGGATATGAGTATCTGACTCTATGACAGACAGAAGGATAGATAGTATTCTTCTGTATGCTGGCAATATTGTTTGAAAACATGCACACATTGCATAAAAATCAGACAATAGAATAATTAACTTCAAAGGAGAATGTACGGTAAGTAACTAAGGAGAGTTACTTTGGAGCTTCGCTGATCAACATATGAAAATAAAAATAAAAAAAACTATCAGGCCAGAACGTAAACAAATTACAGTAAAAAAAGTGTATTCAGAAGCAATTATCACAACTGTTGCACAGTAACTGTGCCAGATTTGTTAAAAGATGAATCCTGAAGAAATAGATGTTAGTTTTGTAGCGCTAACTGTATAATGCAAAACACATTACAGCAATCCTGATTCTTTATTGTCCATACATATAGACTCATACCAGTCATCTGCAGGACAATTACTGATGTCGATTATTCCCACAAAACATCGATACGATAATACAGAAAGAGAGAGAGAGAGGAGTTACTAATTAACTTACCTTCATTCGTAATCATACTAAATTCGTACTGGCCAGACAACCTAACTTTCGCCTCAGTCCCATCAGCAATATCGCATAATATTTGTTTTAAAAATATCTTTCCTCGATTTGCTGGTGACATTACATTTACATTCCTATACTTTTAACAGGAAGTTTTACTGTGCTCTTAAACTGGTCTTTACACCCATTATTTAACTTGATAGTCGATGTAATAGTCTTTGCCTTACAAGCGTTCCGAGGCAGAATTACTTGACAGGAAGACACGTGTTTTTAGTTTTATCTTACTATGTCAAGCCAAGTTTATTCAGCTTAAGGGGGACGTGTCATAGTAAAGGCGTTGTGGAGGACACAGTCATGTCACCTCGACAATGTGAAAAGTTTGTGCTAAGCTGCGTACAACCGTTTGAAGAAAGCCAGAATATAAATTCCGTCATGGGAGTGAAGTGGTTGAATAAAAGTAGGGCGGTGAGGCTCCTCAGTATACTTTTTATGAATGTTACTCCAAGTACTTTACATACTTGAATATTCTCATAACTGTCGTCTGTCTTAATTTACACACGGACACATTTCCATCCTTCCTTTTTCCCGCTCCCATGGCAGGCCGCCAGCAATGACCTGCCACGCAAGCCAACCTGGACCTTCCTAGACAATAGCATTTTTTTTTTTTTTTAACCGTGAGTAAAACCTGTACTCTTTACACTCAAATCACAGTTACCTCTCATTTCTTTCACTGGACCCAGGTTCTGAAAATTCTTCCAACATTTCATTAACGAGCACATCACATCGTCAATCAAAACATCCATCGCTTTATTGTCCAGTACATTTAGTACACCTCGCCGCACACAGACACTGGCATTTTATTAGTTCTCTATCCGTGATATTACACTTACTATGTGTTAATAGAAGAGCGGTAAAAGTTACTTAATATGCAGTTCTGAATTTCCTGGCGTGGTGGGTGACGTGCAGGACTGAAAATTTTTAGTCCTCGGATCGAATCCCAGACTTGTGATTACCTTTATTAATAAAAATCTTGTGGAATTAGACACTTAAATACAGCTTCCGTTGTATTAAATTTGGGGTGGCTGGATAGCTCAGTCGGTAAGCTGCTGTATCCACGTACTTACCAGCGCTGGTTCGAATCCTCACAGTTTCTAATTTTTTAAAAAGGTGGAGCTTTGCACTCGCCTCCTACCTTTCTTGTAACTTGTGACGCTCTATTATAATGGGAAAAATGGACAACAAGGAAAAGAAATGATTAAAAGAAAGGAAACGAAAAGATATGATTCAGAGAAAAGAATGTAAAAGACAAAAAGTAGTCATGAAAGAGAAAGGAATATAAATAAGATACAAGAAGAAATGAAAAGAATAAGAAAGCAGAACAGGATTCAAAGTAGTAAGAAAGAAAAAAGATAGGGGAAAAAAAAAGGAAATTATAAAAATGGACCAATAAATGAGCATATGATGCTCCAGACACCTATACGTGTGTCCCAGGCCGCTACACCTTACTTGATATGGCCTACTACTTCCCTTGATCAGTAATTCCTGCAATATATCATGAACAAAGAAAGGAAGGGGAGAGAGAGAGAGAGAGAGAGAGAGAGAGCACAAGTAATGAAAATGAGAAAGGAGAAAAGGGGAAAAGAAACGTAAAGAAAAAGAAATGGAACGAATGAAGGAAAGAGAAAGAATTAGGAATATATGGTAAAAGAGAAAGAAGCACATCATGAATTGAAGGAAAAAAAAAAAGAAAGACAGGGAGAAAGAACGATGTGAGATAAAACGGCAAAGGTGTTAAGTTGGTATGGGTGTAGTGGAGTTCCAGGCCGCTCCATCTTACTGCATCTTGTTGCTAGTGGTATTAGTGGAGAAAGCAAGGACGAAAGAAAAGGAGATATAAAGAAAATAAGAAATAACAGAAAAAGGTGAGGGGATAGAAACATACAAGAAAAAAATATAAAGGAAAATAGAGAAGGATTCCCCTAAAATAAGCAATATTATTACGAAAGAGAATGAAGAAAGTAAAAATATTTAGATCGAAAAGGAAAAAAAAAAAATTCCGGGAATAAGAATGAGAGAAGGAAATGAGAAAATACAGATAAAGCAATGGAAGAGAGAAATAAAGAAAAGAGGCATGTCGTGCCGTAGGGTGAAGGTTTGAACTCAGTCCAGGTGTAGTAGAGTCCCGGGCCGCTGCACCTTACTTCATCTCGCCTCCTACCTCTCTTGTAGCTTGTGATGCTGTAATATAGTGGTGGCTGTGATCTAACGTACCTAATGCTGGTAATAGTGATGATGATGACGATGGTGATGATATTGATGGATATGATGATGTTGGTGATGTAGATTACAGTTGACGAGTATAGCGTTAATGTTTGATTAATGATTATGACGATGGTGATGGTGGTAGTGATGATGGTGATATGCAATAGATTACTATAATTTTAATGGATATGGCAAGAGTGATGGTGATGTAGGATACAACTGACGAGTATAATGATAACTGGACAACAATGATGATAATGATGGTGGTGGTGGTTGTAGTGATATGCAGTAAGTTGCAATGATGTTGATGGACATGGTGATGGTGATGTATGTTACAATTGAAGAGTACAATGCTATTTATATGAATACAGATGATGATGATGATGATGATCATGATATGAAGTAGGTTACCATAATGATAACCTTACTTCACCTCCTCTCCCAGTTACTTGCTGCTTGTGATGCTCTAGTAAAATGGAAAAAGAAAGGATGAAGAAGGAGACAAAACAAAATTAGAAAATGAACGAAGTTACGAGAAAAGGAAAAAATATATAAAGGGATAAAACAGTTAGAGAAAAAAACTACCAAAACGTGAAAACGTGAAATAGAAGATAAGAAAAAGAGAGGAATGAAAAGGAGATAAAAAAGGGGGAAAGGAATAAACAAGATACACAACAAGATACAGAAGAGAAAGGAAGAAAGAAATTTGGGAGAAACGATATTAGGGATAGAGAGAGAAATTATGAATATAATCAGAAAATGAAAGAGAAAGAAAAAATGGGAAGGAAGAGAAACAAATAATAAAGGAGCATTGTATGCAAGGGTGGAACTTGAGACACCTTTGTCGGAGTCTCAGGCCGCTCCACCTGGCTTTACCTTGGCTCCTACTTCCCTTGTAATTCTGTCGCTAGGATATAGTGAGGAAATGAAAGGAAATTAGGAAATAATATTATTAAAAAAAAGATAGAGAGGAATGGGAAGAAAGGAGAAAGACATAGAAAGAATGGAAAAAAAGAAAAAAAAAAGCAGGCAGCGAAAAATGGAATATGAAACTGAAAGATGAAAAGCAGGACAAAGATTAAATGAATCGCAAATTAAGGGAGAGAGACGTCAATTTTAGATTAAATTAACACCATCACATCGATGACATATTTTTACACTTGCGACCCTCGAGGCGAGGCTGCGTGTCGTGTGTGTGTGTGTGTGTGTGTGTGTGTGTGTGTGTGTGTGTGTGTGTGTGTGTGTGTGTGTGTGTGTTTACAAAATTAACCATGCAACCATGATTATAAAGAATCATAATTAAAGACGGAAGGTAACCAAAGGAATAAATCTCTTGTTCCAAGGGTCAATAGTGTTGTAACAGGTTAAAGTCACAGGACAAGAACAACCTAAATATTTTGTCCGATTTAGAGCAAGCGCTGTGGAATAGGTGAGGCAAAGGGATGAATTCAAGGATTCTATCTTGACAACAAAGAGTCAGAGGTCAAGCTCCGAGGAAAAGGTCAAAATTCATGGTTTCAGGCAAAGGTCAAAGGCTAAGGCTATAAGGCAAACCTACAGTAACACAAACAGTACTGATATAATTTGAATCAAAGTTGGTGGAAGAAGTTAAGGATTAGACAAGAATGAAATCCTGTAATTGTATTTGTAATCTGTGGCAGGTCAAGGTCACAGGGCCGTGTCAAATATTCGGGCCAAAGACCAGTTGGTGGTCGCGGGTGTTGCAGGGTTCCAGTGCTTCTCTTTGTTCATTTTATTCTTGTCACCCTAAGACGATTTTGTTCAGTTAAGAGCAACTTTCCCACCCAGAGGGGTTAGATAAAGCCTTCATTTACTACAAGAGGTCGGCACCAAGTTTAATATAAATGTCTGGAGGCAGATAGAATGAAAATGATATGTAATTTTGATCCAAGGGTTAAGGTAACCCATAATTGAAAGGTACAATAGATGAATATAGATAAAGTAATAGGCAAATACGTAAATAGGGAGATGGGCAGATAGATAAATAGATATAAAAAAGAAGAGTGTGAGACCAGCATACAGAACCCAGGCCACTCAGTGTCTAGCAGTGAGTCGATCATCTCTGTCCTCGCCTCCTGCTTACCATTCTTCCATCATGTCTTGTATTGTGCTTTTTCGAATCATAGTCATATTGTCACGACCTCACCCCACACTGCCACAGGCTCCAACAGCAGTAGTACAGTACAGGAAGGACGTTGCCCAGTGAGTTGTTCTTCCTATGGTCAGCCTTAGGTGTGCAGGACACAAGATCAGCTGAGACGAAAACAAACACTGGCTCCTTAGAGTTCACTGTCTTTATTTTCCAAATAATTCCACTTAATGCTTTTCAGCTTCGTTGTTCTCACAAGCAATTGAGATGTACACACTTTACTAATTCCTATTACACTTAAAGCTTAACAACATTTCAAAGTTATTACACTTAATGCTGGACACTTCACTGTTTTTCCAACTTCCAGTGATATACAAACTTCAGTAACTCGTCACTCTTTGCCACTGTTCTCACAAGTACCAAAAATAAGACAATCTTCACAGACACTGACACTGCACTACACTCAAACTGAACCAAAACCCGACTGCACCTCACTCAAACTGACTTGACACCCGACTAAACTCGTAATAATCTCTACCCCATCTTATATAAGCTTGCATTACTCTCGCAACGTCTACATTTTACGAGTATACTCTTGATGGGCAACAGCTGCCAATTCAGACACATGAAAACATGCAGAGTTGTCTCACATTACATAACACTCTAAATCATTTACCATACGAACTTAAACTACATAATTTAACAAGCAATCATTTAAAATAAAACATTATTGAGAAAAAGCACCTTAAATTAATGCGTAACTTATGAAATAACTACGCTCACAAACAGCAGGCTAACTGGCAACCCTGACTCTTACCGATGAGGGAACTACTACACGAAACGCCGAGAAACTTCTCTAGCATCTAACTGGCAAATCTCCCTTCATAACAACATTTTATTATCTCTCGTATGATTTCACCATACTTTTTAATGTAAATTCTAACAATATCACACACACACACACACACACACACACACACACACACACACACACACACACACACACACACACACACACAGAAGCAAACAATATCCAGCACTCACTATCGCACGCTCTGGAGTAGTAAGACGTAAGACTGCAAACGCAGAGTAAAATCGTCTGTTGTAAGTTCAAAATGAACGTTTAATAAATTGCTTATTTACGATGAAAATATTAATCATGCTCTCTCCCTTAGGTTCCTGTATACCCTCATAAAACCCTGTGTTGGCAGCCCTGGGATAATGCCAGGCAGGCAATTTGCCAGCATAGGATACTTTGCAGCACTTCTGCAGCCACTAATTGACATATTGCACCTTGGTATTAACCACATAGTTTAGATTAGCAGGATCCAAAGAATATTGACACTCTTAGGCTCCGTTACTAACCTTCAGGTGAACTAAAACGTATAGCTTTAGCTGGAATGTAATAACAGACAGGATGCGTCCACGATAGTGTTAGGTGAACTAAAACGTATAGCGTTAGCTGGAATGTAATAACAGACAGGATGCGTCCACGATAGTGTTAGGTGAACTAAAACGTATAGCGTTAGCTGGAATGTAATAACAGACAGGATGCGTCCACGATAGTGTTAGGTGAACTAAAACGTATAGCGTTAGCTGGAATGTAATAACAGACAGGATGCGTCCACGATAGTGTTAGGTGAACTAAAACGTATAGCGTTAGCTGGAATGTAATAACAGACAGGATGCGTCTGAGAGAGGGTTGATGTGTTTTAAAGAAAATAAGTCGTCGAGAAAAAACGCTAAGAATTGCTGCAAACCATGGAGAATACAGGGAAACATGTAAGCATTTGTTAGGCATGGGAGGCATTCTATTGCCTCCTCCTCTCTGATGATGTTCAGATGAGGGAGCATCTTCTGGAGCGGCTCGTTCACACAGGCTCTTTTCTAAGTATTCCTATAGAGAATGTTATCTGGTTGAATCGTCGATGAGATTCGCTAGAAGAGAGTGATGTTGAGGTATGTAGAAGTCAGTGTAGACCTTCTCTGTTCCGCTAACCTCTTCGTATTTTAAGAGGGATGATGAAACAGGCAGATTTGAGTCAGTGGAGTTTATTTTGAGACACATGAATAAAAGTTAAAAGCTTTGCGTGACCCGTATAGCCTATGGTTAGTAGCAGTTTGTGATAGCTGCTGTCCTTCTACTTTACTCTCACTCTTCTACTCCCTGTCTCCTGCCTCCACCCCGATTGTGTCCTCGGGCCTTCTCTCCCACTCCTTCTGTCCCTTTTCTCTCTCTAACCCGTTCTGATCTGAAGGGAAACTCTCCGACATTATATGCAGCTTGGAGAGGATGTGTGTGTGTCTGGCAGATTTCCTTTCACGTGGACTAACCGCCTAGGGCTGGTTACTCCACATGTTTAGATACGTCATGAAGTTCTTGGTCGTCAGGACTACAAGGAAGTTTGAGATGCATCATGTTGTTAAGAATTCTTGATGGTCTGGGACAACAAGGTTGTGGACATACATTATGTGAATTGACATTTTTAGTAAGAAACTGTGTATGTCCCCAGTAGACATTACATCATGTATATTGTTTAAGAGATATATCCTAATGCCTGTATAATGCCTATATAATTACATATTGCTCAGTCAGGCGAAATTGGCATACCGTCGACAGTAAATATTGTCCTAACATTAATGCATTTTTTTTTTAAATAACAGAACGGAGGAAGGAAAAACAAATGAGTAAAAAAAATAATAATCCATACACCAGATTACTGGTGTCCTCTGTTCATAAAATATCTGTAACAGTTAGACTTGAACAATTGTGGGTTGAAATTTGGAGGGAAACAACTCTGGGGAAGCGAGTTCCAGAGAGATGTACTTCGGGGAATGAAAGAATTCTGATAGGCAGAAGTTCTACAATATGGCTGAGTGACATTCCAGTCATGAGCGCTACCAGATGCCCGTGTAGCACGAGGGAAGGCATGGAGAGGTGGCACCATGGACGCAACTTCGTCTGAGCATTTGCCAAAAAATATCTGTAAAATAATGCAAGGGAGGCAACATTCCTTCTTACTTGCAGGGGAGGTAGTTTATAATATGTAATGGCAGGGTTCTTAATGATTCTAACAGCTTTGTTCAGAATTTTGTCTAGTTGTCTCAATGCAACCCCTCCACATCCATTCCACAAGGGTGAGCAATATTTAAGCTGAGAGCGCACATGACTCTTATAAATTATAGCTAACTGCTCATCGGCGAAGAAGTTACGGACTCTGTACAAGAATCCAAGTTTCTTTGAGGCGGTTTTAGCAAGTGATCTGACATGAGAGGTCCAGCTGAGGGCACTGTTAAGTGAGACACCAAGAATTTCAATACTTTTGGAGATGGGAATATTAGTAGCACTGAAGGTAATGTACGAATCTGGCTATATCTGTCTATTAGTAAACTGTATATATTTAGTTTTACTAGCATTAAAAGAGACAAGGTTGTTTTGTCCCCATTCAATGATTGTATATAGATCTTGATTAATGGAGATGGCTGTACTGAGTTGAGAGGTAGAGATATTAGACTTTGTAAATGGATGTCTGAGTGTGAATGAACTATGTAGTGTTGAGTCATCTGCATATGAGTGAATGGGATTGTGGGTGACAGATAAGAGATCATTAATATGAACCAGAAATAGGGTTGGCAGCAGAACTGATCCCTGTGGCACGCCGGCGTTAATTGAATGGAAATTCGAATATACATCATCTACTTTTACTCTTATTTTCCTGTCACTAAGATATGAAGAAATCAATGGAACAAAAGACGTTAGTCCATAGCAAGGGAGTTTGGACAGCAGGGAACGGTGCCATACTCTGTCGAAAGCTTTAGAGATATCAAGAGCTACTGCATGAGTTTCACCAAAAAGATCAATTGATTGATGGATGGTATGTGTTAAGAGGTTGAGTATATATGTCAATGGTGGATCTTTCGTGGCGAAAACCATATTGTCTATCACTAATTAAGTTGTTGGATTCAAGATGTTTAACAATGTGCTTATTAATTAAAGTTTCAAATACCTTACCAAGAAAAGATGTGACAGCTATTGGTCTGTAATTGGAGGGGTCAGACGAACTTCCTTTCTTCGGAACTGGGTGGATATTGGCTTCTTTCCATGAATTTGGAAATAAAGAAGTACGTATGCATAGTCTGAATAATTTAGCTAGGACAGAGGCAAGTTCAGGGGAACACTTTTTCAAAACAATTAGCATAATTCCATCTGGACCTGGAGCTTTGTTGGTAGGTAAGTTGTCTAGGATGGATTTTACGTATCTTGTCTGTATTTTAAGTAGGGCAATTTCGGGAGAATCAAGTTCCAGTACTGGGACACTTTGGCTGACATCATCTATGGTAGAGTTTCTGGCAAAGGTACTGGCAAAGATATCTGCTTTCCCACGTGGGTCATTTGTAATGTTGCCATCTGAAGATTTTATTGGGGGAATGGAAGATGACTTGTTAAAGTTATTATTGAAAGAATTAAGAGATGACCAGAATATTCTATTGTCATTAGGGTTGTTAAGTAGTTTTGATGCTTGCTTTTGAAGAAAGTTTGATTTAGATAGATTTAATACAGCCTTTGCATGATTTCTAGCAATTTTAAATTGGGAGAGTGAGTCAGATGTTTTTTATTTTAAGTAAGAGTTATATGCTAATGACTTTTGGGCTGTTGCTCTGGCACAGTTGCCATCAAACAATTTTGGAGAGTTCGATCTTTTAGTGAACTGTTGACTTGGTATGAATAAATCCATACCAGCTAGTATTAAGTCGCAAATGTGGGACTGGGTAGAATTGGGATCACTAGAGAAGAAAGAATACCATAGAACATCAGCAAGATAATTTCTAAATCCATCCTAGTCTGCCCTGTCAAAGTTCCATCGGGTCACTCTGACAGGTTCAGAACGGGTGTGTGTGGGAGGATTAACTAATGAGGCTTTGATGAGATTGTGGTCAGAGGATCCAAGTGGTGACAGTACCTCTATCCTGTATTGATCTGGATTATTTGTCAAGAATAAATCAAAGAGATGGGCATTATGGTCAGGATTATCAGGTATTCTGGTTGGTTGCTTTACCAACTGGGTGAGATTAAACGATTCCACAAACAGCTCGCACTCTAGACCAGCGTCGTCGGTCCGGGCAGAATGCAATAACCATTCAACGTTGTGCATGTTAAAATCACCCAAAATGGTAATTTCGGTGCCGATGGCAAGGTCAAGGTTACTCAACTGATTGGATATGAAATCAAATACACTGGGTTCCGAAGAAGCATTGGGGGAACGATAAACTACACAAATATATTTGGTAATATTTTGACAATTTAATTTATATAATGAATAATCAAAACTGGATGAAATGAAGTTTAAAATAGTGTCAACTGCATATTGGGATTTGATATAACAACACGTGCCGCCCTTGTTACGGAAGTTTGTAAGGAGATGGTAACCGGGAAAACAAAATGGAGATATATCGGTAGAGGGTGAGATTTGTGGTTCTGTGAGGAAAAGGGCCAAAGGGGATATGGACTGAAGGAAAAAATGAACTGAGTTTAAATTTGTGGTACGGCCGCGGATGTTGGTGAAGAATAAGGCCGCAAGGTCACCTCTTCGCCGACGAGCATTCCCATAAATAGCAACATGCGCTGCTTCTGTGCTGCCAGCCCTACCCTGCCGGTGGTGGCAATCCGAGGTACCACCTCATTTGATAGTAAGATTGCAGCGGCCATTACTAAAGACGTGAATAGAAGGTGTGATACGTTATGCGCATGTAGTGTGGTGTAGACAGTTGAAGGTAGAGGTATTATGAGAGCATGCTGGCCTACTCTCTGTGTAAATCAATGCACTGAAAATGTTCAGCAAAGGGAGATGGTCAGGATCAAGTCCTGAGGGCTGGTGAAACGGGAGCTCCAGCTCTCCCTATCACCAGCTTGCCATCAACCTCGGGAGTACTGCCCTGTTCGACTGGTGCTACAGTCTACTCCACCCATACTATATACACATTACAATTAACTTGTAACTTAATTAAGTGAAATACATAATACTGTAAAAGTAACATAATTGTCTGAATATTGCAGTTACATCATGTTGATGCTATTGTAGTTACATCATTTTTATGCAACTGTTATGCAAGTGTGACTAACATAACATTGTGTTAATGCACCTGTTACATAATTGTGTTGGCCATAAAACTGTAATCAAAGTTACATAAAAGTTCCATCTTGTTAATGCAATTGTTATAAAAGTTACATCTTGTTAACGCAACTGTTACTTAATTGTGTTGGTCATAAAATTGTAGTTACATATTGTTAATGAAACTGTTACATAATTGCTTTGGCCATAATTCTAGTACTGCTATCGTCTGTAGTTACATAATTGTAGCAACTGTAACATAATTGCAGTACTGCTATCGTTTGTAGTTACATAATTGTAACAACTGTAACATAATTGTAGTAATGCTATCGTTTGTAGTTACATAATTGTAGGAAATGAAACATAATTGTGTAATGCTATCGTCTGTAGTTACATAATTGTAGCAACAGTAACATAATTGTAGTAATGCTATCGCTTGTAGTTACATAACTGTGGGAACTGTAACATAATTGTAGTAATGCTATCGTCTGTAGTTACATAATTGTAGGAAATGAAACATAATTGTAGTAATGATATCGTCTGTAGTTAGCCTACATAATTGTAGCAACTGTAACATAATTGTAGTAATGCTATCGTTTGTAGTTACATAGTTGTAGGAAATGTAACATAATTGTAGTAATGCTATTGTTTGTAGTTACATAGTTGTAGGAAATGTAACATAATTGTAGTAATGCTATTGTTTGTAGTTACATAGTTGTAGGAAATGTAACATAACTGCAGTAATGCTATCGTTTGTAGTTACATAATTGTAGGAAATGTAACATAACTGCAGTAATCACAAGTGTGGTCATTGTATCTATATAACTGACACATATGTATAAAATTAATACAATAAGAGCAGTACAATCATATTATGAATCAGCAATATTTGATGTGGTTGTTCACTTGAGACACTGTAGGTGTATTAGTTATGTGACACCACAGGTGTATTATCTTAGTTATGTTGCACAGTCTGTTTGAGACACCATGGGTGTATTGACTTAGCTCTGTTGTGCAGTTTGAATTAAGATGACATTATACTTGTATGTAACCCATATTTTCTTTTATATAAAATTATATATACAATATTAACAATATGTTCAGTGTTCATTTAGTTTCACAGGTCACTTGACACTATAGTCCTCCAAAGGTTGTGAAGTCAACTTGATATGTTTGCTCCTTTTTACATTCATCTTTAGGTACTGGTTGCATATACTAAAGTGTGTGGTTGAGTATAGCACACTGTTGCTAGCTCCATTTTTGTTAGTCATTTTCACTTGATTTTCCTTGTCACTGTAATATGAAGGATACATGTGTACTTTTATTTTAATTTTCTGGTCTTACTTGATTTTCATATGTATGTACATGTATTATAATGTTGGTGTAAGGATCTCGTCCATCACTGTGTATATATGTAAGGTTGTATATAAATGAAGTAGTACTATTAAAATAAGAGAGTAAATGTTCGACCCACTGATATTAACTGTGGTGGGAGTACTGGCTAGGGTGCTGCTGCTGATGATAGTGATGATGGATGAAGGGTGTGAGTATTGTGGAAGGTCAGGGTCCTGGTATGACTGCGTCAGCACTCCGTGTCATCACTGGGATAGGCAGACATGCTGGCAGACAGGCGAGTGCAGGATGGCAGGCTGGTGTTGTTGTTGAAGATCAACACGTCAGCATCGTTTGGTCATCACATCCGGGGTCAAGACACTCTCTTGCCTCCTCCTGGTGGTGGAGATAATGATGGTGGGGAATAGTGGTGGGGGTCGTAGTGGGGTGGTGGAGTAGGTGGGGGAAATTCAGCTGTGTTGGGCTTTACTCAGGTGACATTTCACTCACTTTTGTTGTTTCTTCTTCTTGTACGTTTGATTTTCTTTACTTGTTGAGATTAACTTGCAGGCTTGTAGTGTTGCCGATAGACTTAGTTTATCACTGCTATTGATTCTCGTAGATCGTGGAGTTGCGCGGTTGAGGTAGTTAGAAGCGAGTCTCTTTTGTTTGTTTAATTTGCTGACTGTTGCTTGTAGAGGAGTCGCAGATTGCTTTGACTGATACGTTAATCGGCTTCGTTTACAGCTCGCTACAACTTCTCAGTGAATGTAGTTTTATCATAGTTTAAACTCGTAAGGCGTAGTTCGTCGCAGATTACCACTGTTCACCAGTCTCGGGTGGCGTAGTTTATCGTAGTTGCTTCGTTATTACCGCTTGCCAGTCTCGATAGCGTGGTCTTAGGTACTTGTAGGGAGATAGGGAAACCGATTATGGATTGCTAAGCTCAGCCAGAATACAGTAGTGAGACGTAGTGTCAACGAGGTGGGTTACAGCACTCTTGGGTTCTATCTATTGCCAGACGCCTCAATCCCGTTTGGGGTGGCCACAAACAAATCGCCTCCAGGTCGCCCTGTCCCCCGTCATTTCACTGCCCTGCTCCCAACTCACACCCCCATCTCTCATATACCTCTCCACCCCATCCCTCCATCTCATCCTCGGCCTCCCCCTCCCTCTTCCCCCCTCCACCTCACTCACATACACTCTATTCGTCAGTCTTTCACCCTCCATCCTCTCCACATGGCCAAACTACCTCAGTGTGTTCCTCATAACGCTTCCTATCACATCCACATCAACACCACAACGCTCCTTTATATCCTCATTTGTCAGCCTGTCTCTCCATGTGACTCCACAGGCTCCTCTTAAATAACTAATTTCCACTGCTCTCACTTTTGACTTGTGTCCTTCCAACAACGTCCAAACTTCACTTCCATACGTTAGAGTTGGTATCACAATACTGTCATGTAGTATCTTTTTCACATCCATGCCCACTTCCCTGTTTCTTATCACTGCTTTCAAAGAACCAGCAACCTTTCTTCCCTGCTATACCCTTTCAAGCACTTCACCCTCCAAACCTCCATCCTTACTCATCACACTACCCAAGTACTTAAACGTACTCACATTTTCCAATTCCTCACCATCCAACCTCGCTGTACATTCACTGACTTCACCTCTCTCAAAGACCATCACTTTACTCTTCCCTACATTCACCTTTAGATTTCGTTTCTTACACACTCTCCCAAACTCATCCACCAAGCCTTGCAGGTCCCCTTCGTCTTCACTCAACAACACAATATCATCTGCAAACAACAGTACAGGGAGTTTCCAAACACTATCCTCTCTCACCAGGGCCACTCCAACATCCACTACCCTACCTTGTACCTCTTTTATTACCCCATCCATGTACAGATTGAACAACCATGGATACATGACACATCCCTGTTTCAACCCAACTTTCAAAGAGAAAAATTCACTTAGTTCACCATCCACACGCACTGCAGTCTTCGCACCATCGTACATACTCTTCACAGCATTCAACAACTTCCCATCTACTCCATATATTCTTAACACTTTCCACAATCCTTGTCTATCCACCCTGTCATATGCTTTCTCCAAATCCATGAAAGCCGCATACAACTTCTTTCCCTTCTCTAGAAACTTTTCCACTAAAGATCTAAGAATGAATATCTGATCTACACAACCTCTTCCCTTCCTAAAGCCTCCCTGTTCTTCTCCAACTAATTTCTCTGTTCTTTCTCTAACTCTGTCAATAAGTATCCTACCATACACTTTTCCTATTATACTAAGAAGACAAATGCCCCTATGATTACCACACACTTCTTTTTCCCCTTTTCCTTTGTACAAGGGAAGAATTATACCTGACTTCCAATCCTCCGGGACTCTACCTTCCTCCCAGGCCAATCTGCACATCTTCCACATCCATTCTACTACTATCTCTCCCCCATGCTTCAGCATTTCACCACACACTCCATCAATTCCTGGGGCTTTCCCCAATTTAACTTTCTTCATTGCTTCCACAACTTCTATCCTACTGATTTCTTCCTGTCTTCTCACCTCCCTCCTTTTCCCAGCCATTTCCCAGCCACTTATACTCGCATTACTTCCACCCTCTACGTTCAACAAATCCTTAAAGTGTTCTCTCCATCTGCTCACTTTTTCTCCCTTCTCCACTAGTACTCTACCATTTTTATCTTTCACTCCCCTACTAACTTCACTTCCACCCTGTCTTACTCTTTTCACCTCTTTCCAGAACATTTTCTTACAGTCCCTCCACTTTACACTCAAATTCCTTCCAAATTCCTCATCCACTCTCTTCTTACTCTCTCTTACTAATCTTTTCACCTCTCTCCTTCTTTCTACATATAACTCTCTCTCCCGCCTCTCAACTTTTTCCACGCCTCTATTTCTCATCCATTCATTGTATGCTTTCTTCTTTTGTGCCATAGCCTGTTTCACCTCTTCAGTCCACCACGCTGTTCCTTGCACCCCCCTCCGTCTTCTCTTCCTTCCACACACCACATCACATGCTGCACATATTTCTTCTGTAAATATCCTACACACACCTTCCGCGTCTCCCATCTGCTCCAATTCATATTTGCCCAATCGCTCCTCCACTTCTCTCTTATACTCTGCCATTTTCTCATCCTCTTGTAACCATTCCACTCTCCTTGCAACTACTCCTTCCTCTCGTCTTTCCCTTCTTCTATTCCTCCATCTTACTTGAATTCTAATTCTGGCCACCACCAAGTAGTGGTCAGAAAGTCCACTCTCCCAACCTCTATAAACTCTTGCATCCATTACACATCTTCGCATCCTTTCATCCACACACACATAATCAATCATTGCTTTCCTTTCATTCAGTTCACCACCCACCCTTCTCATCACTCGCCATGTATACCCGTGGATCATTTTATGCCTGAAGAGGGTATTGGATATCACCAACCTCCTCCCAGCACAAATGTCCACTAATGCACTCCCATTCTCATCTATCTCAGCAGGCACACCCCACTCACCAACTATTCCATCCACCTTCACATTCCCAACTTTACCATTCATATCACAAATCAAAAACACTCTCTCATTCCTTCCAAACTTATCCATGCACACTTCTACATTTGTCCAGAACTCTTCTCTCACTCTTCTAGCACGAACTTGCATTGGCGCATACACACACACAATCGCCCACATTTGTATTCCAACTTTCAACTCTTGGGTTACTGAGTTTTTATTATGTGGTTTTACCAAAAGTGAGTTACAGCGTAAGGGAGCGTGACCGTAGTGCTGGACCTACTCTCTGTCCCTTCTCTTCCCTTTCTCTGATCTTCGTGTTATCTGGCCGACTCTCCAACCCCTTCTGATCTGAAGGGCAGGTCTCCGACATTATATATAGCTTGGAGAGGATGTGTGTGTCTGGTAGATTTCCATTCATATGGACTAACTGCCTAGGGCTGGTTGCTCCACGTGTCTGAATACGTCATGAAATTCTTGGTTGTCTGGACTACGAGGTAGTCTGAGATTCATCATATAGTTAAGGATTCTTGATGGTCTACGACAACAAGGTTGTGGATATACATTATGTGAATTGACATTCCTAGTGAAAAACTGTATGTCCCCAGCAGACATTACATCGTGTACATTGTGTTTATGAGATATATCCTAATGCCTATATAATGCCTATATAATGTCTACACTTTCACACACAAGGTGGTTCATTCAGCGGGGCTCCATATGATGCTTCACTTTAGCTTACAAAATAAGATCAATCAAAGTACAACGAAATAATTAGGAAGAGAGAAGCATTCCATAAAAATATTCGGTTTGTGGGCATGAACGCATTTAGTTGCATTTTACGTTATCCTTCCCGCCCAGCCGTGGGAGTGAGGAAGTAGAAGGATGCAAGTAATGGAGTGTAGGAATTAACACTTGCGTTACAAAAGAGCTACTTAACATCGAATTTCGGCTGATGTCAGATAACTATACTCCATAGATATTTACGCAGTTTGAAATATTCAAGGCAACTATGGTTAATGATGAAGTTAAAGAACTTTGTATTTTATTCCAGCAGGAGATCACAGCAGTGTGAGAGAGACACAATTCATTGCTTCATCTCATCATCCATCCCATCCATATAACATTATATTGTATCCTCAACGACACACAAACTCACACACACACACACACACACACACACACACACACACACACACACACACACACACACACACACACACACACACACGATACAGAAGGCCTCAGTAATAACCCTATTCCTCCACCTAACATTACACTTCACAAACACACACCCAGTAAGTTACAAAAACACACAGCCACCACATCCATGGAAAACCTGCCGCCAAACTACCGTACATCTTTCCTGAACCACCATCAGACATCCACCCCTAAGATCCTACCCTACCCAGAGAGACACCAGGGCACTTAGACAGACTACGATGTGGCCCTCACCCTTCCCTGCTACAATACCAACCCAACATACAACTCACAAACAATCCACTATGCCCACACCGCAATGCAGCCACCCACACCACAACACACTAACCTCATGCACCTCACTGTCACAACACAAATCATCCTTCAACAAAAACTCACCGCACCCTCTCCCACCCTACCAGGTATTGGTATGTGGTGATCATTTGCTTGAAATAATTCACTTGTGGGGACGTCGTCATTTTTAGCTTTTCCTCGTGGAATACATGAGATATAATGATATTCACGCAAACTCTGTATGTCATACTAAACTGGAAGAAAGTTGGGGGCTGCGTGACTGACAAGGAAAGCACCTAAACATTCCCACACACTACACCACGCAGCCGTCGCTTACAAATCCAGGTCCCTGTTTCATTTCCAGGTGCCAACAAACTGGGGTAAAAACACCCTTCCAGTGGTCTGCCCGGGTGTCGAACCCGCGACTTCATGTGTACTGACACAATGATCGCCTTCAGTAATGTAGGCCAGAGTTGTGACAACATTCTTTACGTCAAAGAAGCTGAATAGGTTGTCCGCTAGTTGACCAGGCGTACCAAGGGTTTGGCTAACACAAAAATTCCATTGCCTTGAATAAAGTTGCTAGTGTCACTGCAATATTTGACAACAGCATTGCTTACGTTGAATCTGCTCATGTCATAGTTGTGTTCAATGATCCTTTTGTTTATAGTCCTAATCATGTCACCAGTCCATGCAAGGAACACTGAACAACCCAGCCCTCCGTCTATTTACGTGTCTTTTTCACCAGGCTACTTGACGCCATCCACGTCCATATGGCCCAGTCATGTCAGTCCCCGTTCATTCACACCAGGTTTACTCACATCCTTTACGTCCATTCAGGTCCACTCCAGTCCACTCAGGTCAGCATGGAGATTTCAAGGCTATTCAAGTCCAGTCAAAACTAATCAGGTTAGTTCAGGTCATTTTAGAACCATTTAGGCTGCTAGCTTATTCATATTATTTCAGTCCATTCATTTCAGTTCATTCAAGTCATTTTAGTCTATTCAGGCCACTTCAGTTCATGCAGGCCACTTCAGGACCATCACACCCATTGCCTCACCGGCCACCACCATCTCAGCCCATTGCCTTCACCCACTTCTCGCCCCTTTGATTGTCACGGGGAGAGGCAGAGATGCTGGTGGATGATGGGGCAGGGTGGCAGTACTGGTGGGTGATATGGCTGTGGCAACAACAATGCTATGCTTACGTGGAAGTAATAATTTCATTAATAAAATGAGCTATGACCTAAGTGGGAAAGTATGGTGGTGTGTAAGGTATGGTAATGGGTACAGAATAATTAGTGGATTTTACATTTACTCTAGTTCCCCATCTCGTGAACCCAGTGGACCGCAGGAGATCGGAGACTTGGACCGGTCGCTGCCAGTGGTCTTTTGTTAAGGTTATGTTGAAGGTCTGCCTGTTGTGATATTGTGCTGCACGTGGTGAGTGTGTGGTGTTTTGTGGTGTGGTGGTGTGCATTGCAGTGTAAGTTGTATTTATTGTTGGTACTGTAGCAGTTTTGGAAGGAGGTAAAGAAAGTAAGGCAGTGTGAAATGGGAAATAGTAGGGGAGTGAAAGATAGGAATAATAGATTGTTGGTGGAGAAGAGAGAGAAATTGAGGAGATGGAAGGAGCATTTTCAGGATTTGTTGAATGTAGAGAGTGAGAGCAGTGTGAGTATAAGTGGTTGGGGAATGGCTGGGAGAAGAAGAGATGAAAGGAGGGAGGAAGAGATCAGTAGGTCGGAAGTAGTGGAAGCGATGAAGAAGATTAAGCTGGGAAAGGCCCCAGGAATTGATGTGGTGACATGCTTAGGTATGGGGGTGAGATTGTTGTGGAGTGGATATGGAAGTTGTGTAGATTGGCTTGGGAAGAGGGAAGGGTTCCAGAGGACTGGAAATCAGGTATAATTATTCCTCTGTACAAAGGAAAAGGGGAGAGAGAAGTATGTGGTAACCATAGGGGTATTTGCCTTCTTAGTGTGACTGGTAAAATATATGGTAGAATACTCATTGATAGGGTTAGGCATATGACAGAGGAGCTAGTTGGAGAAGAACAAGGGGGATTTAGGAAGGGAAAAGGGTGTGTAGATCAGATATTTGTTCTAAGATGTTTAGTGGAGAAGTATCTAGAGAAGGGAAGGAAAGTGTATGCTGCCTTCATGGACTTGGAGAAAGCTTATGACAGAATAGATAGGCAAGGTATGTGGAAGGTATTAAGAATATATGGAGTGGAGGGGAAATTGTTGAGTGCTGTGAAGAGTATGTACGAGGGAGCTAGGGCTACGGTGCGAGTGGATGGTGAGCTGAGTGAGTTCTTTGATCTCAATGTGGGACTGAAACAGGGGTGTGTGATGTCTCCATGGCTATTTAATATATATATGGATGGGGTTGTAAAGGAGGTGCAAGGTAGGGCAGTGGATGTGGGGGTGGCCCTAATGAATGAGGGTGAGATTTGGAAGCTTCCGGTGTTTCTGTTTGCTGATGACACAGTATTGTTGAATGAAGATGAATGGGAGTTGCAAGGTTTGGTGAATGAATTTGGGACAGTGTGTAGGAGGAGGAAGCTGAAAGTTAATGTAAACAAAAGTAAAGTTATGGTGTTTGAGAGGAATGAAGTCACAGAGTGTGCAGTGAGGTTGGATGGTGAGGATATGGAGAATGTGAGTGCATTCAAGTACTTGGGTAGTGTGATGAGTAAGGATGGAACTTTGGGGGATGAAGTACGTGAAAGGGTACAGCAGGGAAGAAAGGTTAATGGTACACTAAAAGCAGTGATGAGAAATAGGGAGGTGAGTATGGAAGTTAAGAAGTCACTGCATGATGGTATTGTGATCCCTACCCTGACGTATGGGAGCGAGGCGTGGACCTTGCAAGAGGGGAACAAGTCAAGAGTGAGAGCAGTGGAAATGAGTTACTTGAGAGGAGCATGTGGAGTGACGTGGAGGGACAGGTTGACGAATGAAGAAGTGAAGGAACGTTGTGGGGTAGATGTGGAGGTGGTTGAAAAGATTAGGAGAAATACAGTGAGGTGGTTTGGACATGTGGAGAGAATGGAGAATGAAAAACTGACTAAGAGGGTGTATGTAGGTGAGGTGGAGGGAGGGAGAGGGAGGGGTAGACCGAGGATGAGGTGGAGGGATGGAGTTGAGAGGTATATGAGGGAGTGGGGGGTGAGTTGGGGGGAGGGGAGTCAAATGGTGGGTGACAGAGTGACTTGGAGGCGTTTTCGTCTGCGGCCACCCTTTGCGGGATTAGGGCGTCGGGCTATAGATAGATAGATAGACTGTAGCAGTGAAGGGTGGTGGCCGAATCACAGTCTGGGTGGGTGTACTCGTGTCTCTCAGGGTAGGGAATATTCTGAGGGGAGTCTATCTACTGGTGGTTCTTGAAGGATGCTGTTTGGCTGCAGGGTTTGGATGGCTGTGGTGGCCAGGGCTGGGGTCAATTCATTTTTGTCATTTCAATTCCTGTTCAGAATAAAATTGAATTAATCAGTTCCAGTTCAATTCAATTCATTCGTAAAAAAAGAAATCTTCAATTCAGTTCAGTTCATTTCATTATGGTCGATATTTCATTCAGTTAAAATGTTTTCAATTCAAAATCAATTTTAATCTACCCAGTAACATTAATCTAACTGATACTTCATTTGATATATTTATAAATTTTTTGTGATAGCTAACTGTATGTTTTACTGTTTATTTGAGTAAGTTAATTATTGTGCAATAATGAATTTCCATAATACAGAAAAAAAATTATTTTATCAATTCAGTCATCAGTTCTTATCAGTTCATTGATAACGAGTCAAATTCAATTAATTTTATATTTATATTAATTACAATTCAATTCCAGTTCACAATTGTATTAATCAATTCTAATTCAATTCCAATTTATAGTTTTATTAATCAATTCCAATTCAGTTCCAGTGTGTTTACGTTTGAATTACAGTAGTCAGAGACCAGTCACAGGTCAGCAACGTCCCACCCAGATGGTCAAAGACCAGTCACAGGTCAGCAAGTCCCACCCAGACGGTCATAGACCAGTCACAGGTCAGCAGTGTCCCACCCAGACGGTCATAGACCAGTCACAGGTCATCAAGTCCCACCCAGACGGTCATAGACCAGTCACAGGTCAGCAAGTCCCACCCGCACGGCCAGATAGCCAATGACGAGTCAGCAAGTGTCACTCTGGCACCAAAATTTAATACAACGGAAGGTATATTTAAGCGTCTAATTCTGCAACATTTTTATTAATAAATTAGAAACTGTGAGGATTCGAACCTGCGCTGGTAAGTACGTGGATACAGCAGCTTACCGACTGAGCTATCCAGCCACCCAAAATTTAATACAACTGAAGCTGTATTTAAGCGTCTAATTCCACAAGATTTTAATTAATAAAGTAAAGCAATTACAAGTCTGCGATCTAATCCAGCGTCTATTGATTTGTAGTCTCGCACCTCACCCCTCATGTCACCGGCCCGGTGTGAATAGAAAAAATACATTTTCAGAATTATATATAAACATTTTTGCACTTGCTGTTTACATATTTTTAGTGTAGTATCATGGATATTTACCCAATAGTATCATGGATATTTACCCAACAGTATCATGGATATTTACCCAATAAAATGCCAGTGTCTGTGTGCGGCAAGGTCTACTAAATGAAGGCTACTTGAGAATAAAGGAATGGTTGTTTTGACTCAGAGTGATATGCCCTTGAATGAAAAGACATGAAATGAGGGAAGAATTTTATTAACTCAGATGCAGTGAGAGAAATGAGAGGGAAGGAGAAAAATGGAAACACTGGTTAAACTTTTGAAACACATGAAAAAAAAAAAAAGCAGTATATCCTAACCCTTGCATTGCGTTGCAGGTCATTCCTCGCGCCTTGCCATCACTGAGAAACATGAGAGGTGAAAATGTCTCCGTACTTAGTACAGACAATAATTGTGAAAATATCTAACAATGTAAAGTAACTGGAGTGACACTCACAAAAAATACACTGATAAGCCTGACTGCCATATTGTCAAATATTCTAGTCCGTTCGCCTTTCCTGCCTCCCATTCATTCATACATCATCCACAGTCCATATATCGTCTATAATTATAGATGTGCCATGCATTGAAATTCTACCTACTTGGTTAAACTAAAATGATAAGCCTTTAAAATATGCTAAACTACTTAGACTTGTCTGCTATTTTTAATAAACTGTTCTAAGAAATAAAAAATTCTCTCTCTCTCTCTCTCTCTCTCTCTCTCTCTCTGTATATATTGATCACAGGTATATAATAAAAGCTCTAGCACTCATTCGAGCTGACCGTTTTCATACTTTGAACAGAGTATTGCTTAAGAAATCATAGTTCTGATCAATTTAACTAGACGGAGACACTAATAAAAACATAAGATCCTGTCGCACTCAGACAAATAAATATAGTTTCATTTATACTGGTACTCTATAACCACTATACCAACTAAAATAAAAAAAACACCAATTCTAGTTACATATATATACTCTCAGGAACTTTCCATGCCATGACAGTAATGTATATTCATAAAAGGAGATTCAGTGTTCTTGCTTTTCTCTTTGAGAACCGACCTAAAATTATGTCTGCATGACGCTGACTCACTACGATTTTCTCTCTCTCTCTCTCTCTCTCTCTCTCTCAAGTGATTTATTTATTTATTTGTTTTTAAAGATTTATTGTTTTTTTTTAGCCTCATACGATTTCAAGACCCTCAAGTTGGGGGAGGGGCAGCCTTCTCCGCACCCCCCTTCGCTACGCACCTGGTTATGGCTTTGATCTGTGTACTGAGAGAGAGAGAGAGAGAGAGAGAGAGAGAGAGAGAGAGAGAGAGAGAGAGAGAGAGAGAGAGAGAGAGAGAAGTAGGATCCAGAAATATCATAATGGAAATTAAAGTATTTCGGAAGGTTGTCTCATCAGAATGACAAGTAAAAATGGATCGCACTTCCACTCACCATCATCATGATCATGATGATGATGATGATCATCATCATGTTCACAACCATCCTTACACTGTCCCACTGAAACATGGATTGGCAGAGCTCCAGACACAGCAACAGAAGGGTAGAGTTTAAACATGGTCGTTCGTCGAGCACGGACCTGCGTCGTGCCATGAAATTGTCGAAGGGGCGAGAGAAATTGGCGAATTAGTGAAGAAATGTAGAAATGGCGCAAGCCGATAAAACGTTTGGAAGGAAGAAAGAAAGGGAGGAAATACAGTTGCTGCCAGAGTTTAGTGCAGAGATTACGAGAACAGAAATGATAAGGAAAAGAAAAGGAGGAATCTGAAGATAATAATTGGGTCGAACGCGGTACACCAGTAGTAGAGTGCCAGGCCGCTCCACCTTACTTCATCTCACCTCCTACCTCTCTTGTAATTTGTGATGCTGTAATATGTAGTATATCCAGATCTAAGTAGCTGATAATGACTGTAGTAGTGATGATGATTATGATAATGATGATGATGATGATGATGATGATAGTAGAGATAATAATGATGGCAGTTATGAGTTAAAAATATTGAAAATATTGTATGTTGTAGGGATAATGGTGTTGTTGATGATGATAATACGATTCTCAGAATGTTGATGGTGATGTTGATGGTGGTGGTGGTGGTAGTGGCAATGATGAGGGTTGTAGTATGGAGTAAGCTGGTAGTAATTTTTTTTTTTTTTAGCTGAATTATCAACAACCATTGTTATCCCAAATACACCTTAGACAAGAGTACTTTGTGATGGTTTACTCACCCAGGCAAAAACTGAGTTGGCAAAGTAGAGTATCGCGAAGACGAGGCTGACTGTACTCGCCTCACTGTCGTCAGGATACACGTCAACCTGAAAATAAACTCAGTTATTTACTGACTACGTTCTCCTAGTAATTATCATACTAAATTTGTAATATATCTACAGTTATTGTACTAATCACTGTTGCTGGTAGTTTATTCTATTGTTACACGACACTGAGTGACCGGGGTTCAATCAACTCGAACCAGTCTCCCTTCTTTCCCCCCCCCCGGGGGGTAGGGGGGGTTTCAAGAATACTCCCCCAGTATCCCTGCTTGTCGTACGAGGCGACTAAAAGGGTCGGTGGTGGGTTACTGCCCCACCCCGTAAAAAGAACTGACTAAAAAAGCGAATAAAGCGCCTCGGACCCGGACGGACCATACATTGACGACTAAGGAACGGACAATTTAACATTCTTAGGGTGGGAACGTGGAATGTGAGAGGAGTGAATGATGAAGTGAAAGAGAGAGAGATTGTTCAGGTGCTTGAAGATGCAAATGTGGATATATGTGGATTGACTGAAACTAAATGGCAAGGGGAAAGGGTGAGAGAATGGGAATATGGTTTAGGTATATGTGCGGGAGTCGATGAAAATGAGAGGGCAAGAGAGGGAGTATGTCTGATGATAAGCAAGAAGTGGAAGGAGAATATAAGAGAATATGGAACAGTGGGTGCAAGGATTGTATGGGTGAGGATGAAAGTAGGTATACAAGCGTGGGCGATTGTATGTGTGTATGCCCCGACAGAGGATCGAGTGGCAAGAGTGAACGATGAGTTTTGGGCGAGTGTAGAAGCGTGTATGGACAAGTTTGAGAGGAGCGAGAGAGTGCTGTTGATTGGAGACATGAATGGCAAAGTTGGGAATGTACGAGTGGATGGAGTGGTTGGTCAGTGGGGTGTGCCAGCTGACGTAGATGGGAATGCAAGTGCTTTGGTGGACATCTGTGCTTGTAAGGGGTTGGCAATAGCCAACACCTACTTTCGGCATAAGATGATCCACCGGTATACATGGAGAGTAATGAGGAGGATGGATGGTGAACTTGTTGAACGAAAGGCAATAATAGACTACGTGTGTGTGGAGGAGTGAATGAGAAGACAAGTGTTGGATGCAAGAGTGTGGAGAGGGTGGGGGAATGGAGTCTCGGACCATCACTTAGTGATGGTCAAGGTAGAGCTGCAAAGAAAGTGGTTGAGGAGATGAATGGGAAGACAGGAGGAAGCAACTCCTGTGAGAAGAGTGGAGAAATTGCAAGATAGTGAGAAAATGACAGAGTATAAGAGCATAGTGGAAGAAAGATTGGGAAGGTATGAGCTAGAGCAGATGGAAGGGGTGGAAGACGTATGTAAGATATTCACGGAAAAGACAGGAGCAGCGTGTGAGGTGGTTTGTGGTGTGAGGAGGAGATGCAAGGGTGTGCAAGGGACAGCATGGTGGAATGATGAGGTGAAACGAGCTGTGGAACAAAAGAAGAAAGCATATAGTGAATGGTTAGCGAGTAGAGGTAGGGGAGAAGATGAGAGAGAGAAGAGAGAGGTATATGTGAGCAGGAGAAGGGAGGTTAAGAGACTGGTGAAGGAGAGTAAAAAGAAAGTGGATGAAGAGTTTGGGAGGAATCTGAGTGTGAAATGGAGGGCGAGTAAGAAATTATTTTGGAAGGAGGTAAAGAAAGTAAGGCAGTGTGGAAGGGGAAAGAGTATGGGAGTGAAAGATAGGAATAATAGATTGTTGGTGGAGAAGAGAGAGAAACTGAGGAGATGGAAGGAGCACTTTGAGGATATGTTGAATGTAGAAAGTGAGAGCAGTGCGAGTATAAGTGGTTGGGAAATGGCTGGGAGAAGAAGAGATGAGAGGAGGGAGGAAGAGATCAGTAGGGCGGAAGTAGTGGAAGCGACGAAGATGATTAAGTTGGGAAAGGCCCCAGGAATTGATGGAGTGTGTGGTGAAATGCTTAGGTATGGGGGTGAGATTGTTGTGGAGTGGATATGGAAGTTGTGTAGATTGGCTTGGGAAGAGGGAAGGGTTCCAGAGGACTGGAAATCAGGTATAATTGTTCCTTCATACAAAGGAAAAGGGGAGAGAGAAGTATGTGATAACCATAGGGGTATTTGCCTACTTAGTGTGACTGGTAAAATATATGGTAGAATACTCATTGATAGGGTTAGGCATATGACAGAGGAGCTAGTTGGAGAAGAACAAGGGAGATTTAGGAAAGGAAAAGGGTGTGTAGATCAGATATTTGTTCTAAGATGTTTAGTGGAGAAGTATCTAGAGAAGGGAAGGAAAGTGTAAGCTGCTTTCATGGACTTGGAGAAAGCTTATGACAGAATAGATAGGCAAGGTATGTGGAAGGTATTAAGAATATATGTAGTGGAGGGGAAATTGTTGAGTGCTGTGAAGAGTATGTACGAGGGAGCTAGGGCTACGGTGTGAGTGGATGGTGAGCTGAGTGAGTTCTTTGATTTCAATGTGGGACTGAAACAGGGGTGTGTGATGTCTCCATGGCTGTTTAATATATACATGGATGGGGTTGTAAAGGAGGTGCA
Organism: Coenobita brevimanus; assembly: GCF_032717465.1. Taxonomy (NCBI): domain Eukaryota; kingdom Metazoa; phylum Arthropoda; class Malacostraca; order Decapoda; family Coenobitidae; genus Coenobita; species Coenobita brevimanus. Next base: position 23,971,714 of record NC_137062.1, read on the forward strand.
GGGTAGGGCAGTGGATGTGGGGGTGGCTCTAATGAATGAGGGTGAGATTTGGAAGCTTCCGGTGTTGCTGTTTGCTGATGATACAGTACTGTTGAGTGAAGATGAATGGGAGTTGCAAGGTTTGGTGAATGAATTTGGGATAGTGTGTAGGAGGAGGAATCTGAAAGTTAATGTAAACAAAAGTAAAGTTATGGTGTTTGAGAGGAATGAAGTCACAGAGTGTGCAGTGAGGTTGGATGGTGAGGATATGGAGAATGTGAGTACATTCAAGTACTTGGGTAGTGTGATGAGTAAGGATGGAACTTTGGGGGATGAAGTGCGTGAAAGAGTACAGCAGGGAAGGAAGGTTGTTGGTACACTGAAAGCAGTGATGAGAAATAGGGAGGTGAGTATGGAAGTTAAGAAGTCACTGCATGATAGTATTGTGATCCCTACCCTGACGTATGGAAGCGAGGCATGGACCTTGCAAGAGGGGAACAAGTCAAGAGTGAGAGCAGTGGAAATGAGTTACTTGAGAGGAGCATGTGGAGTGACGTGGAGGGACAGGTTAACGAATGAAGAAGTGAAGGAACGCTGTGGGGTGGATGTGGATGTGGTTGAGAAGATTAGGAGAAATACACTGAGGTGGTTTGGACATGTGAAGAGAATGGAGAATGAAAGACTGACTATGGGGGTGTATGTAGGTGAGGTGGAGGGAGGGAGAGGGAGAGGTAGACCGAGGATGAGGTGGAGGGATGAAGTTGAGAGGTATATGAGGGAAGGGGGGGTGAGCTGGGGGGAGGGTAGTCAAATGGTGGGTGACAGAGCGACTTGGAGGAGTTTTGTCTGCGGCCACCCTTTGCGGGATTAGGGCGTCGGGCTATAGATGGATAGATAGATAGGTATCTTGCATTAGAGATTCATCCTACTATACTGATAACAGTATCATTCACTATTCTGAACAAGTTTCTATAGCTATGTCAAACTTGTTTAAAACTAAAATTAAATCGTATCTATGTTGACGCTTCGTGAGAGAAAACACATTACCTTTATCGTTATATAATCTCCCCTACTGAGAGTCGTGCAGCTTGTAATGCTGTAACAGTGGAGAATGGAAGAAAGGAAAACAGAAATAAGAAGGGTAGACAATGATGTACAGCAAATGGAGAGAGAGAGAGAGAGAGAGAGAGGTGGGGTGGAGGGAGGGGTGTCTGTTGAAAATGGAGAATGTGACTAAAAGAAAAATAACTAAGAAAAAGAAAAGACAGGTAAAGAAAAGGAAGGAGATGGGAGGCGAGAAGAATGAAGAGACAGTGAGAAAAAGAAAATGACAAACATAAAAGAGATTCTCGCACTGAAAAGCGCAGCTTTACGATAAAATGAAATAATTAAAGAAAAAATGGGGAGATATCGGCGGCAAAGTTTGAACTTGGGACGACTGTAGCAGAGTCCCAGGCAGCTACCTTACTTCATGTCTCCTCCTACCTCTTTCTTAGACTGTGATGTTGTTACATGATGGGAAAAGGAGGAAAGGGACAGAAGGGGTGAAATAAAGAATGGAAAAATGAGAAATGCAGAAGGAAAACAGAGAGCTAAAGCGATAAGGAATGCATATCAGGAGAAACATAAAAAAGAGGAAAGTGGAATATAGAAGGGTAGAACTCTGTACACGTACAGTAGTCCCTGGCCGCAACAGCTTATTACTGTATCTTGTCTCCTGCCTCTCTTGTAGCTAGTGATGTAATATTGTGGTGACTTTGATCTAATGTAGCTGACGGTGTTGGTGATAATAGTGATGATGATGCTGCTGCTGTAGATGGTGATGGTGTGGTGGTTGTGATCATCATCACAGTGATGAAGGTTTTTAAAATCATGATATATATATGACTAGCTATGATAATGATAATGATAGAGACGGAGATGGTTATGGTGGTGATGATGGTAATATACAGTATGTTAATACTGATGATAATATCCTTATTTCATCTCACCTATCACACCTCTTGGTGCTTGTCATGTTGTAACGTACCGGTAATAAAATATGAAAAAAAAAAAAAAAAGGAAGAGGAAGATGGAAAGGAGATGAAGGGAGGAAAAAAGATAATAATAATAAAAACTGAGACATGCAGGAATAAAGGGAATAAAGCCAAACATTTAAAAAATGATAATGAATGAGAGATGAAAAGGAAAAACGTAGCAGAGAAGAGGATTAAAAGAAATTAGTAAGGAAAGGGAATAAGAAGTAAAGAAAAACAGAGAATGAAAGAGAAGAAAGCCAAACACAATAAAACACATAAGGAGCATAAACGCCGATATAAAGAAAAAGAAGGAACTACGAAGGGAATCAAGGAAAAACAAAAAAGATCCTGTACCTTTACTGGGTGAAACTCGGGACACCTTTGCTGGAATCTCAGGCCGCTCCACCTTACATCACCTTGGCTCCTACTTCTCTTGTAGTTTTATCGCTGTGATATAGTGAAGAAGGAAAGGACACCGAAATATAATAGAAAGATGACAAGAAAGAAAAGAGACAGAAGAAATGAAGAGGAGAAAAACAGTAAAATTAAGGACAAAGGAAAAAGAAAGGAGGGAATTTAAAGATGGACGCTGGGAAAGAAAAGAGGAGAATAATGAAGGAGAACAATGAAACGAACTGTAATTTGTGATGTAATTCAGTGGTGGCCTTGATGTAATGTGCCTTGTGTTGGAGGTGTTACATGTACGATAACGATGACGGTGGTGGTGTTAATGTTGGTGGTGATGAATTAGGTTTTGATTTTCATATTAATGGCTAAAATTGTATGGATAATTATAGCGATGATCATGGTGAAAGTGGTGGCTAATGTGGTACGCTAGTGGTGGTGGTGGTCATGGTAATTATGATACACAAAATATTAGTACCGAAGATAATAACATCATCTCACCTCTTACCTCTCTTAAAGCCGGTGAAGCTCCAGTACCGGTGTATTAGAGAAAAGCAACAAGACGATTGTTGTTTCTTGGACATCCATAAAGCCTATGACAAGACTTGGCGACACGGTATACTAATGAAGCTCTATGCTTATGGTTTAAGAGGAAATTCGCCTATTTTTATTTCAAATTTCTTAAGGGACAGGACTTTCTCTGGCAAATTGCCCCGTAACGTGACATCGGATATATTTATCCAGGAAAACGGGGTGCCGCAGGGAAGTGTGCTTAGTCCTACTTTATTTAGTATTATGATCAATGATATTCTGTCATCAGCTCCCATCCCAAGGAATCTTAAATACTCGCTCTACGCTGACGATTGTGCAATATGGCACTCTTTCCATAATGCACAACTTTCCGCTGGGCGGATTCAAGCAGCCCTTGACTCCATCCACCTATGGGCCTTGTAGTGGGGATTTAAGTTTTCCGTCCGTAAGTGTGCCGCTGTAGTCTTCACTAATCTTAACGTACCTAATTTGTGCTTAACTTTGGATAATCAGGCGGTACCTTTTCAAAATTCTGTAAAGTTTTTAGGAAAACATTTTGATCGTAGAATGAATTTTAAACTTCACGTTAATACATTGCTTGCTCGTTGTGATAAACCGTTAAATGTCCTCAAGTATCTAGCGGGTACCACCTGGGGTGCCGACAGAAAATCTTTATTAATGGTGTATAAGTCCCTTATTCGATCGAAGCTAGACTATGGCGGACAGGTGTATGGCTCGGCATCCGATGCCACGCTGAAAGGATTGGATGTGTTGCAGAATAAATGTTTGCGAATGTGTCCTGGAGCCGTCCGGTGTACTCGTGTAGCTCGTATGGAAGTGGAGGCTAATGTCCCTCCCCTCCGTATTCGCCGTGACCACCTGGCCTTATCGTATGGCATACGAACATATAGGAAAAGTAATATCGGCAATGTGGCCTGTACCCCCCTGCATCAATACCACCACCTTATGCGGGGGGTGCGTCGGCCACTTGCCGTTCGCCTCCACTTACTGACTCAGAGCTTGGTGTGGACCCCAGTGACTGTGGCAAGTTGGTGCTTAAAAATATAGCACCTTAGGAGCCACCCAGTTTTACAGTGGATGTCTCATAGCTCCCAGCACCAAAGGCCAAGGCGCCGGAGGCTGAGGTCCACCACTTGTTTCGTAACATCATCGTGCGTCACTTGGGGTCCCATCAATTGTACAACGATGGCTCCAAGTCGAGTGAATGTGTGGTTGCCAATGTGTGGTCGACTGAATGTGCACTTAGGTATCGGTTGCCGACTCATACATCTGTGTTTACCTCCGAACTTTTTGCTATTGACAAAGCCATAGAGTATGCTCTCAATTCTAGGCATGACTCATTTGTCATATTTTCAGATTCAAAATCAGCCCTTCAGGCAATTGCATCTTGTACTACGGACTCTCACGAGATCCAGGGCCGCATCGTTAATAAGTTGCATTCATGCAACAAGTCATTCACGCTGATCTGGGTGCCTGGTCGTTGTCGTATCTACGGCAATGAGCAGGCTGACACACTTGCAAAGTCGGCTGTAGAGCTCGAGGAGACTTGGGACGTTCCTCGTGATCTACGGTCGAGTCTCTCTCTCGGAAAGAAATCAATAAATCTTCTGTGACAAGGTCAGTGGACCAGACTTAATATTCCAACTTGTAAGCCGTACCTGGGCGACTGGGACACTGCCAACCGTCCCAGTCGTCTAGATGAAAAACTGTTGGCGCGATTACGGCTTAATGCCACTATATTAACACACATGAAACCATATATGGAAAGACAATTCCCACCGCACTGTGACATCTGTGATGCGGTGTTATCTATCATTCATATCGTCCTACGCTGTCGGCGATTTATTCGTGAACGTGCTTCACTTATAAATTACTGCGGCGCAGCAGACGTCCCCTTCACCCTTTCCACCATCCTGGGTGATGGGGACATTGTTATGACTGATAAATTGATGGCTTTCCTGAGAGAGACTGGACTGATCAGAGTGATGTGACTTTTTTACTGTGTGGTTATGGTTTTTATCAACGGTAAATATGTATATATTGTAATATCAATTAAGGTTGACAGTTGACATATTTGAAATAGTTCCTCCTCCCACTGATCTATTTCTAATATTGATATCCCCTACATTAAACCCCGTTCCTCGCCTGACAGTCACCAGCTGATGAGTGCAAGTGTGCGATATAGGAAGGTATTGGGCACTTGCAGTCGATGGTGGTCTGATGGGCGAGGTTCTTCACTTTTTTTACAAATTATGTAAATACATTATACCATCTTCCTTAAGTTATTCTAATTAGGGACGACAGCTGACGTATATGGAAATGTTCCTGACTCGTCTGGATCCCTTTAATATATTGATGTCCCCTATATTAGGTTGTGCCTCGACTGACAGTCACCAGGTGATGAGTGCAGGTGTGTAATGTAGAAAGGCATTAAATATCTGCAGTCGATGGTGTTCTCTTGGTCGAGGCTTTTTTATCATTAGTGTAGGCTAGTTATTTGTCTCTTAGGATTTAGCATAGGTTAGCGATTTGTCTGTTAGGTGGTTAGTTTTAGTGTATTTAGATTAGGTATTTTTGGTTATAAGTAATATAACGTTAAAAATATATAAAATAAAACAAAACTAATAAAAATAAAAAGACAAAAAAATAATAAAATAAAAATTATTATATATATATGTACGTGTGCATGAAAGTGTGTATGTTCATATGCATGGATGTGTATATATATATATATATATATATATATATTTTTTTTTTTTTTTTTTTTTTTTCCCTTTAATGACGAGGGGCTCCGGCCTCAATGGTCGATAGGCAAAAAAAAGATTGTTGTTTTTGTTGAACCTGTGTCTGTCTAGCCGAGCAGACTCGTCAGCCACAATCAAACAAGGAAAGGGAATAATGACCTAAAAAAAAAAAAATAGAAACCTGGAATAACAGGACCGGAAGGAATAGAGAATTGATAATGTATAAGCAAGAAAGGGAGACAAATGTAAAGTATAAAGGACGAGTAGATAACAAATGATGGAAAGACCAAAGAAAATAATGAAAGAAATGTAATCAAGAAGAAATGAAAAGACAGAAGAAATAGGAACAAGGAACAGGGGATAATAGACAAAAAAGGAAGGAAGGGAGAAGAAACATGAAGGAAACAGGAAAAAGAAAACGAAAGGGAGGCACCTGCGTAAAGAGGGTCGAACTAGAGACACCTTCATTTGTGTCCCATGTGGCTCCACCCTACTTCACCTTGGCTGCTACTTTTGTTGCTTCATTGGTGTAATATAGTGAGTAAAGACAGTAGGAAGGAATAAGGAAATGGAGTGAGCAGACAAATGATATATGAGAAGGAGAGAAAAGAAACGAAACAATGAACGAAAAAGAGAAAGAGAGAAAGAAAAGAAATTAATGGATAAGCAAGAAAATGAGAAACAAAGAAGGAAACTGAGAAAACAGGATGAATAGCAGACGAAATTTATGCAAACTTTGAAACACAGGACAAGGATAGAAAGTAAAGAGGTAAAATATATAAGGAGGTATATAAATGGTACAGGTGTTATCTGAGTACACCTGTAGCAGTGTCCCAGGCCGCTCCACCTTGCTTCATCTCGCCTCCTACCTCTTGTACCTTGTGATGCTCTAATATCGACGAGAAAAACAGAGAGAGAGGTAAAGAGGAGAGAAAAGAATAAAAGCAACGAGTGAAATGAATTGGTCAAGAAAGCTTATGAACAAGACAGAAAATGCTTAATAGAGACATTAATCATATGAAATGAAAAATAAAATTAAATATAAACAAAAGAAAAAAAGAGAAAAGAAGAAAATACAAGGACGAATGAAAACTAACTCCAGTATGAATAAAGATGATAGTGATGATGATGTTCTAGTAGTAATGGTGGCGATGTACTGTACGTTAGTAATGGTGACGATGCTAATCTTGCTTCATCTCATATACTACTTCTCGTGTAGCTTGTGATATAATAAAATGAAGATAGAAAACATAAGGGAAGGAGAAAATATAAAACAGAAGTAAATAAATGGAGGAATGAAATAAAAGTTGATAGCGGAGAAAACATATATATAAAAGAAAAACAATATAAAGGAGAAATAAAAGAGGATAAATTAGAACAGAAGAGCCCAAAAAGGAACGGAAAGGAGAAAGAACGACAGAAATAAAATAACAAAACAAAAGGCTTATAACATGGAAAATATAAAAAGAAACGTAATCTATCTATCTATCTATCTATCTATTGCCAGACACCTCAATCCCGTTCGGGGTGGCCACAAACAAATCGCCTCCACGTCGCCCTGTCCCCCGCCATTTCACTGCCCCGCTCCCAACTCACACCCTCCTCCCTCATATTCCTCTCCACCCCATCCCTCCATCTCATCCTCGGCCTCCCCCCCCCCTCTTCCCCCCTCCACCTCACTCACATACTGTACACTCTCCACATCAGTCTTTCACCCTCCATCCTCTCCACATGGCCAAAACACCTCAGTGTATTCCTCCTAACGCTTCCTATCACATCCACATCCACACCACAACGCTCCTTTTTATCCTCATTTGTCAGTCTGTCTCTCCATGTGACTCCACAGGCTCCTCTTAAATAACTCATTTCCACTGCTCTCACTCTTGACTTGTGTCCTTCCAGCAACGTCCAAGCTTCACTTCCATACGTTAGAGTTGGTATCACAATACTGTCATGTAGTAACTTTTTCACTTCCATGCTCACTTCCCTGCTTCTTATCACTGCTTTCAAGGAATGTAATGAAAGAGATTATTCAGCAAAATAAAAGGGTAATATATGAATGTACAGTAGGTTGTAACTCAGTCCATTTGTCGTGGAGTGCCAGGCCGCTGCACCTGTATTATCCCCTCCCACCTCTCTTATACCTTGTGATGATGTACTATAATGAAGAAGAAAAGGCAACTGGAAGGAAAGAAAATGATAATGATTACAGTGGTGGTGGTAGCGATACTGGTTATTGCTTATCACTGATGGTGATAATCATGATTATGCGGGAACTAGTGATGAAGATGAGGATGTTGATAAAGAAAAAAAAGCTCAGCTCTTCCCAACCATTAATAGTAATGGTGTTAGTGAAGCGAAACAGTGATGTAGCTTAATTTTGATGATGATGATCTACACATTAGTAATGGTGAATGTGTTATTGATGTTGAATAGTGATGTAAGTTGGCTTTGATGATGATGACGATGATTCCAGTGGTGGTGTTGACAAAGAAAATAGTGACACACACACACACACACACACACACACACACACACACACACACACACACACACACACAAATGGACTGGTACGTATGAACTCCTGGCATCTGGTGTAGAGACCCAGGCCGTTCGAATATACTTGGTCTCATCTCCTTCTTGCTATTCAATTTATTTTTCCAGTGTCCTGACGATTTTATGCAGGAAGGTTGGGGGAGACTTTTGTAACTGGAGGGGTTGGATATCGTCTATATTAACACCTGCTCTATTAGGGGGATCTTAGCTGAATAAAATCCTATGGTAATGCCAGGAGCAAATTATAAATTAAGTCATCGTATTGATGGTGAATGATATCGGTAGAACGAACCCCGGCTGTAGGAGGAGATACATAGATAGATAAATATATAAATGCATAGATACAAAGATGATTGATAAATAGAAAATGAAAATGATAAACGACGAAGGACAGGGGACTGAAGACAAAAAAAGGAGCAAGAGATATATAAATGAGAAACGAAAAAAAAAAAAAAAGCTGGAGAAGGTTTGCGCTCAATACAGGTGCAGTAGATTGCCAGACCTCTCCACCTTACTTTATCTTGCCTCTAACCTCTCTTGTAGCTTGTGATGATGTACTATAGTGGTGGCTTTAATGTGTAGTTAATAGTGGTGGAGGTGATGGTGACGATGATGATGATGATGATGATGATGACAGTAATAATGATCATATAAGTTAATTATGCTGATTATACTGGTGATGGTGATGAGTGTCTAGGTTAGTTTTCATGATAGAGCTTAATTTTATGGACAGTGATGAAGATGATGATGGTTGTTGTGGTGTAGTGAATATACTGATGTCCAGTAGGTTAGCACGGATGATAATACCCTTACGTCCTCTCGCTTCCTCCTTTTCTTGTAACTTGTGAAGCTTCAACAAGATGAGAACAAACGGCCAACAAGGAGGAGGAAGCGAAAAAAAAAAAAAAAGATAAAGTAGTTATAAATGAGAGATGAAGAAAAATAAGATACAAAGAGGAAACAAAAAAGAAATGAAAAGAAGAAACTAAGTAGAACTGGAATGAAAAGTTCATCATTCATTCATTGCCAGACGCCATGTATCCCAGACGGGGTGGCCAAGGGCTTAGAGTTAATAGTTTTACAAGGAGGGGCACTAATCCTCCACCAACCCCACTTGACACGTAGGGATGCCAACAGCATCTGGTGTTCCCAGGCTGTCACCCATCCAAGTACTAACCAGACCCAACGTTGCTTAACTTCGCTGATCGGACGGGAAGCGGTGTACTCAACGTGGTAATATAAAGAAAAAGAAAAAGAGAAAGAAAAAGGAAATGAGAAAGATGGACCAGTAAAGGAGCATCTTGTTGATTACGGTGGAACTGCAGACACCTATATTTGTGTGCCAGGCCGCTACACCTTACTTGATATTGACTACTACTTCCCTTGATCAATTATTGCTGCTATATGTAATGAACAAGGAAAGGAGAGAGAGAGAGAGAGAGAGAGAGAGAGAGAGAGAGAGAGAGAGAGAGAGAGAGAGAGAGAGAGACAGACAGACAGACAGACAGACAGACAGAGACAGACAGACAGACAGACAAACAGACAAACAGACAGACAGACATAGAGAGAGAGAGAGAGAGAGAGAGAAATGAAAAGTAAAAGAAAAATGAAAACACAAGGCATGAAAAGGTGAAAGAAAGGAGAAAAGGGGAAAGGAAATGGCAAACAAAATGGAGAAAGGGAATGACTGAAGGAAACTTAGAAATAAAGAGGAAGATAAGGAGAACGAGAAAGAAACAAACCATGAAATTAATGAAGGAAAAGGGAAGAAATACAGCACGAAAGAAAATAGTGCATAAACAGTAAAGGCCTTAACTAGGTATGAACATCTATAGAGGAGTTCCAGCTGCTCCACCTTACGTCATCTTGTGTCATACCTCACTTGTTGCTTAAGGTGTTGGTGGTGAAAGCAAGGACGAAAGAACACGAGTGATGAAAGAAAGGAGAATGTAAGGAAAAAAAAAAAGTAAGGAGACAGAAACGTAAAAGAACATTATAATCTTCATTCTATGTGATTTCAATGTTCACCACCTCCTTTGGCTCTCCTCTCCTTTCACTGATCCACCTGGTGAGCAAGCCTAAATCTTTTCTATCCTTAATGACCTACAGCAGGTCGTATACCACCATACTCGTATCCCTGACCACCTTGGAGGGCGTTCCAATATACCTGACCACCTTGGAGGGCGTTCCAATATACCTGACCTCTTCCTAACAATTAATCCATCCTTCTGCTTACGCTGTTAATCATTCTTTTTGTTGGGCTCCTCACACAACCTTATAACCTGAAGTGTTCTTTCACCCCAGCAAGGCCTGTGGACCCTCCCAGGAAGTGGAGGCTGTGGCACTTTGGAGATGCTGATTGGGAGGCCCTCAGGAAGTACTTCTTTGATTTTCCCTGGAATGATTATTGCTTCCATGTGCGGGAGCCATCTGAGTGTGTTTTTCACATTTTGGAGGTTATTCTCTTGGGCATGGAAGCATGCATTCCTTTCTCATATCATGTGACTAGTGCAAAAAAAAAAAATTGATATAATCATGCTTTTTCAAATGCTGTCCACAACAAGGAGAAACCCTACAAAACGTACTAGGACCATTTCACCCCCGAATCTCATCACGTAAATATTTTTGCCTGGAACTGTGCAAATTCTGTGCTTCGCAGTGCTAAACATAACTTCATATGCTTTGAACTCTCCATCCCTAATTCTTCCCACTCCCTGTGGCACCTTGCCAAAAACCTTTCTAACAATTTTACCTTATCATATCCTCTTCTCCACTCTGATGGCTCTGTAGCTATTTCTTCTACTGATAAAGGAGAACAGTTCGTTCAGAATTCTCTTCCAGTTCCATCTTAGACGATTATGGTGCTGCTCCTCCATCACTTCCCCTCTCTGACTTCCTTATGACTGACAATGAAGTTTCTTCAACTGATGTATTTTCTGCCATCAATGGCCTCAATACTGCGAAGGTATATATGCCTGATCGGGTCCCTCCTGTTGTCCTCAAGAACTGTGCTTCTGCGCTAAACTCTTTTGCTTTTGTCTGTCAACTTGTACGTTTCCATCTTGCTGGAAGTTTGATCTCATTCAGCCAGTCCCAAAGAAGGGTGCCCATTCCCAGTCATTAAATTCTCCCCCAGTTGGTGTAACATCCTGTATTTCAGTAGTTTTTGAGTCCATTCTTTAACAAAAAAAAAAATTATAAAGCTCCTTTCCCATGACAGCCTTCCTTCCAATCGTCAATATTGGTTCCACTAGGGACGCTCCATTGGTGATCTCACCTACCATTTGAACTCCTGGTCATCCCCTTTTGGGACTTTGGCGAAAGCTTTGTCATTGTTCATGACATATCAAAACCTGTCGATCGAGTCTGACATAAATCTTTAATTTCCAGATTGCCCGCTGACAGTTTCCATCCTTCTATCTGTGCCTTTATCTCTAGTTTCTTTCTGGTCGTTCTATAACTGTTGTTGTAGATGACCATCATTCTTCTTTTAGAGCTATCAGTAGTGGTATTCCTCAGGGCTCTGTCCTATCACCAATTCACTTCTTTCTATTCATCAACGACCTTCTAAACTGTACTGTACATCTAATCCTATCCACTTATACGCTTATGACTCCACCCACCACCTTTCCATTCGCTTCCTGCAGCATCCAACTCAACAGTTACTTTTATCAACAGTTACTTTAACAAACAAGGGTTGAGGTTGTAGCACACGTAATGTCTGACTTGGCTCGTATCTCGATAAAGGTAAAAGTAATCTTGTTTTTAATGCATCAAAATCTCAGCTCTTAAGTCTTACTGTACAACCCATTGAAATCTTCTGGAGGAGTATTCTCTCTTTTTTTTTTTTTTTTTTCTTTACAAAATTTAACTCATCTCCTTCAAACATACTTGAGGTTTTATTCTCTCGAGACTAATCTTGGAAGGATCATATTACCTTTATTGTAAAATCTGCTCCCAAGAGACTAGGTTTGCTTAGCCGACTCTGGGCAATCTTTACCCTTGCACAGTTGTTGGCTTTATACGTTGGTTTTATCCACCCCTGTGTAGGGTGCAACTCACAAGTATGAGGAGGCTCCCCACATACAGCTCTTCTCAGCAAGGTGGAGTCAGAGGCTTTTCATCTCGTTAACTCTCCTTCTCTTACTGGTTCGCTTCAACCTCTGTCTCTTCGCCCCACTGTTGCATCTTCATCTCTTTCCCATCGCTACTTTAGTGGTCACTGCTTGCATCCCTCCACCACTATGGTGGGCACATAGCACCCGTCTAGCAACAATCTCTCATTCCTTTTCTGCCCAACTCTCTAATGCAAGACTTAATTGTTACTCTAAGTCCCTCATGTATGCAATAGGTCATCTCTGGAACTGTCTTCCTCTGTATTTCCTACTGCCTATGATCTCCAGTCTTTCAAGTGCAGTGTGTCCTGGCATCTCAAAATGAGCGGATATTGAATTTTGCTTCCTGCTATCTTTTTGTTTTGTTTTTTTCTTGGAGTGAGCAACTTTGCGGCCTCCTGTACCTTGGTTTCTTCTTATCTGCATACAAAAAAAAGCATCCCCCCCAAAGAAAAAAGATTATAATTTTGAAAGAGAAATGAAAAAGTAAGAACAGAGGAATGAAAACGGAAGAAAAAGTGAGAGATAGGAATGATAGAGAAAAAGAAACTCAGGAAAAGAGAAAGAAGATAAAGGAAAGGAAGAGTGAAGTACAAAAAAGGAAGCATTGGAGATGGGGTGAAGGTTTGAACTCAGTACAGGTGTAGTAGAGTCCCAGGCCTTGCACCTTACTTCATCTCGCCTCCTGCCTCTCTTGTACCTTGTGATGCTGTAATATAGTGGTGGCTGTGATCTAACGTACCTAATGCTGGTAACAGTGATGCTGATGAGGACAGTGATGATGATGATGATGATTATGTAAGTTTCCAATGATGTGCATAATGTTAAATAGATGAATGATGATGATGGTATGGTGGTGGGGGTGGTGTTTGTGGTGGTGGTGATAGTGATGATAGTGTTATGCAGTAGGTTACTACGATGATGATGGTAATGATGTAGGTTACAACTGACGAGTTTAATGTTACCTGCATGGATGGTGATGATGGTGATATACAGTAGGTTACAATGCTCTTGCTGGATATGATGATGGCGATGATGCTGTAGGTTACAAATGCCGAGTAAAACGATAATTGCATGGAGCATGATGGTGGTGGTGGTGGTGGTGGTGGTATGTACTAGGCTACTGTGATGGTTATAGATATGATGATGGTGATGCTGTTGTACGAGTAGGTTACAGATAACGAGTATAATATTTGCGTTGAAGATGATGGTGATGATGATGATGATGATGATGATGATGATGATGATGGTGGTGGTGGTGTTGGTGATGGTGATGGTTATAAGCAGTAGGTTACCATAATGATGACAAGCTTAGTTCATCTCGTCTCCTAGCTATTTGTAGTTTGTGATGGTGATTACATAATATAATGAAGAAAGCATGGATGAAGAAAGAAATGAAAAAAAAAAATAATGTGAAAAAGGCAGAGAGGGAAACAAATATGAGGAAAGTAAGAGATGGAGAACAAATGCAAAATCTGTAAAAAATCAGAATTACAAAAGAGAATACGAGAAAGAGAGAGGGATGAAACAAAGATAAAAAGGGGAAGAGGAATAAAAAAAAAACTACAGTAGATACAAAGGAAAAAGGAAGAAGGTCAGACTCGGTGAAAGAACCTTGGAAGGAAAAAAGAGAAACTTAAGACATGTAACAGGAAAAAGAAAAGGTCTGAAAGAAAAAATGATAATAAAATGATAAAAAAGGAGCTTTATCTAAACAAAGTGGGACTCTTGACACGTTTGTTAGAATCTCAGGCCGCTCCACCTAACTTCACCCTGGCTCCTACTTCCCTGGTAGTTTTATCTCTGTATAACAGTGAAGAAAAATAAGAGACCGAGAGACAAATAGAAAGGAGAAGTAAAAAGAAAGGAAGAATAAAAAAGGAAAGAAAAGGAGAAAAACAGAGGAAGACAAGACAGGGGCAAAACAAGAAAGGAAGGCAGCGAAAGATGGAGTTTGAGCTGGAAGAAGAAAACCAGGAGAAAGATTAGATGAATCGCAAAATACGGGAGAAAGGGATCAGTTTTAGGTCAAAATGACGGCTTCAGTTCAATGACCTCTTTTTACACTTGTGACCCTTGATGTAAGGTGGGGTGTCGTGTGTGTGTGTGTGTGTGTGTGTGTGTGTGTGTGTGTGTGTGTGTGTGTGTGTGTGTGTGTGTGTTTGTGTTATTCTATTTTAACGAATCAGGTTGATGGTTTGTGGGTCAGCAAATGAGGAGATGTAGTTTTTGAGAATAACATGTCAAAGGTCAAGATCACAGGGCTGGGTCAAACACTGACCTAGCAAAATCAGCTTGGACAGTCTGTGTCAAATTTTGACCAGACTTGGAAGCGTTAAGGGTTAGGCAAGAATGAAATGGTTCAGTTTTGAAGAAAATCAATCGAAGTTGAAGGACACAGGGCAATGTCAAAATTCACCATGTGTTTGTGTGATTGTTAACAAAATAAAACATACAACTCTGCCCCTATTTTAACCAATCACATTTACTGATTGAAGGTAACTGGAGGAGAAAATCTCTTGTTTTTCGGGACAATAGTGTTGTAAAAGGTCTCAGGGCAAGGTTACCGTAAAGATTTTGTCCGATTTAGAACAAACTTTGCGGAAGGGATGAGGACAAGGCATGAGTAAAAGGACTCGATT
The DNA here is from genome assembly GCF_032717465.1 of Coenobita brevimanus. Classification (NCBI taxonomy): domain Eukaryota; kingdom Metazoa; phylum Arthropoda; class Malacostraca; order Decapoda; family Coenobitidae; genus Coenobita; species Coenobita brevimanus. The sequence goes on from NC_137062.1 coordinate 23,986,725, forward strand.
TTGAGCACAAACAGTCAAAGGTCAAGATCCCAGGAAAGGTCAAAGTTCATGGGCACAGTGGAAGGTCAAAGGCCAAGGTTACACAGCAAGGTCAGCTCAAAGGTGATTCAAAGTTGTTGGAATGGTTAAAGATTATACAAGAATAAAGTAGAGTAACTTAATTTGCAGAGTAATCTTGCGATAGTGAAGGTCACAGGGTTGTGTCAAATATCCAGGCTGAAAATCAGTGGTGGTCGCGGGTGTTGCACTGTCAAGTGCTCCGTTCATTTTACTCTTGCCACCCTCAGACGATTTTGTTCAGTTTTGGAGCAACTTTCCAAGCCAGAGGAGTTAGATAAAGCCTTCATTAAACCATTCATTATAAGAAGTCTACAAGATGATGTTAAAGCTGAAATCTTCCGTCGTAAATTGCAAATGACCTTTTTATAAACTGCTTATTTACGACCTAAAGATTTGCCGTGTTCTTCCCCTTAGGTTCCTGTGTACCTTAGTAAGATCTCGTGTAGGCAGGACAAGTATAATGCCAGGCAGGTAATTTGCCAGCATAGGATATTTTGCAGCACTTCTGCAGCCACTAATTGACATATTGCACCTTGGTATTAACCACACAGTTTGGATCAGCAGGTTTCCAAAGAATATTGACACTCTTAGGCTCCTTTACTAACCTTCAGGTGAACTAAAACGTATGGCGTTAGCTGGACTGTAATAACAGACAGGATGCGTCCACGATAGTGTTAGGTGAACTAAAACGTATAGCGTTAGCTGGACTGTAATAACAGACAGGATGCGTCCACGATACTGTTAGGTGAACTAAAACGTATAGCGTTAGCTGGAATGTAATAACAGACAGGATGCGTCCACGATAGTGTTAGGGGAACTAAAACGTATAGCGTTAGCTGGAATGTAATAACAGACAGGATGCGTCTACGATAGTGTTAGGTGAACTAAAACGTATAGCGTTAGCTGGAATGTAATAACAGACAGGATGCGTCCACGATAGTGTTAGGTGAACTAAAACGTATAGCGTTAGCTGGAATGTAATAACAGACAGGATGCGTCCACGATAGTGTTAGGTGAACTAAAACGTATAGCGTTAGCTGGAATGTAATAACAGACAGGATGCGTCCACGATAGTGTTAGGTGAACTAAAACGTATAGCGTTAGCTGGAATGTAATAACAGACAGGATGCGTCCACGATAGTGTTAGGTGAACTAAAACGTATAGCGTTAGCTGGAATGTAATAACAGACAGGATGCGTCCACGATAGTGTTAGGTGAACTAAAACGTATAGCGTTAGCTGGAATGCAATAACAGACAGGATGCGTCCACGATAGTGTTAGGTGAACTAAAACGTATAGCGTTAGCTGGAATGTAATAACAGACAGGATGCGTCCACGATAGTGTTAGGTGAACTAAAACGTATAGCGTTAGCTGGAATGCAATAACAAACAGGACGCGTTCACGACAGAGTTACGTGTATAACACAAATCACTAAGAAAAAAATGCTAAGAACTGTGGTAGGCCAACGAGAATTAGGTCAGCGTATAAGCATTTAGTGGTATTCTGGTAGGCATGTGAGACATTCTATGGCCTCCTTCTCTGTGGTTATATTCAGATGCCGGAGTCCGGAGCATCTCCAGGAGCGGCTCGTTCACACATTCGCGTCCAAGGCTTTTCATACACAAGATGGTTCATTCAGCGAAGCTTCATATTATAGTTCCCTTTAACTTACAAAATAAGATAAACCAAAGGAAGATAACATAATCGATAACATAAAACACTGCATAAAACGATTCAGTTGGTGGGTTTGAACGCAGAGAGTGAGTTGCGTAGCAGATCAGCCTTCCCGCCCAGCCATGGCAGTGAGAAAGTGGAAGGATGCAAGTAATGGAGTGTAGGAATTATCATTTTCGCTACAGAGGAGCTACTTAGCATCGAATTTCGGCTGATGTCAGATGATTATACTCAAGAGAAATCTACGGAATTAGAAATGTTCAAGGCAATCATGGTTAATGATTCGGCCGAAGTAAAAAAACTTCGTACTTTATGCCAGTCAGAGATCACATCGGCGTGAAAGGACCACAGTTCATTGCTTCAGCTCTAGATCCATCCCGTCCATGTAACTTCATCTCGCATCATCCCCCCCTCCCCCCCACACTCACATGATACAGAATGCCTCAGTAATAACCCTGCTTCTCCACCCAACATTACACTTCACAAACACATACCTGTAAGTTACAAATACACACAGCCACCACATCTATGGAAAACCTGTCGCCAAACTACCGTACATCTTTCCTGAACCACCATCAGACATCCACCCCTCAGATCCTACCCTACCCAGAGAGACACCAGGGCACTTAGACAGACTACGATGTGGCCCTCACCCTTCCCTGCTACAATACCAACCCAACATACAACTCACAAACAATCCACTATGCCCACACCGCAATGCAGCCACCCACACCACAACACACTAACCTCATGCACCTGTCACAACACAAATCATCCATCAACAAAAAAAACCCGCACCCTCTCCCACCCTGCGAGATATTGGTATGTGGTGATTATTTGCTTTAAATAATTCACTCGTGGGGGCGTCGTCATTTTTAGTTTTATCTTAGGAAATACGAGATAATGACATTCTCGTACTCTGTGTGTTGGGAGCTGGGTTACTAACAAGGTAAACACCTATGCATCCTCACACACTGTGCCACGCTACCTTCGCTTTTACACATCCAGGTCCCTGTTTCATTTCCAGGTGCCAACAGACTGGGGTAAAAACACCCTACCAGTGGTCGGCCCGGGTGTCGAACCCGCGACTTCATGTGTACTGACACAATGATCACCTTCAGTAATGTAGGCCAGAGTTGTGACAACATTCTTTACGTCAAAGAAGCTGAATAGGTTGTCCGCTAGTTGACCAGGCGTACCAAGGGTTTGGTTAACACAAAAATTTCATTGTCTTGAATAAAGTTGCTAGTATCACTGCAATATTTGACAACAGCATTGCTTACGTTGAATCTGCTCATGTAATAGTTGTGTTCAATGATCCTTTTGTTTATAGCCCTAATCATGTCACCAGTCCATGCAGGGAACACTGTACAACCCAGCCCTCCGTCTATTTACGTGTCTTTTTCACCAGGCTACTTGACGCCATCCACGTCCATATGGCCCAGTCATGTCAGTCCCCGTTCATTCACACCAGGTTTACTCACATCCTTTACATCCATTCAGGTCGACTCCAGTCCATTCAGTTCAATATAGAGATTTCAATTTATTGTAAGAGCAATCGGAAATAATTAAATTTATATTCATATTCGTGTCAGTTCAAGATTATCTAGGATATTTTAAAACCATTTACGCCACTCAAGTCCATATATTTCTTCATTTCATTAGTATCACTTCAGTCCATTCAAGTCATTTTAATTTATTCAGTCCACTTGCGTCCGTTTAGATAATCTCAGTTCCTTAATATCAGTTCATTTCATTCATATCATTTCAGTCTGTTCAGGCCACTTCAGTTCATCGAGGACTATCACACCCATTGCCTCACCGGCCACCACCATCTCAGCCCACTGCCTTCACCCACTTCTCGCCCTTTGATTGTCACGGGGAGAGGCAGAGATGCTGGTGGATGATGGGGCAGGGTGGCAGTAGTGGTGGGTGATATGGCTGTGGCGATAACAATGCGATGCTTATGTGGAAATAACAATGATTTATCAATGACATGTGGTGAGCCAATTGGTAGGGTATTATTGTTTGTGAGGTATGATGCTCTGTATCGAGAACAACGATTGTATAGTACATTTGTTTTTGTACCCATCACAGTCGCTGCCAGTGGAGTTTTATTATGTTGAAAGTCTGCCTGTTGCGATATTGCAGTGCACGTGGTGAGTGTGTGGTGATATTATGGTGCATGTGGTGAGTGTGTGGTGATATTGTGGTGCACGTGGTGTGTGGTGTTTTGTGGTGTGGTGGTGTGCATTGCAGTGTAAGTTGTATTTATTGTTGGTACTGTAGCAGTGAAGGGTGGTGGCTGGGTGTACTCGTGTCTCTCAGAGTAGGGAATATTCTGAGGGGAGTCTATCTACTGGTGGTTCTTGAAGGATGCTGTTTGGCTGCAGGGTTTGCATGGCTGTGGCGGCCAGGGCTGGGGTCAATTCATTTTTGTCATTTCAGTTCAATTCCAGTTCAGAATAAAATTTGAATTAATCAGTTCCAATTTAATTCAATTCATTCGTAAAAAAGAAAGAAAGAAATCTTCAATTCAGTTCAGTTCAGTTCATTGTGGTCTATATAATTCAGTTAAAATGTTTTCAGTTCAAAATCAATTTAATCTACCCAGTAACAATAATCTAACGTGTACTTCATTTGATATATTTTTAACATTTTTTTTTATAGCAAACTGTATATTTTACTGTTTATTTGAGTATATTGTAAGTTAATTATTGTGCAATCATGAATTCGCATAATACAGGATAAAAAAATTATTTTATCAATTCAGTCATCAGTTCATATCAGTTCATTGATATCAAGTCCAATTCAATTCAATTAATTTTATTTTTATATTTTTCTCAATTCCAGTTCAATTCATAATTGACCCTAAGCCCTGGCGGTGGCTGTGTCTTTATATTTGTGAATTACAGTGGTCACAGACCAGTCACAGGTCAGCAAGTCCCACCCAGACGGTCATAGACCAGTCACAGGTCAGCAAGTCCCACCCAGACGGTCATAGACCAGTCACAGGTCAGCAAGTCCCAACCGCACGGCCAGATGGCCAATGACGGGTCAGCAAGTGCCACTCTGGCACCAAAATTTAATACAACGGAAGGTATTTTTAAGCGTCTAATTCTGCAACATTTTTATTAATAAATTAGAAACTGTGAGGATTCAAACCAGCGCTGGTAAGTACGTGGATACAGCAGCTTACCGACTGAGCTATCCAGCCACCCCAAATTTAATATATCGGAAGCTGTATTTAAGTGTCTAATTCCACAAGATTTTTATTAATAAAGTAAAGCAACTACAAGTCTGCGATCTAATCCAGCGTCTATTAATTTGTAGTCTCGCACCTCACCCATCATGTCACCGATCCGGTGTGAATAGAAAAAATACATTCTCAGAATTATATATAAACATTTTTACACTTGCTGTTTACATATTTTTGATGTAGTATCATGGATATTTACCCAATAAAATGCCAGTGTCTGTGTGCAGCAAGGTCTACTAAATGAAGGCTACTTGAGAATAAAGGAATGGTTGTTTTGACTCAGAGTGATATGCCCGTGAATGAAAAGACATGAAATGAGGGAAGAATTTTATTAACACGGATGCAGTGAGAGAAATGAGAGGAAAGGGGAAATATGGAAAACAATAGTTAACTTTTGGAACACATGAAAAAAAAAAAAAGCAGTATATCCTAACCCTTGCATTGCGTTGCAGGTCATTCCTCGCGCCTTGCCATCACTGAGAAACATGAGAGATGAAAATGTCACCGTGCTTAGTACAGACAATAATTGTGAGAATATCTAACAATGTAAAGCAACTGCAGTGACATTCACAAAAAATACAGTGATGAGCCTGACTGCCATATTGTCAAAATACTCCGTTCGCCTTTCCTGCCTCCCATTCATTGGTGTAATCATAAACGCTTGTATGTGACCTAGTGGACTGAGGTGCATACCGTCTTTCGTGCCTCCCATTCATTGGTGTAATCATACACGCTTGTATGTGACCTAGTGGACTGAGCTGCATATCGTCTTTCCTGCCTCCCATTCACCGGTGTAATCATACACGCTTGTATGTGACCTAGTGGACTGAGGTGCATATCGTCTTTCCTGCCTCCCGGTCACCAGGGTAATCACATGCTCTTGTATGTGACCTAGTGGACTGAGGTGCATATCGTCTTTCCTGCCTCCCATTCACCGGTGTTATCATACACTCTTGTATGTGACCAAGTGGACTGAGGTGCTAAAACTATAAGATCGGAAAGAAGAAAAAGAAAGAAATGATCATATAATACGAAAAATTAACAAACCATTGGTCCTTTTATACTTTAAATACAGAACAAAACTATCTATCTATCTATCTTTTGCCAGACGCCTATATCCCGTTTGGGGTGGCCGCAAACAAATCGCCTCCAAGTCGCCCTGTCCCCCGCCATTTCACTGCCGTGCTCCCAACTCATATCCCCCTCTCTCATATACCTCTCCACCCCATCCCTCCATCTCATCCTCGGCCTCCCCCTCCCTCTTCCCCCCTCCACCTCACTCACATACACTCTCTTCGTCAGTCTTTCACCCTCCATCCTCTCCACATGGTCAAACCACCTCAATGTGTTCCTCATAACGCTTCCTATCACATCCACATCCACACCACAACGCTCCTTTATATCCTCATTCGTCAGCCTGTCTCTCCATGTGACTCCACAGGCTCCTCTTAAATAACTCATTTCCACTGCTCTCACTCTTGACTTGTGTCCTTCCAACAACGTCCAAGCTTCACTTCCGTACGTTAGAGTTGGTATCACAACACTGTCATGTAGTAACTTTTTCACTTCCATGCTCACTTCCCTGTTTCTTATCACTGCTTTCAAAGAACCAGCAACCTTTCTTCCCTGCTGTACCCTTTCAAGCACTTCACCCTCCAAACCTCCAACCTTACTCATCACACTACCCAAGTACTTAAACGTACTCACATTTTCCAATTCCTCACCATCCAACCTCGCTGTACATTCACTGACTTCACCTCTCTCAAAGACCATCACTTTACTCTTCCCTACATTCACCTTTAGATTCCTTTTCTTACACACTCTCCCAGACTCATCCACCAAGCCTTGCAGCTCCCCTTCGTCTTCACTCAACAATGCAGTATCATCTGCAAACAACAGTACAGGGAGTTTCCAAACACTATCCTCTCTCACCAGGGCCACGCCAACATCCACTACCCTACCTTGTACCTCTTTTATTTCCCCATCCATGTACAGATTGAACAACCATGGAGACATGACACATCCCTGTTTCAACCCAACTTTCAAAGAGAAAAATTCACTTAGTTCACCATCCACACGCACTTCAGCCTTTGCACCATCGTACATACTCTTCACAGCATTCAACAACTTCCCATCTACTCCATATATTCTTAACACTTTCCACAATCCTTGTTTATCCACCCTGTCATATGCTTTCTCCAAATCCATGAAAGCCGCATACAACTTCTTTCACTTCTCTAGAAACTTTTCCACTAAAGATCTAAGAATGAATATCTGATCTACACAACCTCTTCTCTTCCTAAAGCCTCCCTGTTCTTCTCCAACTAATTTCTCTGTTCTTTCTCTAACTCTGTCAATAAGTATCCTACCATACACTTTTCCTATTATACTAAGAAGACAGATGCCTCTATGATTACCACACACTTCTTTTTCCCCTTTTCCTTTGTACAAGGGAATAATTATACCTGACTTCCAATCCTCCGGGACTCTACCTTCCTCTCAGGCCAATCTGTACATCTTCCACATTCATTTTACTACAATCTCTCCCCCATGCTTCAGCATTTCACCACACACTTCATTTAACTTTCTTCATTGCTTCCACAACTTCTATCCTACTGATTTTTTCCTGTCTTCTCACCTTCCTCCTTCTCCTAGCCATTCCCCAGCCACTTATACTCACATTACTTTCATCCTCTATGTTCAACATTTCCTTAAAGTGTTCTCTCCATCTGCTCACTTTTTCTCCCTTCTCCACTAGTAATCTACCATTTTTATCTTTCACTCCCCTGCTAACTTCACTTCTACCCTGTCTTACTCTTTTCACCTCTTTCCAGAACATTTTCTTACAGTCCCTCCACTTTACACTCAAATTCCTTCCAAATTCCTCATCCACTCTCTTCTTACTCTCTCTTACTAATCTTTTCACCTCTCTCTTTCTCTCTACATATAACTCTCTCTTCCGCCTCTCAACTTCTTCCACGCCCCTATTTCTCATCCATTCATTGTATGCTTTCTTCTTTTGTGCCACAGCCTGTCTCACCTCTTCAGTCCACCACGCTGTTCCTTGCACCCCCCTCCGTCTTCTCTTCCTTCCACACACCACATCACATGCTGCACATATTTCTTCTGTAAATATCCTACACACATCTTCCACGTCTCCCATCAGCTCCAATTCATATTTGCCCAATCGTTCCTCCACTTCTCTCTTATACTCTGCCTTTTTCTCATCCTCTTGTAACCTTTCCACTCTCCTTGCAACTACTCCTTCCTCTCGTCTTTCCCTTCTTCTATTCCTCCATCTTACTTGCATTCTAATTCTGACCACCACCAAGTAGTGATCAGAAAGTCCACTGCCCCAACCTCTATAAACTCTTGCATCCATTACACATCTTCGCATCCTTTCATCCACACACACATAATCAATCATTGCCTTCCTTTCATTCAGTTCACCACCCACCCTTCTCATCACTCGCCATGTATACCTGTGGATCATTTTATGCCTGAAGAGGGTATTGGCTATCACCAACCCCCTCCCAGCACAAAAGTCCATTAACGCACTCCCATTCTCATCTATGTCAGCAGGCACACCCCACTCACCAACTATTCCATCCACCTTCACATCCCCAACTTAACCATTCATATCACCGATCAAAAACACTCTGTCATTCCTTCCAAACTTTTCCATGCACACTTCTACATTTGTCCAGAACTCTTCTCTCACTTTTCTAGCACGGTCTTGCGTTGGCGCATACACACACACAATCGCCCACATTTGTATTCCAACTTTCAACTTTACCCACACAATCCTTGACCCAGCTGATCAATAGTGTCTTATGCTCTTCTTCCATCTTTTACTCACAACTATACATACTCCTTCCTTTGCCCTCTCATTCTCACCTACTCCTGCACATATACCCCATCCATTCTCCTATTCTCTCACACTTTCTCCTCTCCATTTTGATTCAGTTATTCCACATACATCCACTTTCGCACCCTCAGGCACCTGGAAAATCTCTCTCTCTTTCACCTCATCATTCGCTCCCCTTATATTCCACGTTCCGATAACCGTGTCCTTTGTCCGGTCCTTGGTCGTCATCGTTTGGTCAGTCCTTGTCCGAGGCTTATTGTTTGTTTTTTTAGTTAGTTGTTTTCCGGGGAGGGACACTAACCCTTCACCAACCCTTTTAGTCGCCTTTTACGACAAGCAGGGATACTGGGGGAGTATTCTTGAAAAAAAACCCAACCCCCAGGGGGTAGGTAGAACAAAACACATCCTCAAAAATACATAAATATATAAATAATGCACAAAAACATAACTCACCAATCGGAAGTAAAACCCCCCAGAACACTAAGCAAACCAGACTAGAGTCCTGTACTGCATAGGGCTGGTAAAGGAAGGTGTACAACGACAACAAAGGACAGGTCAGACACCGACAACGGAACAAAGAGTAATGAACATCTGAAGCAGAAAAGAAACCATGTCAGTCCACTAAATATTGTTTGCAAGATTTAATTCTGGATTAAACTTTTGAGTTAACAGTTTCTCTTCCAAAAATGCATCTCCATGATTCCAAAACCTACCAGTATTTTGAAAATACTGTGAAAGAGTGATAATTGTTCAGTGAGTAAAAGGCAAAAAACAATAAAGAAAATGCGAAAATGAATATCGGAAGAAAGTAAACGTTCAAGACCGAAGTGTCTAAGGTAAATGACAAAAAAATACATACTGAAATAAGAAAAAGAGAAATAAAAAGAGGGAAAATTCTAAACCAAAAAGGAAAAGAAGAAAAAAATAGGAGGACGAATGAAAACAAACACTTAAAAAAGGATGTGTAAAGGTACGATGTAGAAGTGTTGACAGGTATAATAGTGCCAGGCCGCTCTACCTATCTCCATATCGCTTCCTACCTCCCTGAGTGATTATAATGATTTAATATTCTGCCCATTTTTACTTGGCCTAAAACTGCCACCACACCACCTTGATCTTTGATCTATAACAAGTGATAAAGACCAGAATACGGTGTAGTAATCTGTTCACTTAAACATGGCGCAAAATTGCCATCTCTCATTTCTTGATGCAGAGGTAGAACGAGAGATTAACAGTGGATGTCTTGCCATATTCTCGCCAGTTTAATATAACCTAAAATTACTAGGTCTTCAACGTTAATGCTGAGCTGTAACAAAGGACTCTATAATATGGTCCTGGTCATCAACAAGTGCTACTGAAAGGATGTAGAACCGTAGCAGCCTTAACCTACAATTCACTTACGGGAAATTCACTGCAAAATGACAAAACCCTTTCCCATGTTGAGGTGGACGGACTGCGGATGTGGCCTAGATCTAATGTAGCTAATGGTCATGGTGGTGAGGATGATGTAGGTTATTTTTTATGATAAAACAATATTGTGATTGGATGATGATGATAATAATGTCTGTGTAAGTAATGATTATAGTGGTAGTTATAATGATAGTGAAGATGATGGAGGTTGGTTCCGCTGATAATGATAACAGTTTGAATAATGGAGATGATGATGATGACGCTGATGAATATTGAATGAATACTAATGCTATTGTGCAAGTTTAGGTGATGATAATGGGGGATAGTAATGATATTATCCTTACCTCATCACACCTGATGATGGAAAATAATGGTGAAGGGAAAGGAAAACTAGTGATAGAGGATAAAAACGATCACATGAAAATCAAACAGAAACGAGAAAGAAATGAAGAAAAGGAAAAACTATGCATGAAAATACAATAAAAACAAGAGTAAAAGAAATTAAAGGAAAGAATGAAAAATATAAAGTTTTATAAAAAGAATTAGGAGTAAATAAGAACTGAACTCGGTACACCTGTAGTAAAGTCCCAGGCCGCTCCACCTTACTCTGTCTCGCCTCTTACTCTAATGCAGCTTAGCATGTAATGTAGTGGAAAAAGGAAATGGTAAAGAAGAATCCACGACAACAACAACAACAACAACAATAATAATAATAATAATAATAATAACGCTGATAATGATGAATGTATGATGAGGATGATAATAATAATAAAATATTTGCTTAAAAACACAACAATGGCCATAGTGGTAGTGTTGGCGAGTGATGATGTGAGCTGCTGTTGATGATGACCATCATCATCATGATAATAATAAACAAAAAAAACGAGATGATAAACAACAGGTGCCCCTCCGTGCCTGGGTTGCTTAGACCCAGGCCGATAGACTCTGACCAGTCTCATGTCCTCCTTATTTTTTATTTTTTTATTTTTTTAACAACAAAGGATTTTATGCAGGTTAGGGCAGACTTTTGTACCTGGAAGGGTTGGGTTTCGTGTACACTAACACCTGCTCTACTAGAAGGATCTTACCTGAATAAAATCCTATGATGATGCCAAGAACAAAACACGTATTACGTCATCACAATGAAGTAGCTGATCTAGATTTGGATTTAATGTACTTATGGCTTCGATCTGTATACTGAGACAGACAGACAGACAGACAGACAGAGTGAGTAGGATCTAGAAATATCAAGAGGGAAATCAAAGTATTACTGAACGTTTTCTCATCAGAACGACAAGTAAAACTGGATCGCACATCCTGTCATCATCACCATCTTCATCACCATTACCATCATCATGTTCACAACCATCGTTACACTGTCCCACTGAAACATGGATTGGCAGAGCTCCAGACACAGCAACAGAAGGGTAGAGTTTAAACATGGTCGTTCGTCGAGCACGGACCTGCGTCGTACCATGAAATTGTCGATGGGGCGAGAGAAATTGGCGAATTAGTGAAGAAATGTAGAAATGGCGCCAAGCCGATAAAACGTTTGGAAGGAAGAAGAAAGAAAAGGAGGAAATACAGTTCCTGTCCGGACTCTTGTCTGAAGATTACAAGAGCAGAATTGATGAGGAAAAGAAAATGAGGAATCGTTGGATGTGGGATTGAACGCGGTACACCAGTCGTAGAGTCCCAGGCCGCTCCACCTTACTTCATCGCACCTCCTACCTCTGTTGTAGTTTGTGATGCTGTAATATGTAGTAATGTCCAGATCTAAGTACCTGATGATGAAGGTAGTAGTGATGATGGTAGTTTTGATGGTGATGGTAGCGATAATAATAATGGCAGTTATGAGTTAAATGTATTTATAATTTTGCATGTTGTATGTATAATGATGTTGTGGATGCTGATGATGATATGATTATCAGAATGATGATGGTGATGTTGATGCCGGTGGTGTCAGTGGCAACGATGAGAATGGTAGAGTAGGTTGGTACTTCTTTTTTTTTTTTTTTAATTATCAACATGATTTGTTATCCCAAATACAGCTTAGACGAGAGTACTTTGTAATTGCTTTCTCACCAAGGTAAAAACGGAACCGGCAAAGTGTAGTACCCCGAACGACGAGGACTGAGTGTACTCGTCTAACTGTCGTCAGGATACATGTCAGCCTGGAAAAAAAAAAAAAAAAGCTACTGACTATTCTTTCCTCGTACGGTACTTATCTAACCAAATCTATAATGTATCTATAGTTAATGTACTAATCACTGTCGTTGGTACTTTATTCCATTGTTCCAAGGCGTGTAATTAATTAAAGGGTCCACATATTAGTGTTGCATCTTTTGTAGTCGAGATTCATCACACTATTCTAATTACATTATCATTCACTCTCTGGACAGACTTTCATAAATGATGTTCAACTTGTTAAAAAATAAAATTAAATCGACTCTGTGTTTACACTTTATGAGAGAAAACATAATAGCCATATTTATCGCTACATCATCTCACCTGATGAGTCTCTTGCAGCTTGTATTGCTGTAACATAGTGGAGAATGGAAGAAAGAAAGAAAAACGGAAAGAAGAATGATAGACAAAGATGTACAGGAGAGAGAGAGAGAGAGAGAGAGAGAGAGAGAGAGAGAGAGAGAGAGAGAGAGAGAGAGAGAGAGAGAAATGTTGAAAATGGAGAACGTAACTAAGGAAAAAATGACTAAAAGAAACAAAAGAAAGGGATAGAAAAATGAGGAGATTGGAGGAAAGAGGAATGAAGACATAATGAGAAAGAGGAAATAACAAACGTAAAAGCTGTATAGAAAAAGGATGCTTCACGATAAAAGGAAATTACAAAAGAAAAATAAAAGGGAGATATCGGTGGCAAAGTTTGAACTTGGGACGACTGTAACAGAGTCCCAGACCGCTACCGTACTTGATCTCGTCTCCTACCTCCTTTTAAAATTGTGATGTTATATTATGGAAGAAGGAGGAATGGGTGAGAAAGGGAGAAGTAAAGAATGGAAAAATGAGAAATGCGGAAGTAAAATAGAGCTGAAGCAATAAGGAAAGCAGATGGGGAGAAAAAAAACACAAAAAGGAGGTTGAAAGTGAAATATAGAAGGGAGGCTGGTTAACCTCTGTACACGCACAATAGTCCCAGGCCGCTCCACCTTACTACATGTTGTCTCCTGCCTCTCTTGTAGCTTGTGATGCCGTAATATTGTGGTGGCTTTGATCTAATGTAGCTGACGGTGTTGATAATATAAGTGATGATGACGCTATTGCTGTAGATGGTGACAGTGTGGTGGTTGTGATGATCATCACGGTGATGAAGGTTTTTTAAATCATGATATATATGACAATGATAGAGACGGCGATGGTTATGGTGGTGATGATGATGGTAACATACAGTATGTTAATACTGATCATAATATCCTTATTTCATCTCCTCTCACACCTCTTGGTGCTTGTTATGCTGAAATGTAATAAAAAATGAAAAATGCAAGGAAGAGGAGGACGAAAGGTGAACAAGGGAGGAAATAAAAGAATAAAAGTAAGAGCTGAGACATGCAGGGGGGAAAAAAAGCCAAACATTTAAACAATGATAATGAATGAGAGATGGAAAGGAAAAACGTAGCAGAAAAGAGTAAATGAACTTAGTAAGGAAAGGGAAATAAGGAGTAAGGAAGAACAGAGAATGAAAGAGAAGAAACCCAACACGACGAAACAAAATACAGTAAAACACATAAGGAGTATAAACGCCGATATAAGGAAAGAGAAGGAACTATGAAGGGAAAAAGGGAAATACAAAAAGGATCCGATACCTTTATTACTGAGTGGAACTCAAGACACCTATGTTGGAATCTCAGGCCGCTCCACCTTACATCGCCTTGGCTGCTACGTCTCTTGTAGTTTTATCGCTGTGATAGTGAAGAAAAAAAGGACAACGAAAAAAAGGAAAGAAGAAATGAAGAGGAGAAAGACAGAAAAATTAAGAAGAAAAAGAAAGGAGGGAATATAAATATGGATACTGGGAAAGAAAAGATGAGGCTAAGAAGGAGAACAGTGAAACGAACTGTAATTTGTGATGCACCGTAATTCAGTGGTGGTTTAATGTAATGTGTCGTGTGTTGGAGGTGTTACAAGTACGATAATGATGACGGTGGTAATGTTAATGTTGGTGGTGATGAATTCGGTTGATTTTGATTTTAATGACTGAAATTATTCGGATAATTATAATGATGATCATGGTGAAAGTGGTGGTTAATGTGGTAGGCTAGTGGTGGTAGTGGTCATGGTAATTATGATGTGCAAAACTTTAGTACCGATGATAACATCATCTCACCTCTTACCTCTCTTAAAGCCGGTGACGCTGCAGTACCGGTATATAAGAGAAAGGGAATAACAAGATCGTTGTTGTTGTTAAACCTATGTCTGGCCGAACAGACTCATCAGCCACATGCAGACAAGAACAGGGAATAATACTAAACCTGCAAAAAATATAGAAACATGAAATAACACGATCGGAAGGAATAGAAGAGAATGAGTAATATATAAGCAAGAATGGGAGACATAAACGTAAAGTAAAAAGAACGAGTGGATAACAAATGTTGGAAAGAGGAAGGAAAATAATGCAAGAAATGTTAAAGAAAAAGAAAATGAAAGGACAGAAGAAATGCGAACAAGAAACAGGGGATAATAAGAGAAAAAGACAACGTGAAAGAAACAGGAAAAAGAAAAAGAAAAGGAGGCACCTGCATAAAGAAGGTCGAACTCCAGACACCTTCACTTCTGTCCCAGGTGGCTCCACCCTACTTCACCTTGGCTCCTACTTGCTGCTTTATTGCTGTAATGAACAAAGACAGTAGGAAGGGATAAGGAAACTGAGTGAGCAAACAAATGATATGTGAGAAGGAGAGAAAGGAAACGAAACAATGAACGAAAAGGAGAAAGAGAAAGAAAGAAAAGAAATGAATGGATAAACAAATGAGAAACAAAGAAGGAAACTAAGAAAACACGAGGAAAAACAGACGAGACAGATGCAAAATGTGAAATGTAGGACAAGGATGGAAAGTAATGTGGTAATAAATATTGGGAGGTGTAAATGGTAGCTACAGGTGTTATCTGAGTACACCTGTAGCAGTGTACCAGGCCGCTCCACCTTGCTTCACCTCGCCTCCTACCTCTTGTACCTTGTGATGCTGTAATATCGACGAGAGAGACCGGGAAAATAAATAAAGAGGAAAGAAATGTAAAAATTAATGACGAAAGAAGGTAAAGGAGCATAATAAACATGACAAGAGGTAAGAAGTATGAAATCAAGAAGAAAATAACAAAAGTACAGACCTGAAAAATAAAAGACAGAGATTGATATAGGACAAATGAAAAGAAAAAAGTAAAACAGGATGTGTAAAGGTATGATGTGGAAGTGTAGACAGGTATAGTAGTGTCGGGCCGCTCTACCTATCTCCATATCGCCTCCTGCCTCCCTCGGTGTTTATGTTTTAATGCTCTGCCCATTTTCACTTGGCCTAAAATTACCATCTCTCCATCTTGACTGCTGAGCTATTATAGGAGATAAAGACTAGAATATGATGCAATACTCTGTCTACTTAAACATGGCACAAAATTGACATTTCTCAATCTTGGGTGCAGATCTAGAACAAGAGTAACACTGAATATCTTGCTGTATTTTGTTTAATTTCACAGAACCTAAAATTACCAGCTTTCCATCGTTAATGTTGAGGTGTAACAAAGAAAACTACAATATGGTCCTAGTCATGAAGAAGTGCTACTGAAAGGATGTAGAGCAGTAGTAGTGTTAATGTACCATTCAGCTACGGGAAATTCACTGAAAAATGAAAACATTTGCAGCGTTAAGGTGGAGGAACTGTAGTGGTGGACTAAATCTAATGTAGCTAACGGTGATGGTGGTGATTATAATGTAGGTTATTTTTTTATGATAAACAATAAATAAATGGAAAATGATGTTGATGACAATCACAGTGAATAATGATGGTAGTTGTAATGATACTGATGATGATGGCAATTGGTTTGGATGAAAATAATAAAGGTATGAATAATTATGATGATGATGATGATGATGATGATGACTTAATGAATCTTAATGATGAAGACTGTGTTAGTGGTAAAGGGGGGGATGGAGAACAAAAAGGAAAAGTTCTATGAAGGAAGAAAAGATGGGAGAAATAAAACAGGAAATGAGAAAGCTGGACCAATAAAGGAGCATCCCAATAAGTCGAGTCGAACTTCAGACACCTATATTTGAGTGTCAGGCCGTTCCACACTACATCAAGTTGGCTCCTGCTTCTCTGGCTTCGGTATACTGTAATGAAAGAAAGAACGGAGGTAAAGAAAAGGAAGAAGAAAGGATAAAGAAGGGCAGAAGAAAACAAAAAGAAAATGAAAATTAGAAGGAAAGGAGAAAAGGGAAAGGAAATGACAAACAAAACGAAGACTGGGAAAGAATAAAGGAATCAGAAAGAAAGAAGATGAGAACGAAAAAGCAACAAAACATGAAATAAAGGAAACGGAAAGAAAGGTCAAGAGAAAGAAAGAAAATGAGATATAAACTGTAAAGTTATATTTGTAGTGGAGTTCCAGGCCGCTCCACCTTACTTCATCTTGCCTCTTACCTCTCGCGTTGCTTATGGTGTTAATGGAGAAAGCAAAGACGAAAGAAAACAAATGATGAAGAAGAGTAGATAGCAAGGGAAAAAAGTGAGGAGACAGAAACGTAAAAGAGCAATATATGGGTAATGGAAGCAGCATACCCCCCCCCCTTACACACACACACACACACACACACACACAAAGGAATATAGATATGAAAGAAAAAGGAAAGAGTACGAACAGTGGAATGAAAAGAATAACTGAGAGATATGAATGAAAGAGAGAAAGAGGAAACACACACAAAAAAAAAAAGAAAAAGGAGATAAAGGAGAAGAAGAGGGAAATAAAGAAAAGGGACACATGCGAAGACAGGGTGAAGGTATGAACTCAGTCCAGGTGTAGTGGAGTCCCAGGCCGCTGCACCTCACTTCATCTCGCCTCCCAGCTTGTGATCTTGTAGCTTGTGATGCTGTAATATAGTGGTAGCTGAATTGTAACCAATGGTCGTAATTATGGTATTGATGACGATGGTGATGGTGATGACGATGATGGTGATGTTGGTTTCAGCTGACGAGTATAATATTAAATGTATGGATGATGGTGATGATAATTATGATGATAATGATGGTGATGGTAGTGATGATCAAGATATTCAGTAGGTCATTATACTGTAATGATGAAAATGATGATGTTAACGGTGATATAGGCACTGACGAGTATAATGTTAACTGCTTGACTAATGATGATGACATTGATGATAATGATGGTGATTTGCAGAAGACTACTATGATGTTGATGAATATGATGATGACGCTTATGTAGATTACAGCTGATGGGCAGATGAAAAACTAATAATAAAGGGTCAAGAAAAAGGTCCGATATTGGGAAAACCTGAAAGATGGAACACAGAGAAGAATAAAAAATGCAACGGGAAAAAGAAAGAGAAAGAAAAAAATGAGTGACAAAAACAGGAGCAATATCTAAACAAGGTGGACCTCAAGACACCTTTGTTAGAATCTCAGACCGCACCGCCTTACATCACAGCTCCTATTTCCTTAGCAGTTTTATCGTTAAGGTATAGTTATGAAAAAAAAAAAACTAGAAAAGTTTAATAAAAAAGAAAGAAACAAAGGGGAGGAAACAAAGGAGGAGAAAGAAAGGGCAGTACAAAAAAACAAAAGAAGGCAGCTAACAACGGAGTCTGAGACTGACAGATGAAAAGCAAGACAAAGATAAAAGAATGGCAAATTAAGGGAGAAAGAAGTCGATTTTAACACTTTAGTTCGACGACATATTGTTACACCTGCGTCCCTTGAAGCATAGTTGAGTGTCGTTTATGTGTGTGTGTGTGTGTGTGTGTGTGTGTGTGTGTGTGTGTTTTAACAAGTAATTAAATTCAATATTTGCCAAACAGGTTGATCGGTTGTGTGTACGCGAGTGAGGAGATCTAGTTTTTGAGAACAACAGGTCAGCAGTGAAGATCTCAGGGCTGGATGAAACACTGACTCAGCAAAGTCAATTTGGGCAGTCTTCATCCAGTTTCGACCAGACATGGGAAGGTTAAGCATTTGGCAAGAATGAAATGTTTAAATTTTGAGAAAAGTAAGTCACAGGTGAATGAGGCAGGGCAATGTCAAAGTTCGACTTGTATTTGTGACTGTCAGCTAAATACCCAGTACAAATTGTTCTGATTTTAACGAGTCTTAGACAATGCGGGAAAGTAACTGAAGGAGTAAATCTCTTGTTTTTTGGGACAATAGAACTGTAAAAGGTCAAGGTCACAGGAGAAGGCCAACATATATAATTTGTTCGATTTACAACAAACTTCGTGGAATGTTTGAGGCAAAGGCGTGAATAAAAGGATTCGATCTTGACCACTTACAGTCAAAGGCCAAGGCCCCAGGGAAAGGTCAGTTTTCATGGTCACAGGGAAAAGTCAAAGACCAAGGTTATACAGCAGAGTTAACACAAACAGTATTGATATTATTTGAATTAAAGTTGTTGGCAGTGTTAAGGATTAGACAACAATGTAGTACAATAATTTTATTTGGAGAGCAATCTAGGTAGAGTGAAGGTCACGGGGCCTTGTCATATTCGGGCCTTAGACAGTTGGTGGTGGCGGGAGTTGCAGGGTTCAAGTGTTCTCTTCATTATATTCTTGACACCCTCATATGATTTTGTGTAGTTTTGGAGCAACTTTCCGAGCTGGAGGGGTTAGATAAAGCCTTCATAAAACCATTTTCTACAAGAGTTCTGCCGTGAGATTAAAATATAAACGTCTGGAGGCAGAAAGAATGAAAACGATGCCTCATTTGTTGCAAGGGTTAAGGTAACCTATTACTAAAAGGTACAATAGATGGACATTGATAAAAAGGTAAATAGGTAAACAGAGGGCGTGGCAGACAGATAAACATTTATCTCACGCCTTGGAGCGATAATATTTTTGCCTGCCTGTGTGTGTGTGTGTGTGTGTGTGTGTGTGTGTGTGTGTATCTGTTCCCAGTATATCTCATTAACGGCTTGAGCTATCAACATGAAACCCCCAGGCCATCGAGATATGGCCAAAATCTTGGCCGAGTTCGAAAATGGGCACTCGGGGTCAAGGTCAAGCTCACCAAAATGGCTACCAAAGGTGAAGTATTTTTCGTAACCCGCCTTTAACACCATTACATCTCATAAACAGCTTGAGTTACAAACTCAACACCTTCAGGGTATCAAGATATGGCCAAATTTTGGACTAAGCCAACAGCATATCCTGGCGGGCGACTAGCATTCGGTTCGCGAATGCTTTTCTTTCATTAAAAGAAGGGTATGACACCACCAAACAGAACCCTGGCCACTCATTGTCGAGCAGCGAATCGATCTATCTCGGTCTTCCTCGACTTCTGCCTACCGTCCTTCCATATGGTCTCATACTGTGATTTTTCTCATCATAGTCTTATTTGTTATCATCTCTTATGATTTCACTGTACTCTTTACTGTCAATTTTCATATGCTACACACACACACACACACACACACACACACACACACACACACACACACACACACACACATGATACAGAACGCCTCAGTAGTCAGTAACAACCCTACTCCTCCACCGTTTTTACATTCCAGCGTTAGCTGGAATGTAATAACAGACAGGATGCGTCCACGATAGTGTTAGGTGAACTAAAACGTATAGCGTTAGCTGGAATGTAATAACAGACAGGATGCGTCCACGATAGTGTTAGGTGAACTAAAACGTATAGCGTTAGCTGGAATGTAATAACAGACAGGATGCGTCCACGATAGTGTTAGGTGAACTAAAACGTATAGCGTTAGCTGGAATGTAATAACAGACAGGATGCGTCCACGATAGTGTTAGGTGAACTAAAACGTGTAGCGTTAGCTGGAATGTAATAACAGACAGGATTCGTCCACGATAGTGTTAGGTGAACTAAAACGTATAGCGTTAGCTGGAATGTAATAACAGACAGGATGCGTCCACGATAGTGTTAGGTGAACTAAAACGTATAGCGTTAGCTGGAATGTAATAACAGACAGGATGCGTCCACGATAGTGTTAGGTGAACTAAAACGTATAGCGTTAGCTGGAATGTAATAACAGACAGGATGCGTCCACGATAGTGTTAGGTGAACTAAAACGTATAGCGTTAGCTGGAATGTAATAACAGACAGGATGCGTCCACGATAGTGTTAGGTGAACTAAAACGTATAGCGTTAGCTGGAATGTAATAACAGACAGGATGCGTCCACGATAGTGTTAGGTGAACTAAAACGTATAGCGTTAGCTGGAATGTAATAACAGACAGGATGCGTCCACGATAGTGTTAGGTGAACTAAAACGTATAGCGTTAGCTGGAATGTAATAACAGACAGGATGCGTCCACGATAGTGTTAGGTGAACTAAAACGTATAGCGTTAGCTGGAATGTAATAACAGACAGGATTCGTCCACGATAGTGTTAGGTGAACTAAAACGTATAGCTTTAGCTGGAATGTAATAACAGACAGGATGCGTCCACGATAGTGTTAGGTGAACTAAAACGTATAGCGTTAGCTGGAATGTAAAAACAGACAGGATGCGTCCACGATAGTGTTAGGTGAACTAAAACGTATAGCGTTAGCTGGAATGTAATAACAGACAGGATGCGTCCACGATAGTGTTAGGTGAACTAAAACGTATAGCGTTAGCTGGAATGTAATAACAGACAGGATGCGTTCACGATAGTGTTAGGTGAACTAAAACGTGTAGCGTTAGCTGGAATGTAATAACAGACAGGATGCGTCCACGATAGTGTTAGGTGAACTAAAACGTATAGCGTTAGCTGGAATGTAAAAACAGACAGGATGCGTCCATGATAGTGTTAGGTGAACTAAAACGTATAGCGTTAGCTGGAATGTAATAACAGACAGGATGCGTCCACGATAGTGTTAGGTGAACTAAAACGTATAGCATTAGCTGGAATGTAATAACAGACAGGATGCGTCCACGATAGTGTTAGGTGAACTAAAACGTATAGCGATAGCTGGAATGTAATAACAGACAGGATGCGTCCACGATAGTGTTAGGTGAACTAAAACGTATAGCGTTAGCTGGAATGTAATAACAGGCAGGATGCGTCCACGATAGTGTTAGGTGAACTAAAACGTATAGCGTTAGCTGGAATGTAATAACAGACAGGATGCGTCCACGATAGTGTTAGGTGAACTAAAACGTATAGCGTTAACTGGAATGTAATAACAGACAGGATGCACCCACGATAGTGTTAGGTGAACTAAAACGTATAGCGTTAGCTGGAATGTAATAACAGACAGGATGCACCCACGATAGTGTTAGGTGAACTAAAACGTATAGCGTTAGCTGGAATGTAAAAACAGACAGGATGCGTCCACGATAGTGTTAGGTGAACTAAAACGTATAGCGTTAGCTGGAATGTAATAACAGGCAGGATGCGTCCACGATAGTGTTAGGTGAACTAAAACGTATAGCGTTAGCTGGAATGTAATAACAGACATGATGCGTCCACGATAGTGTTAGGTGAACTAAAACGTATAGCGTTAGCTGGAATGTAATAACAGACAGGATGCGTCCACGATAGTGTTAGGTGAACTAAAACGTATAGCGTTAGCTGGAATGTAATAACAGACAGGATGCGTCCACGATAGTGTTAGGTGAACTAAAACGTATAGCGTTAGCTGGAATGTAATAACAGACAGGATTCGTCCACGATAGTGTTAGGTGAACTAAAACGTATAGCTTTAGCTGGAATGTAATAACAGACAGGATGCGTCCACGATAGTGTTAGGTGAACTAAAACGTATAGCGTTAGCTGGAATGTATTAACAGACAGGATGCGTCCACGATAGTGTTAGGTGAACTAAAACGTATAGGGTTAGCTGGAATTTAATAACAGACAAGATGCGTCCACGATAGTGTTAGGTGAACTAAAACGTATAGCGTTAGCTGGAATGTAATAACAGACAGGATGCGTCCACGATAATGTTAGGTGAACTAAAACGTATAGCGTTAGCTGGAATGTAATAACAGACAGGATGCGTCCACGATAGTGTTAGGTGAACTAAAACGTATAGCGTTAGCTGGAATGTAATAACAGACAGGATGCGTCCACGATAGTGTTAGGTGAACTAAAACGTATAGCGTTAGCTGGAATGTAATAACAGACAGGATTCGTCCACGATAGTGTTAGGTGAACTAAAACGTATAGCGTTAGCTGGAATGTAATAACAGACAGGATGCGTCCACGATAGTGTTAGGTGAACTAAAACGTATAGCGTTAGCTGGAATGTAATAAGAGACAGGATGCGTCCACGATAGTGTTAGGTGAACTAAAACGTATAGCGTTAGCTGGAATGTAATAACAGACAGGATGCGTCCACGATAGTGTTAGGTGAACTAAAACGTATAGCGTTAGCTGGAATGTAATAACAGACAGGATGCGTCCACGATAGTGTTAGGTGAACTAAAACGTATAGCGTTAGCTGGAATGTAATAACAGACAGGATGCGTCCACGACAGTGTTAGGTGAACTAAAACGTATAGCGTTAGCTGGAATGTAATAACAGACAGGATGCGTCCACGATAGTGTTAGGTGAACTAAAACGTATAGCGTTAGCTGGAATGTTATAACAAACGGTATGCGTCTAGGAGAGGGTTGATGTGTTAAAAAAAAATAAATAAATAAATCGTCGAGAAAAAATGCTAAGAATTGCTGCAAACCAATGAGAATACATGGAAACATGTAAGCATTTACTGGTAATCTGTTAGGCATTTGAGGTATTCTATCGCCTCCTCTTCTCTGATGATTTTCAGATGAGGAAGCATCTCCAGGAGCGGCTCGTTCACACAGGCTCTTTCACACACGAGGTGGTTCATTCAGCGAGGCTTCATACGATGCGTACAAAATAAGATAAACCAATGTAAAACGAAATTATTAGGAAAAAGACAAGCATTCCATAAAACATTCCGTTTGTGGGCATGAACGCATTTAGTTGCATTTTACGTCACCCTTCCCGCCCAGCCGTGGGAGTGAGGAAGTAGAAGGATGCAAGTAATGGAGTGTAGGAATTAACACTATCGCTACAGAAGAGCTACTCGTACTTTGCATCGAATTTCGGCTGATGTCAGATGATTATACTCAAGAGAAATCTACGCAGTTTGAAATATTCAAGGCAACTATGGCTAATGATTTGGCCGAAGTTAAAGAACTTCGTATTATATTCCAGCAGGAGATCACATCAGCGTGACAGGGAGAGTTCATTGCTTCATCTCATGATCCATCCCGTCCATGTAACTTTATATTGTATCCTCCACCACACACACACACACACACACACACACACACACACACACACACACAGTGGTGCAGTGGTAACGTTCTCGCTTGCCAACTGGTAGACGGGAGTTCGCGCCTCGCTCAGGTTGCGAAAAGTTTCACTGACGAAGTGGGTGGTTACTGTCCCCCTTGAGCAAGGGGACGTGTGTGTGTGTGTGTGTGTGTGTGTGTGTGTGTGTGTGTGTGTGTGTGTGTGTGTGTGTGTGTGTGTGTGTGTGAAGGTCACAGCCTTGCCCTTAGATCGGACTATATGAGCTCTCAGCTCCCTTCCGGGAGGGTAAAAGCTGACGATCACGACCATCAAGTGATCCTGACCGACCCGGTGAATTACACGAGATACAGAATGCCTCAGTAATAACCTTACTCCTCCACCCAACATTACACTTCACAAACACATACCCGGTAAGTTACAAAAACACAGCCACCACAGCCATGGAAAACCTGCCGCCAAACTACCGTACATCTTTCGTGAACCACCATCAGACATCCACCCCTCAGATCCTACCCTATCCAGAGAGACACCAGGGCACTTAGACAGACTACGATGTGGCCCTCACCCTTCCCTGCTACAATACCAACCCAACATACAACTCACAAACAATCCACTATGTCCATATCGCAATGCAGCCACCCACACCACAACACACTTACTAACCTCATGCACCTCACTGTCACAACACAAATCATCCTTCAACAAAAACCCACCGCACCCTCTCCCACCCTGCCAGATATTGTGTGTGATGATTATATGCTTGAAATAATTTACTCGTTTGGGCGACGTCATTTTTGGCTTTTTCTTGGGGAATACATGAGATATAATGATATTCACGTACTCTCTC
This sequence comes from Coenobita brevimanus, assembly GCF_032717465.1. Classification (NCBI taxonomy): domain Eukaryota; kingdom Metazoa; phylum Arthropoda; class Malacostraca; order Decapoda; family Coenobitidae; genus Coenobita; species Coenobita brevimanus. The sequence continues at coordinate 24,011,324 of NC_137062.1, forward strand.
TGTATGTCATACTAAAAATTTAAATGGAAGAACGTTGCAAGCTGCATGACTGACAAAGAAAGCACCTAAACATTCCCACACACGACACCACGCATCCGTCGCTTTACACATGCAGGTCCCTGTTTCATTTCCAGGTGCCAACAGATTAGGGTAAAAACACCCTATCAGTGATCGGCCCGGGTGTCGAACCCGCGACTTCAAGTGTACTGACACAATGATCACCTTCAGTAATGTAGTCCAGAGTTGTGACAACATTCTTTACGTCAAAGAAGCTGAATAGGTTATCCGCTAGTTGACCAGGCGTACCAAGGGTTTGGCTAACACAAAAATTCCATTGTCTTGCATAAAGTTGTTAGTATCACTGCAATATTTGACAACAGCACTGCTTACGTGGAATCTGCTCATGTCATAGTTGTGTTCAATTATGCTGTTGTTAATGGCCCTAATTATGTCACCAGTCCATGCAAGGAACACTGTACAACATAGCCCTCCGTCTATTTACGTGTCTTTTTCACCAGGCTACTTGACGCCATCCACGTCCATGTTCATTCAGCTCAACATGGAGATTTCAAGTCTTTTCAAGTCCAGTCAAAGCTAATCAGTTTAGTTCAAGTCATTTTAGAACCATTTAGGCTGCTAGTTCATTAATACTATTTCAGTCCATTACATTCATTTCAGTTCATTCAAGTCATTTTTGTCTATTCAGGCCACTTCAGTTCGTGCAGGCCACTTCAGGACCATCACACCCATTGCCTCACCGGCCACCACCATCTCAGCCCATTGCCTTCACCCACTTCTCGCCCCTTTGATTGTCACGAGGAGAGGCAGAGATGCTGGTGGATAATGGGGCAGGGTGGCAGTAGTGGTGGGTGATATGGCTGTGGCATCAACAATGTCATCCTTATGTGGAAATAATATTTTCATTAATATAATGAGGTATGGTTTAATTGGTAAAGTATGGTGGTGTGTAAGGTATGGTAATGGGTGCAGAATAACTAGTGGATTTCACATTTGTTCTAGCTTCCCATCTCGTGAATCTAGAGGACCACAGGAGATCGGAGACTTGGACCGGTCGCTGCCAGTGGTCTTTTGTTAAGGTTATGTTGAAGGTCTGGGTGTTGTGATATTGTTGTGTACGTGGTGAGTGTGTGGTGTTTTGTGGTGTGGTGGTGTGCATTGCAGTGTAAGTTGTATTTATTGTTGGTACTGTAGCAATGAAGGGTGGTGGCCGAATCACAGTCTGGCTGGGTGTACTCGTGTCTCTCAGGGTAGGGAATATTCTGAGGGGAGTCTATCTACTGGTGGTTCTTGAAGGATGCTGTTTGGCTGCAGGGTTTGGATGGCTGTGGTGGCCAGGGTTGGGGTCAATTAATTTTTGTCATTTCAGTTCAATTCCAGTTCAGAATAAAATTAGAATTAATCAGTTCCAATTTAATTCAATTGATTCGTAAAAAAAAGAAATCTTCAATTCAGTTCAGTTCAATTCATTATAGTCTATATTTCATTCAATAAAAATGTTTTCAATTCAAAATCAATTTTAATCTACCCAGTAACATTAATCTAACGGGTACTTCATTTGATATATTTGTTAACTTTTTTTGTGACAGCAATCTGTATATATTACTGTTTATTTGAGTATATTGTAAATTAATTATTGTGGAATAATCTATCTATCTATATACCTAGGCTGCTTCCCCCAAGGAAAGGGAGGTAGCCGAGACAGGACGACACACTCTCCATTTACTCATCCATTCAAACACATTCATTCGCATCTTAGCCCCAAAGGGAAGAACGGACAGATCCTCACCGCACCACACCGCACAAGGGTCAACTGCGCAATGCAATCAGTGACATCCGCAGCAGGGCCCGACAGCAGAACTGGTTTACCCCTGCCACATCATAACAGACCCATCCCCTTACCCGCACCTGACCTGACTAGCTGATCAGACCAAATGAGGGAGAATATCCCCTGAGGGCTGCGTCATAACTTATTCATTCGCAATTTCTCTCCATTTATTTCTGTCACGCACAGCCACTCTTCCTTGCTCAACAGACATCCCTTTCACATCCAACGCTCTCTTCACACTGTCCATCCATCCTATTCGTGGTCTTCCTCTCAGCCTTACACCTCTCACATCAGATCTAGTTATCTTTTTCACCAATCGCTCATTGTCCATTCTCTCCATATGCACAAACCATCGCAACACCCTCTGCTCAACTATACCAGCCATCTCCCGAACAACTCCTTCGCACTTCATCGTTTCGCACCCGATCCATACGCGTCCCTCCACACATACTCCTCAGACACCTCATCTCCATTACATTCAAACTTTTCCTCTCTGCTACACCCACATTCCATGTTTCAGCCCCATATAACGCAGTCGGTACCACAACACTCTCATACAGCCTTCTCTTTGCATCCATTCTAAGCGAACGACATTTAAACACTTTTTTCATTCCTCCCAGCACCTTTCCTACTTCATTTATTCTAAACTTCACTTCTACATCTATTCTTCCATCCACAGCAACATGTGACCCTAGATATTTAAAACAATCTACCTCCTCAAGCAACTCACCATTCAAAACTATATTCATCCCCCTACCATCTACCAACCTCGTACACTTCATCACTTTACTCTTATTCTCATTTACTTTCAATTTCCTCCTTTCACACACCCTTCCAAACTCCTCTACCAACTGTCTCAATCTCTCCTCTGAATCAGTCACCAGTGCAGTATCATCTGCAAACAGCAGCTGCTTCAGATTCCACTCTCCACCAACAACGTTCACCAGACTCAGACCTCCACCTAAAACTCTTGCATTCACCTCCCTTACAACACCATCCATGTAAATATTAAACAACCAAGGCGACATCACACATCCCTGTCGCAGCCCCACTCTCACGGGAAACCAATCACTCACAGCATTTCCCACTCTTACACACGCTCTACTATTTACATAAAAGCTTTTCGACCCTTTTAGTAACCTACCATCAAGTCCATACAATCTTAAAACAGTCCACAAAGCCTCCCTATCAATTCTATCATACACTTTCTCTAAATCCATAAATGCCCAAAACACATCCTTGCCTTTCGCTAAATACTTTTCACACACTTGTCGCAAAATACAGAATAAAAAAATAATACAGAATAAAAAAAATATTTTATCAGTTCAGTCATCAGTTCATATCAGTTCATTGATATCAAGTCCAATTCAATTCAGTTAATTGTATTGTTATATTTTTCTCAATTCCAGTTCAATTCATAATTGACCTAAGCCCTGGTGGTGGCTGTCTTTATATTTGTGAATTACAGTGGTTAGAGACCAGTCACAAGTCACCAACGTCCCACCCAGACGGTCATAGACCAGTCACAGGTCAGCAAGTCCCACCCAGACGGTCATAGACCAGTCACAGGTCAGCAAGTCTCACCCAGACGGTCATAGGCCAGTCACAGGTCAGCAAGTCCCACCCAGACGGTCATAGACCAGTCACAGGTCAGCAAGTCCCACCCAGACGGTCATAGACCAGTCACAGGTCAGCAAGTCCCACCCGCACGGCCAGATGGCCAATGACGGGTCAGCAAGTGCCACTCTGGCACCAAAATTTAATACAACGGAAGGTATATTTAAGCGTCTAATTCTGCAACATTTTTATTAATAAATTAGAAACTGTGAGGATTCGAATCAGCGCTGGTAAGTACGTGGATACAGCAGCTTACCGACTGAGCTATCCAGCCACCCAAAATTTAATACAACGGAAGCTGTATTTAAGTGTCTAATTCCACAAGATTTTTATTAACAAAACAACTACAAGTCTACGATCTAGTCCAGCGTCTATTAATTTGTAGTCTCTCACCTCACCCATCATGTCACCGGCCCGGTGTGAATAGAAAAAATAAATTTTCAGAATTGTATATAATCTTTTTTACACTTGCTGTTTACATATTTTTGGTGTAGTATCATGGATATTTACCCAATAAAATGCCAGTGTCTGTGTGCAGCAAGGTCTACTAAATGAAGGCTACTTGAGAATAAAGGAATGGTTGTTTTGACTCAGAGTGATATGCCAGTGAATGAAAAGACATGAAATGAGGGAAGAATTGTATTAACTCGGAAGCAGTGAGAGAAATGAGAGGGAAAGGGAAATATGGAAAACAATGGTTAACTTTTGGAACACATAAAAAAAAAAAAAAAAACGAGTAGTATATCCTAACCCTTGCATTGCGTTGCAGGTCATTCCTCGCGCCTTGCCATCACACTGAGAAACATGAGACATGAAAATATCACCGTACTTAGTCTGTCTATCTATCTATTGCCAGACGCCTCAATCCCGTTTGGGATGGCCACAAACAAATCGCCTCCAAGTCGCCCTGTCCTCCGCCATTTCACTGCCCTGCTCAAACTCACATCCCCCTCTCTCACATATACCTCTCCACCCCATCCCTCCATCTCATCCTCGGCCTCCCCCTTCCTCTTCCCCCCTCCACCTCACTCACATACACTCTCTTCGTCAGTCTTTCACCCTCCATCCTCTCCACATGGCCAAACCACCTCAGTGTGTTCCTCATAACGCTTCCTATCACATCCACATCCACACCACAACGCTCCTTTATATCCTCATTCGTCAGCCTGTCTCTCCATGTGACTCCACAGGCTCCTCTTAAATAACTCATTTCCACTGCTCTCACTCTTGACTTGTGTCCTTCCAACAACGTCCAAGCTTCACTTCCATACGTTAGAGTTGGTATCACAATACTGTCATGTAGTAACTTTTTCACTTCCATGCTCACTTCCCTGTTTCTTATCACTGCTTTCAAAGAACCAGCAACCTTTCTTCCCTGCTGTACCCTTTCAAGCACTTCACTCTCCAAGCCTCCATCCTCACTCATCACACTACCCAAGTACTTAAACGTACTCACATTTTCCAATTCCTCACCATTCAACCTCGCTGTACATTCACTGACCACCTTTCTCAAAGACCATCACTTTACTCTTCCCTACATTCACCTTTAGATTCCGTTTCTTACACACTCTCCCAAACCTAGTACAGACAATAATTGTGAGAATATCTAATAATGAAAAATAACTGGAGTGACATTCACCAAAAATACAGTGATGAGCCTGACTGCCATATTGTCAAAATACTCCGTTCGCCTTTCCTGCCTCCCATTCATCGGTGTAATCATACACGCTTGTATGTGACCTAGTGGACTGAGCTGCATATCGTCTTTCCTGCCTCCCATTCATCGGTGTAATCATACACGCTTGTATGTGACCTAGTGGACTGAGGTGCATATCGTCTTTCCTGCCTCCCATTCATCGGTGTAATCATACCCGCTTGTATGTGACCTAGTGGACTGAGGTGCATATTGTCTTTCCTGCCTCCCATTCATCGGTGGAATCATACATGCTTGTATGTGACCTAGTGAACTGAGGTGCTAAGCATCTTAAATTATAAGATCGGAAAGAGAAAAAAAAAAAGAGATGAACATATATAACGAAAAGTTAACAAAACACTGGTCCTTTTATAGTTTAAATACAGAAAAAAACACTTCAGCAAAAATACATAAATATATAAATAATGCACAAAAACATATCTCACCAATCGGAAATAAAACAAAACAAAACACTAAGCTGACCAGACTAGAGTCCTGGGGCTGGATTCACTAAGCATTTAAGGTGCCAGATCTCCTAACGGTGCTTAAAAATACGGTGCTGAGGCAGAATCAGTCATTCACTAAGCATCGGCGCCGCCATCTTGCACCAAGATCTGGCGCCTGAAGTTAAGCGCTTTGGGGACATACCTTAATCTACATCACAACCCGGAGTCAGTGTGTTTATCATGTATACAACCTCACGGCCTATCGTTTGCCTTTGTCCCTCCACTTCTAATCAACATTGTAAAAGAAAAAATTGAACAGACAGAAAGATAAAGATGTGCCATATTCGTTTTTAGTGCTGCTAAGAACTCTGGCAATACTTATTTCTTTGCAAGGTAATGTGAATGTGTCAAAAATAAACATGCCATCGGGAAAGCCTCCACTGGGGCCGCTTGGGCAGTCAGCTGCTGATATTTACTGTACAGCGATGGAGCTTGTGGCTATGTATTTAGCTCACCGACATTTACGTCGCGAGAGAAGGTTCGGAGACCCATTAGACCCTCTCCATGTGCCTGATGAGCGTTTGCAACGGTATTATAGGTTTCCACGACATGAAATCAGACTTGGCAGTTCATGGGTTGATAATGGATGTGCTAAACAATGACGGTTTATATACTAAGGTGATTAATCTTATATGAAGACAATAACTTTATTTCAGACATCTATCTATCTATCTATTGCCAGACGCCTCAATCCCGTTTGGGGTGGCCACAAACAAATCGCCTCCAAGTCGCCCTGTCCCCCGCCATTTCACTACCCTGCTCCCAACTCACACCCCCCTCTCTCATATACCTCTCCACCCCATCCCTCCATCTCATCCTCGGTCTCCCCCTCCCTCTTCCACCCTCCACCTCACTCACATACACTCTCTTCGTCAGTCTTTCACCCTCCATCCTCTCCACATGGCCAAACCACCTCAGTGTGTTCCTCACAACGCTTCCTATCACATCCACATCAACACCACAACGCTCCTTTATATCCTCATTCGTCAGCCTGTCTCTCCACGTGACTCCACAAGCTCCTCTTAAATAACTCATTTCCACTGCTCTCACTCTTGACTTGTGTCCTTCCAACAACGTCCAAGCTTCACTTCCGTACGTTAGAGTTGGTATCACAATACTGTCATGTAGTAACTTTTTTACTTCCATGCTCACTTCCCTGTTTCTTATCACTGCTTTCAAGGAACCAGCAACCTTTCTTCCCTGCTGTACCCTTTCAAGCACTTCACCCTCCAAACCTCCATCCTTACTCATCACACTACCCAAATACTTAAACGTACTCACATTTTCCAATTCCTCACCATCCAACCTCGCTATACATTCACTGACTTCACCCCTGGGGGTAGGGGGGTTTTTCAAGAATACTCCCCCAGTATCCCTGCTTGTCGTAAAAGGCGACTAAAAGGGTTGGCGGAGGGTTAGTGCCCCTCCCCGGAAAACAACTAACTAAAAAAACAAACAAGAAGCCTCGGACAAGGACTGACCAAACGTTGACGACCCAGGACCGGACAAAGGACTTGGTAATGTGTACATGGAATGTAAGAGGAGCGAATGATGAGGTGAAAGAGAGAGAGATTGTCCAGGTGCTTGAGGATGCGAAAGTGGATGTATGTGGAATAACTGAAACAAAATGGAGAGGAGAAAGTGTGAGAGAATGGGAGTATGGATGGGGTATATGTGCAGGAGTAGATGAGAATGAGAGGGCAAAGGAAGGAGTGTGTATAGTTGTGAGTAAAAGATGGAAGAAGAGCATAAGACAGTATGGATCAGTTGGGTCAAGGATTGTGTGGGTAAAGTTGAAAGTTGGAATACAAATGTGGGCGATTGTGTGTGTGTATGCGCCAACGCAAGATCGTGCTAGAAGAGTGAGAGAAGAGTTCTGGACAAATGTGGAAGTGTGCATGGAAAAGTTTGGAAGGAATGAGAGAGTGTTTTTGATCGGTGATATGAATGGTAAAGTTGGTAATGTGAAGGTGGATGGAATAGTTGGTGAGTGGGGTGTGCCTGCTGACATAGATGAGAATGGGAGTGCGTTAGTGGACATCTGTGCTGGGAGGGGGTTGGTAATAGCCAATACCCTCTTCAGGCATAAAATGATCCACAGGTATACATGGCGAGTGATGAGAAGGGTGGGTGGTGAACTGAATGAAAGGAAGGCAATGATTGATTATGTGTGTGTGGATGAAAGGATGCGAAGATGTATATTGGATGCAAGAGTTTATAGAGGTTGGGGAGTGGCCTTTCTGACCACTACTTGGTGGTGGCCAGAATTAGGATGCAAGTAAGATGGAGGAATAGAAGAAGGGAAAGACGAGAGGAAGGAGTAGTTGCAAGGAGAGTGGAAAGGTTACAAGAGGATGAGAAAAAGGCAGAGTATAAGAGAGAAGTGGAGGAACGATTGGGCAAATATGAATTGGAGCAGATGGGAGACGTGGAAGGTGTGTGTAAGATATTTACAGAAGAAATATGTGCAGCATGTGATGTGGTGTGTGGAAGGAAGAGAAGACGGAGGGGGGTGCAAGGAACAGCGTGGTGGACTGAAGAGGTGAAACAGGCTGTGGCACAAAAGAAGAAAGCATACAATGAATGGATGAGAAATAGGGGCGTGGAAGAAGTTGAGAGGCAGAAGAGAGAGTTATATGTGGAAAGGAAGAGAGAGGTGAAAAGATTAGTAAGAGAGAGTAAGAAGAGAGTGGATCAGGAATTTGGAAGGAATTTGAGTGTAAAGTGGAGGGACTGTAAGAAAATGTTCTGGAGAGAAGTGAAAAGAGTAAGACAGGGTGGAAGTGAAGTTAGCAGGGGAGTGAAAGATAAACATGGTAGATTACTAGTGGAGAAGGGAGAAAAAGTGAGCAGATGGAGAGAACACTTTAAGGAATTGTTGAACGTAGAGGATGGAAGTAATGCGAGTGTAAGTGGCTGGGGAATGGCTGGGAGAAGGAGGGAGGTGAGAAGACAGGTAGAAATCAGTAGGATAGAGGTTGTGGAAGCAATGAAGAAAGTTAAATCGGGGAAAGCCCCAGGAATTGATGGAGTGTGTGGTGAGATGCTGAAGCATGGGGGAGAGATAGTAGTAGAATGGATGTGGAAGATGTGCAGATTGGCCTGGGAGGAAGGTAGAGTCCCGGAGGATTGGAAGTCAGGTATAATTATTCCCTTGTACAAAGGAAAAGGGGAAAAAGAAGTGTGTGGTAATCATAGGGGCATTTGTCTTCTTAGTATAATAGGAAAAGTGTATGGTAGGATACTTATAGACAGAGTTAGAGAAAGAACAGAGAAATTAGTTGGAGAAGAACAGGGAGGCTTTAGGAAGGGAAGAGGTTGTGTAGATCAGATATTCATTCTTAGATCTTTAGTGGAAAAGTTTCTAGAGAAGGGAAAGAAGTTGTATGCGGCTTTCATGGATTTGGAGAAAGCATATGACAGGGTGGATAGACAAGGATTGTGGAAAGTGTTAAGAATATATGGAGTAGATGGGAAGTTGTTGAATGCTGTGAAGAGTATGTATGATGGTGCTAAGGCTGCAGTGCGTGTGGATGGTGAACTAAGTGAATTTTTCTCTTTGAAAGTTGGTTTGAAACAGGGATGTGTCATGTCTCCATGGTTGTTCAATCTGTACATGGATGGGGAAATAAAAGAGGTACAAGGTAGGGTAGTGGATGTTGGAGTGGCCCTGGTGAGAGAGGATAGTGTTTGGAAACTCCCTGTACTGTTGTTTGCAGATGATACTGTGTTGTTGAGTGAAGATGAAGGGGAGCTGCAAGGCTTGGTGGATGAGTTTGAGAGAGTGTGTAAGAAACGGAACCTAAAGGTGAATGTAGGGAAGAGTAAAGTGATTTCAGACATGGCAGTGGAATATAGAAGTTAAATAAACCTAACAAACAATACCTAAACAAAGCCTATGCGATACAAACCATTTCATGCATCAATATACTGGATAAGGTAACAAGGAAAATCAAAAGGAATGATTTCTTTAACGATATGAATGCTCAACATTATACCAATGCAAAATTATTACTGATTTATGGGACAATTTTATCATTTGGGATACGGGAAGTTTTTCTAAGGTAATTACTTACAATACCAAATGATTCTTAGTCATTGATGCCAAAAACATAACCCACCTCCCTCCCCCTCAAAAAATGAAATGACTTCTTAGTTTTAGACTTTTATGATCAAGCTAACCGAAGTTTATAATCAAACCCTACCTCTACCAGTAACGCCTCATGAATGGGTTAGGTTTGTTTGATATGGTAAATTAGAACAAACAGCTTACATCCTCACAGGCACTATGTAACTAACAACAGAAATATGCATTTTTTTTTTTTTTTAATACCTAAAGTTTTCTTTGCCTGCCTCATTGCCTTGGCTGCCTTTTCCTTAACTTGCGATCTGAAATCACGAAATTTCTTCCTCACTTCATTGCTCTCCCTTTTCACTGTGCTAACACTATTCACCCAATAGGTAATAGTTTCCCATGCTAGCATCTTTGCTTTCTTTGTAATGTTCGTGTCTAGTGAGGAAAAAAAATTGTTTTTGTTTTGGAGACTTCATTAATCAAAACTAAGAGGGTAAATATTTCCTTTACTGTCGTTTCCTATTTTTGGTGATTTTCTTTCCATTTGATAGTTATTATTTTTTTTTTTAGTTCATCTGTTTTGAGGCCTCATTTGATGTGCAAATGAATAATCATAATATGACTGACAATATGATCGGAAATATTAGTAACTGTGGATGGAAACAGCCTACTTTAAGTGCTTAAGTAAACCTAACCTACCCTAGCTTAACTGTACCTAATAATTTAATCTACCCTAACCTAACCAAACCCAACCCAACCCAGCCTAACCTAACCTAACCCAGCATCTAGTTGGGAAGTTGGGAAACGAAATCCTCCTTTCAGTATGTTGAGCAAGATCCGGTAATATTCATTTGCACACAGTAAAACACATACAGGCATACTGTATATGATAGCACAAATCCACTGGGTATGGTAAGATTGGGCGCTAAAGAAACGGCTAGTAAAGGAAAGAAATACCACTGAGAGTTCGTCACTTGTAAGGTTAGCACGTTTCTTGTTTTGTTCTGTTGGACGTGGAGTTTTTATTTCCACTATATATTTCGCTAAAAGAACTTATGTCGAGTTAGTTTCTGATGTCACTTCCTTCTGTTGGGTTAAGGACTGTGTTTTGTACGTTGCGCATGCTCTCCCTTCTGCGCTTGTGTTTACATTAGGGAGATAAACAGCTGATATGAGGGTTCGCTCCGTGATTGGTTGATCATGACAAAGCCTCACTTGTAAGATTCTCTGTCATTGGCTGAGTAGAAATCACCTGATGACGACCGATTTAAGGCACGTACAACTTACGACCGGGGTACGGCGCCGTAAAAAACCTTAGTGAATACCTAACTCTGGTTAGAGATACGGCGCCGCAGGAGTGCGTATTCTGAGGTGCCAGAGCTTGCTCAGGCACCTGAAATTACAACCATGTTAGTGAATCCTGCCCCTGTACTGCATAAGGCTGGTAAAGGAACAGGTACAACGACAACAAAAGGACAGGTCAGACACCGACAACGGAACAACGAGTAACGAACATCTGAAGCAGATAAGAAACCATGTCAGTCCACTAAATATTGTTTGCAAGATTTAATTTTGGATTAAGCTTTTGAGTTATTTTTTTTTTTTTCCAAAAATGCATCTCCATGACTCCAAAACCTACCAGTATTTTGAAAATCATTCTCTGTGAAAGAGTGATAATTGTTCAGTTAGTAAAAGGCAAAAAACAATAAAGAAAAAGCGAAAATGAATTTCGGAAGAAAGTAAAGGTTCAAGACCGAAGTATCTAAGATAAATTATAAAAAGAAATACAGAATGAAATAAGAAAATGAGAAATTAAAAGGGGGACATTCAAAACCAACGATAGAAAAGAAGAAAAAAATAGGACGAATGAAAACAAACACTTAAAAAAGGATGTGTAAAGGTATGATGTGGAAGTGTAGACAGGTATAGTAGTACCAGGCTGCTCTACCTATCTCCATATCGCCTCCTGCCTCCCTGTGTGATTATAATGATTTAATACTCTGCCCATTTTAACTTGGCCTAAAACTGTCATCACTCCACCTTGATCTTTGAGCTATAACAAGTGATAAAAGACCAGAATACGGTGTAGTATTCTGTTTATTTAACATGGCGCAAAATTGCCATCTCTCAATTCCGGATGCAGAGGTAGAACAAGAGATTAACACTGGATGTCTTGCCATATTCCCGCCAGTTTAACATAACCCAAAATTACCAGGTCTCCAACGTTAATGTTTAGCTGTAACAATAGACTCTATAATATGGTCCTGGTCATCAACAAGTGCTACTGAAAGGATGTAGAACCGTAGTAGGCTTACCCTACAATTCACGTACGGGAAATTCACTGCAAAATGACAAAAATCTTTCCCATGTTGAGGTGGACGGACTGCAGATGTGGCCTAGATCTAATGTAGCTAATGGTCATGGTGGTGATGATGATGTAGGTTATTTTTGATGATAAAACAATAAGTGATTGGATAATGATGATAATAATGTCTGTGTAGTAATGATGACAATGGTAGTTATAATGATAGTGAAGATGATGGAGGTTGGTTCCGATGATAATGATCAACAGTTTGGATAATGGAGATGATGATGATGACGCTGATGAATACTGAGTGAATAATAATGTTATTACGCAAGTTTGGGTGATGGTAATGGAGGATAGTAATGATGATATCCTTACCTCATCATACCTGATGATGGAAAAATAATGGTGAAGGGAAGGGAAAAACAGTGACAGGATAAAAACGATAACAAGATGAAAAGGAAACAGAAAGGAGAAAGAAAGAAAGGAGGAAAAGGAAAAACTATGAATGAAAATACAATAAAAACAAGAGTAAAAGAAGTTAAAGGGAAAGAATGAAAAATATAAAGTGTTATAAAAAGAATTAGGAGTAAATAAGAACTGAACTCGGTACACCTGTAGTAAAGCCGCTCCACCTTACTCTGTCTCGCCTCTTACTCTAATGCAGCTTAGCATGTAATGTAGTGGAAAAAGGAAATGGTAAACAAGAATCCACGACAACAAGAACAAGAACTACAACAACAACAACAACAATAATAATGATAATAATAATAATAATAATAATAATGGTGATAATGATGATGAGGATGATAATAATAATGAAATATTTGCTTAAAAACACAAAAATGGCCATAGTGGTAGTGTTGGCGAGTGATGATGTGAGCTGCTGGTGATGATGACGATCATTATCATGATAATAATAACCAGAAACACGAGATGATAAAAAATAGGTGCCTCTCCGTGCCTGGGTTGCTTAGACCCAGGCCGATCCACTCCGCGCAGTCCCATGTCCTCGTTATTTGTCATTTCTTTTTTTAACAGGAGGTTATGCAGGTTAGGGCAGACTTTTGTAACTGGAGGGGTTGGGTATCGTCCACACTAACACCTGCTCTGCTACGGAGATTTTACCTGAATAAAATCCTATGATGATGCCAAGAACAAAACACGTATTACGTCATCATAATGACGTGGTTGATCTAGATTTGGATTTAATGCATTTATGGCTTCGATCTGTTCACTAAGAGAGAGAGAGAGACAGAGACAGAGACAGACAGAAAGACAGACAGACAGAGTGAGTGAGTAGGATCTAGAAATATCAAAAAGGAAATCAAAGTATTACTGAAAGTTGTCTCATCAGAGTGACAAGTAAAAATGGATCGCACTTCCACTCATCGTCACCATCGCTATCATCATCATCCTCATCATCCTCATCATCATCATGTTCACAACCATCCTTACACTGTCCCACTGAAACATGGATTGGCAGAGCTCCAGACACAGCAACAGAAGGGTAGAGTTTAAACATGGTCGTTCGTCGAGCACGGACCTGCGTCGTGCCATGAAATTGTCGAAGGGGCGAGAGAAATTGGCGAATTAGATAAAAAATATAGGAATGGCGCCAAGTCTATAAAGCCTTTGGAAGGAAGAAGAAAGAAACGGAGGGAATACAGTAGCTGTCCAGACTCTTGTGTGGAGATTACGAGAACAGAAATGATAAGGAAAAGAAAAGGAGGAATCAGTGGATGTGGGTTTGAACGCGGTACACCAGTAGTAGAGTCCCAGGCCGCTCCACCTTACTTCATCTCACCTCCTACCTCTCTTGTAGTTTGTGATGCTGTAATATGTAGTAATGTCCAGATCTAAGTAGCTGATGATGATGGTAGTAGTGATGATGATGATAGTGTTGGTGGTGATGGTACCGTTAATAATGATGGCAGTTATGGGTTAAATTTATTGAAAATTTTGTATGATTTATGGGTAATGTTGTTGTTGTTGGTGATGATGACATGATTATCAGAATGATGATGATGTTGATGGAGGTGGTGTCATTGGCGGCAATAAGGGTTGTAGTCCAGAGTAGGTTGGTACTGTTTATATATATATATATATATTATATATATATATATATATATATATATATATATATATATATATATATATATATATATATATATATATATATATATATAGTTGAATTATCAACAATATTTGTTATCCCGAAATACAGCTTGGACGAGAGAACTTTTGTGATGGTTTACTCACCCAGGTAATAACGGAGACGGCAAAGTGGAGTACCGAGACAGACGAGGACTGACTGTACTCGTCTCACTGTCGGCAGGATACACGTCACCCTGGAAATAACCTCAGCTACTGACTATACTCTCCTTGTATTTATCAACAAACCAAGTTTGTAATGTATCTATAGTTATTGTACTAATCACTGTTGCTTGTAATTTATTCTATTGTTCCGTGACGGGCATATTAAATTAAATGGTCCACATATTGGAGTTGCATCTCCTGGATATGAGATTCATTTCGTTATTCTAATTACAATATTATTCACTATTTTGAGCAAACTTTTATAACTGACGTCGAAGTTGTTAAGAAATCTACATTATAACGATCGGACTTCTGTATGTTTGCTGGTTTGTTGGTTTGTCTGTTTGTTACCGTAACAAAGCAAAAACGACGCATTGTAGCACGTTTATTGTTAGAGCAAGGTGCCGCTAAAATGTTCTAACTTGAAGAATAAAATAATTTCCAGTCCAATCGAGCCACCAGTTCCAGAGTTATGACTCATTTCTGGCCTTTTACTCGATGGCCTGAAGGCAGATCACATTCTTTATGGGCATTGAAGTTACCGTAACAGCCGAAAGTACAGAACGTACCCAAGTGCAATTTTTGTTACAAGAAGGTACCGTTAAAATACTCAAAGTTGAAGAATAAACAATTTCCAGTCCAATCGGGCCACCGGTTCCCGAGTTATGACTCATTTTTGGTCTTTTGACATCGAGTAGAATTAACTTGATTAACCCCTTTCACTGGAGCAAGAATCATTTAAATTAATATTTTTCCTCTCTAAATTTTATCCACGGGTGGTTGGTGGTGGCAGCTATCATCCACTTACGTAATGCAGTGCTGCCTACTTCTTCCTTCCCCTCCCCATGCAATCTCTAGGTCTGCCCTCATCTCTTTCTACTTCTTCCTCTCCTTCTGGTCACATTTTATTGCTCTTCTTTTTACTTTAAGCGGCTCAACACAGAGAGGCAAGCTTAAAGGTTTCATGTTACCCAGGAAACCATTTACAACACTGGATGGTAACCACGTCATAAAATTATTGGGTGATATGGAACCTGCTGTGGTGGCTCTGTTACCTGGGTGGAGAGACGCAAGTGCAGCGATCATCCAGGAGCCAAACCCCTACACTATTCCCAGTGCCTCACTGTGGTGAGGCGCTGTCAGCCGCAATGGAACATCAGTTCACCGCACGAGACAGTCCTGCAGGGGCTGTTGCTCTCTTGCGGTTGATGGGTCTGTTCGGCCAGGCAGACTGGTTTGATCAACAGCAAATTTTATCGGCCATAGGAGACATTACACCCTGTGAAGGGATACATAAAGCCTGTATCAATCCTCTCAAGATTGAGAAGACTCCTCAGTGCTGAATAATATTGTCAAGAAAGAGTAAGAATATTGGATGAAATACGACATCGTAGTCAGCAAATTATTTTTTGCTTCAGAATCTTCACATTCCTTCTGATAACTCGTCAAAAACTCTTGCATTTGTTCACTCGTCTTCTGTACTCTGATGGCTGTTGTTGGCGATTCCTTTCGTAGGTTGAACTAGGCTTTAACTTTTGAGTCTAAATGTATCATGATTTTACAGTGCAAAATTTAAGGGGAGAATTAAACACCCATCCTACTCTCTCTCTCTCTCCTATATATATATATATATATATATATATATATATATATATATATATATATATATATATATATATATATATATATATATCAGATAAATCATCGTTATCATCATCATCATCATCATCATCTCTGCCCAATGAAATGGAAAGCGTTTCGTACATAAAATGTGCTATAACTAAAAGATGAAAGAAGTCAGAGAGAGAGGGGGGGGGGGGACTGTATAACCGAAGACTCAATGAGCAGATACGAAGGAAGGGCTTGAGATATATTGGTAAAATCATCCATTTCTGCGTCATTTAAGCGACAAGAATTTACAGGTTGTCCCAGGATGGTATTCCTTGGTCAGGTTATGATAGGAAAAGCTCTGTCAATATGGGTCCAGTGCTCAGTCCTTACCAAGACAACTACTGACATCCTTATAGGTGTATAATAAGGGAACTTCTTGATCCTGTACGGATTTCAGTAACTGTACCTCCAATAGGACTAGGTTTGACTTGGCATTTCTACTCATAATTCGCCCTAGTAATACGTCGTAAAGTATATGGCACATTTCTTGTAATCCTCTGTACAGTGTGTAATCTGTACTTAGTAACGATCCCCCTTCCTGCTACACACTACCCTACCTTGGTGCTAGAGAGGGACACCTTCACTTGGCTGCACTGATAAGGCCGGGCAGTGTACAGTAGCTACCTAATCAAACAAAATGTTCCTCAGCTCTGTCCTAACTCTTCTAAGGGATAAAGATGGACTGCAGGAGAATGGTAACTTGAGCCTGAAGCCCACTAGGCTCACGTTCCAAATGAGAGTAGGGCCACCACCATAACAAATTTCCTTTTCTTACATGCCAGGGAAGGTACGGTGTTGTGGGACGAGGGGGAGAAGGAGAAGGGACCTGAGAACGAGGAAGCCTTCAGGTGCTAGAGAGCGTGGGGGAAGGAGGGTAGTGTGTCGTGGAAGGAAGGGGAAGGAGGAGGAGAGGGAGAGGGAATAAGGAGGAGGAGGAGGATATGGTGAAGGAGTAGGTGAGAAAGAATGGTGGTGGGTCATGAGAAATATGTTGTAATGGAGTAAGGACAGAATCGCTTGGAGGTAATTTTGTCTAGGCCACCCCTCACAGAATGCGTTGCCAGAACACAGAAAAATGATTAAACAGACACACAGACATACAGATAGTCATAGATAGGCAATAGATGGAGAGAGTAATTCCTTACATATCAGCCAAAGCTATTTCGTTCTTCTTATTGTATCTTACTGTGTCCATGGTTCTGTTTCACATATTAGTGTATTAACTCATTCGCTTTCCTCTCTCTCTCTCTCTCTCTCTCTCTCTCTCTCTCTCTCTCTCTCTCTCTCTCTCTCTCTCTCTCATCTCCAGTTATTAGGAGATAAAATAATTACCGTCTCACCTCTACCTTAACTATCCTCAGATACCCAGATCTTTAAGTAATTTTAACCATCATTTGTCTTCAGTCCGTCAGTTACGAAAGTGTTAGTAGGCAATGCGAGTCCGGGAAAAACGTTTTATTTAGGTTTGTTCCGAACCAGGGAGAATAGTACCGTTTGGCAGCATCAAGAATAAAGTTGTCTGGCGGAAGAAAGACTAATGATTAAGTAATAATAACTAATAATAATGAAAATGATAATAATAATAATAATAATAATAATAATAATAATAATAAAATGAAGAAGAAGAAGAAGAGGAGATGGAGGAGGAGGAGGGAGAAGAAGAAGAAGAAGAAGGAGGAGGAGGAGGTGAAGAAGTTGAAAGAAAGAGACAAGAAAAGATAAGAAAGAAAGAAAAAAGAAAAGAAAAGGAAAAAGGAAAGAATGAAAATAAAAAATGAAAGAAAGAAAGGGAAACATTTGAATACAGAAATTATACACAAATGCAAAAGAAGCGAAGATAAGAAGCAGAAGTCCAGACATCAGACAGGAGAAGAAAGGCAGCCAACATACTGTATACCAATCTATAAAGGAATGCAGTCTATCATCAGAACCTACTGTAACCCTCTACATCTGGTGACTAATGGTAATTCAAAGACCATCCAAAGTATTCAGTGTCTTCATTGCAAGTTTCCTTATCGGTTGCTCTATTTGATGTTGCAGGCGACCACTGTTCTTCATAAACCACCTATCAGTAGTGGTGCTTCTCGGGGTAATGTCCTTTCCCCTACTGTCTTCTGCCTTTTCATTACTGACTTGAGCTGTACATCTACCCCTATCCATACTTACACTGATAACTCCACCCTTCATTTTTACTCCTTGGTTCTTACAGCGTCCACCACAAGATTTAGTTCAATAATCGTGGACAAAGTTTGAGCACATCTGACTTCTGACTTGCCTGTTATTTCTGACTGAGGTAAAAGAAAGTCTGCTTTGCTTCCTGTCACACAGATTCACTTTTACCAACTTTTTATTAGTCACTTTTTTTTTTTTTTGCTTTTCGCTTAGGCAACATACAAGTCAGTTCTTCGTCATCTCTCATCATCCTTGGTGTCTTGTTATGATTTGTCCTAGAATGATCACATTATTTCACTTGTAAAGCAGTTTCACAGAGCTTGGGTGTGTTGAACCAACTACTTATATTCTTAATTGTTTAATTCCAATCCGTTGCTTACACTGAACCTTATTTGCCCGCGTGTGGAATCAGTCTTCTACTGTGTGTGTGTGTGTGTGTGTGTGTGTGTGTGTGTGTGTGTGTGTGTGTGTGTGTGTGTGTGTGTGTGTGGAGGGGGGGAACCAAAGTTGCACTAATAAACAGCACGGAGGCAAATGCCTTTCATATTGTCATCATTCCTAGGTTCATTATTTCATTTCAACCCGTCTATGCTGCACCTCTCTTTCATCTACCTCCATAACTATGACCACTAGTCTTCTGAAGTGTCTGTTGGTATTCATTACCTATTATCACGGGCACGTAGTGCAGCTAAACCTTCTTAACATTTTCTTGCCCAACTCCTTGATTTAAGAGGTAGCTGATACTCTCGATCTTTCATTTATGAATTAGATAATCTTTGGAAGTCTTCCTCATTCTCATTTTCTCATTGTCTATTTCCTCCACTTTCTGAAATGCAGTGTGTACATGCATCTTGAAATTAATATATCGTGAGAAATAATTTTAAAAAAATCAAATTTAATGGTAGGGCAAAGCTTAGGAGGCTCTATTTGCATAACGAATTACTTTATTCAGCTTAGAAAAGACCGTGGTACCAAAGAAATTAGCACTACACAAACTTTTCCTTTGGTCCATCAAACCCACTGGCTACCCATTCTGTCTCTTAATCACTCAGACAATCATTCCATTCTAACCAGCTCCACTTCCAGTCCTGCCTTCCGCCACACACAACCCCCTCCATCCTCAGACTAGTAATTACCACCAGTCCAGTAATTGGACTTTGATGCCTTAATTGCTGACACAGACAGCCAGACACAAGCCCCCTTCCCTCCCTCCTATTTTACCATTGTCATTATTTATTTCCTTTAGTCTCCTGGCGTCCTGTATTCATCTCCTTTCTTTTCGATTTTTTCCTTTTTGTTTTTCAGTTCAGTAGAACACATGTCTGTTCTTTTTTTTCTTCACACAATTTTACACTTTTTTCCAATGCCACTAGTTTCAATTATTTTTTCATCGGTGTCAGAACTAAGTTTTTTTTTTTTTTTCACCACCAGCAATCAATTCCAGTAAGTGTGCTGTGTTATGTGTGTGGTGAATTGCAGCTCTGGATTAATGCTGGATTTCAGGAGTGGATGGTAGACAGAAGGTAAGTGTGTTGTGTTATGTGTGTGGTGAATTGCAGCTCGGGATTAATGCTGGATTTCAGGAGTGGATGGTAGACAGAGGGTAAGTGTGTTGTGTTATGTGTGTGGTGAATTGCAGCTCGGGATTAATGCTGGATTTTTGGAACCAGATTCACAGTCGGTCAGGCCCAGATTCCAGAGTTATATATTTTTAAACAAAATCAATGTAAACATTCAACATAACATACCCAAAGGAAGGTCTATCAAAACATTTGGTAGAAGAGGCCGTATTGCTTCAGTTGATCTGGTTCAGGTTCATATCAGCCAGGCTTCACAACAACAACAGCAACAACAACAACAGCAACAGCAGCAATATACATATAAACGACATACTATTTTTAAGGTGCGTTTTTCTTTTTTTTTTGCATATCACACACTTCCTCTACAAATAAAGAGAATCCAAAGGCTGAGAACCTACATAAGTTCTTTTTCTTAAAGTATCTGAACAAATTACGGCCAAAAATAAAGAAAAAATTTAATTCGAGATGCTTGGAGCCTGGACACAGGCATCTCTCTCTCTCTCTCTCTCTCTCTCTCTCTCTCTCTCTCTCTCTCTCTCTCTCTCTCTCTCTCTTTCTCTCTCTCTCTCTCTCTCTCTCTCTCTCTCTCTCTCTCTCTCTCTCAGGACGGGAGGCAGAGATGCAAATGGGATCATTGGCTTGTGAATATCAATGGTGTGTATGTAGAGAGGGGGGAGAGGGGAGAGAATGGAGGTATGGAGAGTTGATAGAAGGACGGAGAGTAGAGGTGGGTGGAGAGAGGAGAGGAAATGAAAGACGGGCGAATAGAGGAATGGAAAAGAGGAGAGGAGAGAGTAAAGGGCAGGGAGAGGAGAAAGGAAGTGTAGAGTCGGATAATGTGGAGAGAGGGAAAGAAGGGGTGCGAGGGGAAGGAACAGAGGTAGTGGGAGAGAGAGTGACTGGGAGGGTAGACTATGCAGAGGTTATTTTTCATGTGTCAGTTTCAAGGCCTCTGTAACTGTGCTGAAACCTATAGCGACGGAAGGATTCTTTTAACATGAAAAAAATCGTCAGAGGTTAGAGAGAGAATAAAGCACCGCATCTATTCTAGGCTACATTCCCAAGCAAGATGTATTTTTATTTGTCAAACCCACAGAGAAGGCCAAATTCAGTCCCTCTCTCAAATTATGTCACCCTCTCATTTTCTGAGTTACTGTACCTTACTTAAGAATGGGTTCCAGGTCTCTTGGGGGTGCGTAAGGAAACATTTCGTACAGTTTTGACCTTCACCCAGGCCAAGCCTCAGTCAAGGTGGAACTCGCGAGGCCCGCCCCTACTGGGGAGTGGCGAGGGGACGAGATAAGTCAGTGGAGGTCTCAGCCAGTATTATCATTATTTATTTTAAGGGCACGCGCTTTTGCACAGGGGTATACTTTCCCTCATGTTAGGTTGTAGGCAGTGTGAGACCCAAAGACGTCGCCCCTCACGAGAGGTGGCCCCCAATGGTTTCTCTCAACGATGTGATGCATGGTCATTGTTTTAACATAGTAAAATACAAGTGCTCGTGGGCCCTTCGGGCTCCTCGCTCTTGTTCCTGCCGAGGGCTCTCGCGTTTATGTGCTGTTCTAGTGTAACGCTGTCACTTGGATTTTTTGCAGCTAACCAATTGATCGTGTTTTTTGCAGCTTCAGTAATGGAACCCAGGTTATTTTAGTTCTACGTCTGGGCAAAAAATTCTACGGAGATCCTATGGCGGGCTTCGGGAGCAGCGTTTTTTGGTCAAAATGTGATCGCTCATTAAATATTGTAAAAGTTTTTCAATCGTGATGGGACCAAGTTTTTTCACATCAGCGAATTTTTTGCGATTTTTGTACCAATTTTAGTGCGATTTGAATGTGTAGTTTCGGCTGCCCAAAATACACTCACACACACACACACACACACACACACACACGGCTACTGCTATAGTATGTTAGAAAATTTTGCTCAGTGATAGACCTTCAGTCTGGCGGCAAGTTATTAGGCATGATGAGATCCCAGTGTGTCTCCCCTCAAGAGGAACTATGAGGATCAACCGGTTATTCCGGTCAAAACCATTATCCAAGGCCGGATTTTTTTTTTCTTCTTTATGACATTTCGCACTATGTTGATACTAAACTTTGCAAACTATGTCGATGTCAAAGATATATACAAGTGGTGCCATGCACAACAAACCTCGCCCGACTCAACCAGTTTCGATTTATAGCCCCCAGAATATCCGTGACCTTGAGTTTGACCTTTTAAGGTCACTTATTGTCAAAGGTCATGGTACAAATTAAAAGTCCATGTGGGACTTCCTGTATTTTGATAATAGTGCATATCTATCGGCAGTCAGTTTCGAGTTATAGTCCCCTGAATATCCGCGGCCTTGAGTTTGACCTTTCAAGGTCACTCTAGGTCAAAGGTCTTGGTACCAAATGAAAACCCTCATGAGAGGTCCTGTATATTGATAATAATAAATATCTCTATCTTCTACAGGTTTCAAGCTGTAGCCCTCTGAATATCCGTGACCTTGATTTAAACATTTCGGGGTCACCCGATAATCCCCCAAATTTAATCACTTCCTTTTGGGATCAGTGCCTGAAAGTTTCGTGTAATTTCATTCAGCCGTTTTTCCGTAATGTTGCTAACAAGGAAACAAACTCAGCCAAAAACAATACCTCACAGGACTCCATCCCTGACGAGGTAATAACACAGGAGAGTTTTAGGGCGTTGTATGAAATAAATCGCTCATGGAGAGGTGCTGCGAAACCCCTGTGCCATTCAGAATACGGTTCCAAGAATGAGGTCCCCAAAGCAGAGAGTTTACGTTTATGACTGTTAGGGCCGTTAAACACGAATGGATATTTTCCACAAGGTTTAGATATTAATGAAGCTAAATGGGACTGTTCACATGGTGTCCGCGTGGCAAAATTTCCACACAGTAGATATTCACCTTGTGCCTGCAGTGCCAAACCGCAACGTTCCCAGCATTCTAGAGCACTACAGAATCTTATGGAGTGCTTCACACGGCCGGAATATTCCCACGCGGCCACGGCAGCTGTGGTCCTTCTATGGCAGGGTACAATAATTGCTGTGGATATTTTCTATCAAGTATGTATTTTTTAAGTATCTGTAATATGGAAAAGTATTTCTAATATTAAGAAATGCCTTATAATTCATCTCATCATAACGTACATTTATTATCATCATTATTATTACTGTTATTATTATTATTATTATTATCATTATTATTATTATTATTAATAATAATATTATTATTATTAATAAGTGGTGCCAGGCATAACAAACCTCGCCCAACAGCAGTTATTTTATTGCTGTTAAATACTGACTCATTTCTGCCATTTAGTGTCAGGGCACAATTAAAGGCTAAGATAATGGCACAAATGTTTTCAGGTTACTCCCTCTGAAAATCCGTGATCTTGGGTTTAACCTTTGAAGGTCACTCAAGGTCAAAGGTCATGCTGCCAAATGAAAGCCCATATGAGACTTCCTATATCTTGGTAACTGTAAACCTCTATTATCTTCAACGAGTTTTGTGTTATAGCCCCATGAAGATGTGTGACCTTGAGTTTGACCTTTCAAGGTCACTTATGGCCAAAGGTCAAGGTACCAATTAAAAACCCATATGGGATTTCCTATGTCTTCATGAAGGTAAATATCTATCTTCAGCCACTTTCGAATTTTGGCGCCCACAACATTACTAGTTTCTGTATGTTCCTAATAGTAAATATCTCTGTCTTAACCTTTTTCAAGTCATGGCCTCCTGAAAATCCGTGACCTTGATTTTGACCTTTCATGGTCACTCGATTACCTCCAAAATCTAATATCTTTCTTTGGGCATCAGTGCCCACATATCCTAAAAAGTTTCATGTAATTTCATTCTGCCGTTTTTCCATAATATTGCTAATAAACAAACGTTCAAACAAAGAAACTCGACCAGAAACAATATCTCGTCGAATTTAGTCCGGGCGAGCTAATTATTGTTGCTGTTATTATTATTAATCTATTCACGTGGTTAAAAAAAAAAAAAAAAAAAAACGCTCGGCGTGATGACACGTCTTTTTGACAAGCTTCCGCTGGGCTAGCCTTTCGCGCGGAAAAAAATTCTTTCGTGTGAAGCGGGCCTTACGTTATTTGGCCATTTCTCCTGCAGGTCTTTCCTGACGTTTTTTCTTGGAGTAGACAATGTTAACGGGAACTTCTTTCCATGTACTGCTCCATCTCAATAGCCATAATTCATTCAAGAGCAGGTTCTTCAGGACACTAGTGCCAACATTTTGAAACCTTGTTAGTATATATTATGGACACTGTGTTGAAAGAAAAAGTTGCAACGCATGAAAATTATTCAGTATGATGACGGTTTTTGATCTATTTTTGTTTTCATAAGAAAAACTTTTTTTTTGTATTTTTCACCTCACCTGTTTCAGCTCCTTCTCAGTTGTAACCCCCCCCCTCTCTGTCTGTCTGTCTCTCTCTCTCTCTCTCTCCAGCACCAGCACCAGGCCTTTTCATTTCTTAATTTAGAATAACATTCCCCCTCCTCACAAGCAGAACGTATTCATTCGTGACACGGTCTCCAGCGCCTTACTCCTTACCTTCATCCTTCACCCATCCCCCTCATTCTTTTATTTCTATCACTCCTTTACCTCATCCTTTCCCTCTTTATTCACCCCTCCTTCTCACTCCTCCATTTCCTCACTACTTATCCTGATCTTTCACCTCCCCTCACTTCATTACTTTGTCCCTCTCTTCACTCCTCACCCACATACTGTACCTTGCTCTATTTATCACTCTTCCACTCAGTCCTTCACATTTCTCATCCCTTCCTTCACTCCTCATCTTTTCTTATCTTCTTTCGACAATAACCTCTTCATCTCGTCCCTCACCCTTCACTCCTTTATATTTACTGACCTTTTCCGTCCCCTCACCCTCATCCTCATCCGTTCCCTCACCACTCCTCTTAGCTTTCCATCCATCCACTTTCCTCCTACTCATCCGTACCCTCAGCCTTTTCCAAACGCCTGTCTTCTCAAGCGGGTCCTCCATCATATTTACTTTTGCTTCCTGTATT
This sequence comes from Coenobita brevimanus, assembly GCF_032717465.1. Lineage (NCBI taxonomy): Eukaryota > Metazoa > Arthropoda > Malacostraca > Decapoda > Coenobitidae > Coenobita > Coenobita brevimanus. The sequence goes on from NC_137062.1 coordinate 24,036,161, forward strand.
TTTCCTCTACGCTTCCTACTCCTCCCGAACCTGCTCCTCTTGAAAATGTCTCTCCAACTTTTTATTCCACTCTTTCCAACGTTGTCTTCCCTTCTCTCTAACATTTACTTGCATTCTCTTCACTTTCTCCTTCCATTCTCCCCACTTTTTTCTTTAATTATCCCCACATTCTCCTTCATTTTCTTCACTTCCTTCTTCCATCCTATTCACTGTCTTTTTCATTCTCTTCGCTTTCTCCTTCATTTTTTCCACCTTCTCCTTTCATTATGTCCAGTTCTTTAATTTTTGCACTTTCTCCTACATTTTGTCCACACTGTCTTGCCAATCTCACCACTGTCTCCATCTATTCTATACTTTTTCTCCTTCATTTCGTCTTCATTTTCCTTCATTCTCTCCACTTTCTCCTCTATTATCTCCAAATTTCTTCCTCCGTTCCCTCAGTTTTCTCCCATTCTCTCATTCATGTGTTCCTACATTCCCTCCCTCTGATTACCAGTACATTATCCTTTGTTACATTCAGAGGATAAGCCAGTGGGGTGGGGACACAAGAGGCACATTCCCCTCTCTTTCTATCCCATAAATATCGTACATGCAATACCATAACTAATAAGCGAGTATTGTTTGTTTTTCCTGTGCTATCATCGCTAAATAGTCTCCTTTAGCGTCTCACAGCTGTGTTGTACACCATTACATGCTTGACAAATCCGTAATGACTGCCTGATAATGGTAAATGAGTTTTTTATTCATTAGTAAAGAATGTGACGCAAGGCTGCATGTGGGAAAAAGTGCACAAAAACACTCAGAGGTGGTTCGGCCACAAGGGGCGTTTGGAGAGTGAGGAATTGACAAGGGAGATGTGAGAGTGAGGCGGTGGACGAACGAGAGGAAGGCAGAGAAAAAGGTGGAGAAATCAACTGTAAGGGTTTGCAGGAAGGGATGTCCTGGGAAGTGTTACGGAACAGAGAAAGATAATGTACACTTTAAGTGAGAAAACTAAAAATCACCACTGTCCCGTAAAGTTCCAGGTTCAAAACAAAAGAGTTAGGTAAAATTACAAGTTAAAGTTTAATGCACAAACTAACAACTAAACATTCAGGACTCATAAGGATAATGTAATGGCAAAAACAGGTTAAATATATGGTTAACTGCAATAGCCTCTATTAACACGAAATTAGCAAGAGTAAATTTATCTAAGTCAGCCCTGATAAAATGAGATACCAGATAATACTCAGTGAATGCCAGATAAATAATTACAGATACAAACTATTATCAAAAATGACTGACATAAAGAACCCCACACGAATTACAAAAACTTCACTAGGTCTACAAATTAAACTTACGCTATACAGTACAAGAAAAAATGCAACAACAGTTATACTCAAATTACACACAGCTGCTAGATGGTTGGAGATTTCTTGAGCACTCACAATAATAATATCTGTACAGGGGAGGACAGAGATGTGAACAAAATGAGGAGCAGATCTAAGTGGCAATGATGCAGAGACTGAGCTCATTATATAGGGGCCAGCAGAGCTTGATACAACTTGTAATAAGGACGCGCAAATGAAGCGATGGGGACAAACGATCGACAATCCCGCACTGAATAACAGAAAGGACGACTTACTCTACTATAACGGTAGAAGGGGGGGACTGAGGCAGAACACGCTCGTGATCAAACATGCAGCAACTGTGCGTTAAAATTACACAAAGGATGATGAAATCATAGGCTATGTAACACCTCCCCACAAAGAAAAAAGAAATTTACAAAGGAAATTTCTTATTACTCTAAAACAATCTGTATATGGCATTACAGACCATGCAAAGGTCCTTCCTAATGTTACAAAAAATGAGATCTCCCCAGCACGCTCAGTCACAGGTACTTGCCAGTATCCCTTTAACAAATCAAACTTACTTATGTACCTAGCCTTTCCGATCTTGTCTATGCAATCTTCCACACGAGGGAGAGGGTAAGTGTCTGTTTTGGTTATCTGATTAACACGTCTGTAGTCGATGCAAAGCCTCTGTGACCCACCTGGCTTAGGGACTAGAGTGACAGGAGAACTCCACTCGCTCTGACAGGGCTCAATCATCTTGTGGTCCAACTGGTAGCCAAGCTCCTTCTGGATGAGAGGAACTTTCACTGGGTTCACACGGTAAGGAGGCAATTTAATTGGCTTTGCGTCTCCAACATCGACATCATGCATCAACACAGTGGTTCTTCCTGGAGTGGCACGGAACACTTGCGGGTACTCCTGCAGTAATGCCGAAAACTCCTGCCTTTCCTTGGGTGGTAGATGAGAAAGCTTAGTCTGGAGATCATTCATGATATCAGGATTCTTCCCCAAACTATCACTCAGGCTCATACTGCATGGGAGAGCTTCACTTGCAGACTCGGGTGAAACAGCTACAGTGCAGACTGGATTATTTTCGTCCCGCCTGTGATATAACTTTAGCATGTTGATGTGACATAGTTGCTTGCTCTTTCTACGATCTGGTGTGGCGATGACATAGCTGACATCACTGAGTTTCTTCTCCACGAAATAAGGGCCACTAAACTTGGCTTGAAGAGGTTGCCCATGAACTGGTAGCAGAATCAAAACCTGATCTCCTGGCTGAAAGTGGCGTAACCTGGACTTCTTATCATACCAAGTCTTCATCTTCTCCTGAGCAGCTCCTAAATTCTCTCTCGCCAGCTGTAAAGCAGTGGACAGCAGTTCTTTGAAATTCATCACATACTCCAGCAGGTTGACGTCATCTTCCTCCGACAGCCAGCATTCCTTGAGTAACTTAAGGGGTCCTCTTACTTCATGGCCAAACAGTAGTTCAAAAGGTGAGAAGCCCAGTGATTCATTTGGAGATTCTCTTGCGGCAAACACAACGAATGGAAGACCTTTATCCCAGTCTTTCTGATGTTCCAAACAGTATTTCTTGAGCATCGATTTGAGTGTTTGATGATATCTCTCCAACGCTCCTTGGGTCTGGGGATGGTAAGCTGAAGACGTGATCTGGGTGATGGCCAACTCTTTCAGAGACTGTTTGAAAACGTTTGACATGAAATTACTTCCCCGGTCTGACTGTACCTCCTTAGGCAGACCAAACTTTGTGAAGAACCCCAGCATTTCCTTAACCACGTTCTTTGCTGAGATATTTCTAAGTGGAATGGCTTCAGGATAACGAGTAGCCATATCAATCATGGTCAACACATAAGAAAATCCTGAAGAAGTCTTAGGAAGAGGGCCCACAATATCCACCAACACACGGGTGAAAGGCGCCTCAAAAGGAGGAATGGGAACTAGAGGTGCAACCTTTTCGGTCTGATTACACTTCCCCACAACTTGACAGGTGTGACAAGACTTACAATACCAGGAAACATCCCTGAAGATACCTGGCCAGTAGAAGTGTTTCAAAATGCGTGCCACAGTCTTCCTCACTCCAAGGTGTCCTGCCAAACTGGAATCATGAGCCACTCTAATGATATCCTGCCTACAAACACGAGGGATGACAACTTGATGTACAACCTCCCATTCACAGTCGGCTGATGCTGTTGGGGGTCTCCACTTCCTCATAAGTACTCCTGACTTTACATAATAACAAGTAGAAGCACCAGCTGACTCTTCCTCACTGCAAGCAGAGTTAGCTAGACCTTTCAACTCAGGGTCAGCAACCTGCAACTCAACCAACTCTTGACGAGACAAATTATCAACACTACGGGGTACTGCCTCATCTGGTGAGTGGTCCAAATTAGCAAGAAAAGTGTCAGCTAGGATAACATCATCATCATCATCATTATCCTCTAAATCACCAGTAACTTTAGACTTAGCCCTAGTGACAGCACATGCAGGGAACACATCAGGGACATCACAATCCTGGGCCGCAGCCACTGGCTGACTAGACAACTGAGGAGCTGGACACACTTGACTTCCACCAATATCATTTCCAAGTAAGAAAGTTACACCTGACATTGGGAGTGTCTCAACCAACCCAACCATAACAGAACCATTAACAAAACCAGACTCTAAATTCACTCTGCACAGAGGGACAGAGAAGTAATTATTCCCTACACCTTGTAAGATTACAGTTTCATCAGAGGTATTAACATTAGAGCCTAGAACACTGGTCAGCATAAGGGATTGGCAAGCACCTGTATCACGATATATTTTAACTGATTTCCTGTCATTACTGTCCAGAGGACTGACAAAACCATCAGACAGGAAATTAGCACATGAACTCTTGAGAGTGTCACCCACGTTACTGCTCAAAAGAGGAGCTCCATCATGAGAATTTAAGTTACCCCTCAAAGCAGGTTCAGTTAACTCAGTTAAAGAATTCAGGGAACTCTCAAGAGTGGACACTAGACCAATAGACTGAATATTTAAAGACTCCTTTTTGTTCACATCACGCTGTCTCCTGAAACATCTCTCCGTAGTATGACCAAGCTTACTACAATAAGTACATTTACTTTTCTGAAATCTAGAGGTGAAGCTGGTATTTACTTCCTGAGAAACATCATCTTTATTTTCTTTCCTGTTACCTGTACTCTGAGTAGAGGCAACGTACTTACTCTCAGCTTTCCCTTTTTCTCTAGAATATCTCTTGTGAGTGAGAACATACTCATCAGCTAAAACTGCAGCATCAGACAAATTATCTATTCTTTTCTCATCAAGATATAGGCTTACATCTTTACTAATACACCTTTTGAAATCCTCCAGCAAAATCATCTGCTTAAATTTACCAAAATCAGAATCCACATTCTTAGAATTTAACCACTGCTCTAACAGATCTTCTTTGATTTTTGCATACTCAACATGGGATTGCTTATCTTGCTTGTAAGTTGTCCTAAATTTTACTCTATAAGCTTCAGGAACAAGCTCATAGGCCTTAAGAATCAAGCTCTTAACTACATCATAATTATCAGACTGATCCTGAGGCAAAGATGCATAAGTTACTTGAGCTTTACCGGTGAGAACAGTTTGAAGGAGTACTGGCCAATACTCCTTAGGCCAATTAAAACCTGTAGCTACCCTCTCAAACAACTGAAAATACTTTGTTAAATCAGATTCATTAAAAGGAGGGACAAGTTTAACATTTTTAGCCACATCAAAATCATCAGAGCTAGATGATCCAGTTCCACCTTGTTTCATGCGATACTCATGGTCTGCCTGAATCCTAGCAATTTCAACTTGTGCCTCAGCCTCTTTAGAACGGGCCTGAAATTCAGCTTCCTTCACACGAGCCTCCTGCAGGGCTAGCTGTAACTTAGCTAATTCAATCTGCGTTTGCTCATTTCGAGGAGTTACATTAAACAAGCTTTCATTAATCATGGCAACAATTTGATCTTTAGACTGATGAGAGCGAACAACAAATCCCAATTGTTGAGCAACAATCTTAAGTTCATTCTTTGTTCTGTTTTCTATATCACACACTGTTTGCACATTTGACAAAAAATCCCTGGCTTCATCAAGTGTAGAAATAGTAGCCATCATGAATATATCACAGTCACAAAATATCAAACAATATCCTTATGATAATATCCTGAATATCCTGATATGAGGTCGCCAAATTTATGTTACGGAACAGAGAAAGATAATGTACACTTTAAGTGAGAAAACTAAAAATCACCACTGTCCCGTAAAGTTCCAGGTTCAAAACAAAAGAGTTAGGTAAAATTACAAGTTAAAGTTTAATGCACAAACTAACAACTAAACATTCAGGACTCATAAGGATAATGTAATGGCAAAAACAGGTTAAATATATGGTTAACTGCAATAGCTTCTATTAACACGAAATTAGCAAGAGTAAATTTATCTAAGTCAGCCCTGATAAAATGAGATACCAGATAATACTCAGTGAATGCCAGATAAATAATTACAGATACAAACTATTATCAAAAATGACTGACATAAAGAACCCCACACGAATTACAAAAACTTCACTAGGCCTACAAATTAAACTTACGCTATACAGTACAAGAAAAAATGCAACAACAGTTATACTCAAATTACACACAGCTGCTAGATGGTTGGAGATTTCTTGAGCACTCACAATAATAATATCTGTACAGGGGAGGACAGAGATGTGAACAAAATGAGGAGCAGATCTAAGTGGCAATGATGCAGAGACTGAGCTCATTATATAGGGGCCAGCAGAGCTTGATACAACTTGTAATAAGGACGCGCAAATGAAGCGATGGGGACAAACGATCGACAATCCCGCACTGAATAACAGAAAGGACGACTTACTCTACTATAACGGTAGAAGGGGGGGACTGAGGCAGAACACGCTCGTGATCAAACATGCAGCAACTGTGCGTTAAAATTACACAAAGGATGATGAAATCATAGGCTATGTAACACCTCCCCACAAAGAAAAAAGAAATTTACAAAGGAAATTTCTTATTACTCTAAAACAATCTGTATATGGCATTACAGACCATGCAAAGGTCCTTCCTAATGTTACAAAAAATGAGATCTCCCCAGCACGCTCAGTCACAGGTACTTGCCAGTATCCCTTTAACAAATCAAACTTACTTATGTACCTAGCCTTTCCGATCTTGTCTATGCAATCTTCCACACGAGGGAGAGGGTAAGTGTCTGTTTTGGTTATCTGATTAACACGTCTGTAGTCGATGCAAAGCCTCTGTGACCCACCTGGCTTAGGGACTAGAGTGACAGGAGAACTCCACTCGCTCTGACAGGGCTCAATCATCTTGTGGTCCAACTGGTAGCCAAGCTCCTTCTGGATGAGAGGAACTTTCACTGGGTTCACACGGTAAGGAGGCAATTTAATTGGCTTTGCGTCTCCAACATCGACATCATGCATCAACACAGTGGTTCTTCCTGGAGTGGCACGGAACACTTGCGGGTACTCCTGCAGTAATGCCGAAAACTCCTGCCTTTCCTTGGGTGGTAGATGAGAAAGCTTAGTCTGGAGATCATTCATGATATCAGGATTCTTCCCCAAACTATCACTCAGGCTCATACTGCATGGGAGAGCTTCACTTGCAGACTCGGGTGAAACAGCTACAGTGCAGACTGGATTATTTTCGTCCCGCCTGTGATATAACTTTAGCATGTTGATGTGACATAGTTGCTTGCTCTTTCTACGATCTGGTGTGGCGATGACATAGCTGACATCACTGAGTTTCTTCTCCACGAAATAAGGGCCACTAAACTTGGCTTGAAGAGGTTGCCCATGAACTGGTAGCAGAATCAAAACCTGATCTCCTGGCTGAAAGTGGCGTAACCTGGACTTCTTATCATACCAAGTCTTCATCTTCTCCTGAGCAGCTCCTAAATTCTCTCTCGCCAGCTGTAAAGCAGTGGACAGCAGTTCTTTGAACTTCATCACATACTCCAGCAGGTTGACGTCATCTTCCTCCGACAGCCAGCATTCCTTGAGTAACTTAAGGGGTCCTCTTACTTCATGGCCAAACAGTAGTTCAAAAGGTGAGAAGCCCAGTGATTCATTTGGAGATTCTCTTGCGGCAAACACAACGAATGGAAGACCTTTATCCCAGTCTTTCTGATGTTCCAAACAGTATTTCTTGAGCATCGATTTGAGTGTTTGATGATATCTCTCCAACGCTCCTTGGGTCTGGGGATGGTAAGCTGAAGACGTGATCTGGGTGATGGCCAACTCTTTCAGAGACTGTTTGAAAACGTTTGACATGAAATTACTTCCCCGGTCTGACTGTACCTCCTTAGGCAGACCAAACTTTGTGAAGAACCCCAGCATTTCCTTAACCACGTTCTTTGCTGAGATATTTCTAAGTGGAATGGCTTCAGGATAACGAGTAGCCATATCAATCATGGTCAACACATAAGAAAATCCTGAAGAAGTCTTAGGAAGAGGGCCCACAATATCCACCAACACACGGGTGAAAGGCGCCTCAAAAGGAGGAATGGGAACTAGAGGTGCAACCTTTTCGGTCTGATTACACTTCCCCACAACTTGACAGGTGTGACAAGACTTACAATACCAGGAAACATCCCTGAAGATACCTGGCCAGTAGAAGTGTTTCAAAATGCGTGCCACAGTCTTCCTCACTCCAAGGTGTCCTGCCAAACTGGAATCATGAGCCACTCTAATGATATCCTGCCTACAAACACGAGGGATGACAACTTGATGTACAACCTCCCATTCACAGTCGGCTGATGCTGTTGGGGGTCTCCACTTCCTCATAAGTACTCCTGACTTTACATAATAACAAGTAGAAGCACCAGCTGACTCTTCCTCACTGCAAGCAGAGTTAGCTAGACCTTTCAACTCAGGGTCAGCAACCTGCAACTCAACCAACTCTTGACGAGACAAATTATCAACACTACGGGGTACTGCCTCATCTGGTGAGTGGTCCAAATTAGCAAGAAAAGTGTCAGCTAGGATAACATCATCATCATCATCATTATCCTCTAAATCACCAGTAACTTTAGACTTAGCCCTAGTGACAGCACATGCAGGGAACACATCAGGGACATCACAATCCTGGGCCGCAGCCACTGGCTGACTAGACAACTGAGGAGCTGGACACACTTGACTTCCACCAATATCATTTCCAAGTAAGAAAGTTACACCTGACATTGGGAGTGTCTCAACCAACCCAACCATAACAGAACCATTAACAAAACCAGACTCTAAATTCACTCTGCACAGAGGGACAGAGAAGTAATTATTCCCTACACCTTGTAAGATTACAGTTTCATCAGAGGTATTAACATTAGAGCCTAGAACACTGGTCAGCATAAGGGATTGGCAAGCACCTGTATCACGATATATTTTAACTGATTTCCTGTCATTACTGTCCAGAGGACTGACAAAACCATCAGACAGGAAATTAGCACATGAACTCTTGAGAGTGTCACCCACGTTACTGCTCAAAAGAGGAGCTCCATCATGAGAATTTAAGTTACCCCTCAAAGCAGGTTCAGTTAACTCAGTTAAAGAATTCAGGGAACTCTCAAGAGTGGACACTAGACCAATAGACTGAATATTTAAAGACTCCTTTTTGTTCACATCACGCTGTCTCCTGAAACATCTCTCCGTAGTATGACCAAGCTTACTACAGTAAGTACATTTACTTTTCTGAAATCTAGAGGTGAAGCTGGTATTTACTTCCTGAGAAACATCATCTTTATTTTCTTTCCTGTTACCTGTACTCTGAGTAGAGGCAACGTACTTACTCTCAGCTTTCCCTTTTTCTCTAGAATATCTCTTGTGAGTGAGAACATACTCATCAGCTAAAACTGCAGCATCAGACAAATTATCTATTCTTTTCTCATCAAGATATAGGCTTACATCTTTACTAATACACCTTTTGAAATCCTCCAGCAAAATCATCTGCTTAAATTTACCAAAATCAGAATCCACATTCTTAGAATTTAACCACTGCTCTAACAGATCTTCTTTGATTTTTGCATACTCAACATGGGATTGCTTATCTTGCTTGTAAGTTGTCCTAAATTTTACTCTATAAGCTTCAGGAACAAGCTCATAGGCCTTAAGAATCAAGCTCTTAACTACATCATAATTATCAGACTGATCCTGAGGCAAAGATGCATAAGTTACTTGAGCTTTACCGGTGAGAACAGTTTGAAGGAGTACTGGCCAATACTCCTTAGGCCAATTAAAACCTGTAGCTACCCTCTCAAACAACTGAAAATACTTTGTTAAATCAGATTCATTAAAAGGAGGGACAAGTTTAACATTTTTAGCCACATCAAAATCATCAGAGCTAGATGATCCAGTTCCACCTTGTTTCATGCGATACTCATGGTCTGCCTGAATCCTAGCAATTTCAACTTGTGCCTCAGCCTCTTTAGAACGGGCCTGAAATTCAGCTTCCTTCACACGAGCCTCCTGCAGGGCTAGCTGTAACTTAGCTAATTCAATCTGCGTTTGCTCATTTGGAGGAGTTACATTAAACAAGCTTTCATTAATCATGGCAACAATTTGATCTTTAGACTGATGAGAGCGAACAACAAATCCCAATTGTTGAGCAACAATCTTAAGTTCATTCTTTGTTCTGTTTTCTATATCACACACTGTTTGCACATTTGACAAAAAATCCCTGGCTTCATCAAGTGTAGAAATAGTAGCCATCATGAATATATCACAGTCACAAAATATCAAAGCAATATCCTTATGATAATATCCTGAATATCCTGATATGAGGTCGCCAAATTTATGTTACGGAACAGAGAAAGATAATGTACACTTTAAGTGAGAAAACTAAAAATCACCACTGTCCCGTAAAGTTCCAGGTTCAAAACAAAAGAGTTAGGTAAAATTACAAGTTAAAGTTTAATGCACAAACTAACAACTAAACATTCAGGACTCATAAGGATAATGTAATGGCAAAAACAGGTTAAATATATGGTTAACTGCAATAGCCTCTATTAACACGAAATTAGCAAGAGTAAATTTATCTAAGTCAGCCCTGATAAAATGAGATACCAGATAATACTCAGTGAATGCCAGATAAATAATTACAGATACAAACTATTATCAAAAATGACTGACATAAAGAACCCCACACGAATTACAAAAACTTCACTAGGCCTACAAATTAAACTTACGCTATACAGTACAAGAAAAAATGCAACAACAGTTATACTCAAATTACACACAGCTGCTAGATGGTTGGAGATTTCTTGAGCACTCACAATAATAATATCTGTACAGGGGAGGACAGAGATGTGAACAAAATGAGGAGCAGATCTAAGTGGCAATGATGCAGAGACTGAGCTCATTATATAGGGGCCAGCAGAGCTTGATACAACTTGTAATAAGGACGCGCAAATGAAGCGATGGGGACAAACGATCGACAATCCCGCACTGAATAACAGAAAGGACGACTTACTCTACTATAACGGTAGAAGGGGGTGACTGAGGCAGAACACGCTCGTGATCAAACATGCAGCAACTGTGCGTTAAAATTACACAAAGGATGATGAAATCATAGGCTATGTAACAGAAGACTAATGGTTACTGAATAGCAACAGAAACGCTTCGTTATCCCTGTTATGTGTGTCCATCACAGAAAGTGGCATCATATGACAGATGACGGAACATGCACATGGATTGATCAATAGATAGATAGGCAGATAGATATATTGATAAATAGATGGATTAGATAGCTTGACACAGAAAGATACCTGGATTGCTCTCTCTCCCTCTCTCTCTCTATGTACTGTATGTATTTTCATAGAGAGAGAGAGAGAGAGAGAGAGAGAGAGAGAGAGATGAATATAGGCGGATAAGTGGACACATACAGATAGGTAAGCAGACAGACAGACAGACAGATAGATAGACAAATAGACAGATAGATACGTAAATCGACTGATAGATAGATGGATAGTTAGATCATTTGATCGACAGATAGACAGATAAACTGAGTCCGTGGTTGAACGATCATTACATAAATAGATCGATATATGTATAGATAGATAGAGACACATTGCTTAATTGATAGACAAACAGGCAGAGACACATACACTGACAGATGCACAATGTAAGTTGAAAAAGTGGGTGGAAGGGAAAGGACAGAAGACAAAACTAGTTATGTTCTCCAGTCTGGTGCAGCCTCTAAGGATGCTGTCAGTGTAGTGAGAAGCGTTGTAGCAACAAAGGATTTAGCCCATTCACTGCCTGCGATGTTTTAGTTCACCCCTAAAGTCTTGTGTTGCATCTGGCCACTGAGCTCTATAGTATGGAGGGGCTCTCTCAGCAGCGTGGGTGTGACTCTGGCCGCCACATTGAAACACCCACACTCGTCGTCTCCAGCATGGTATTGCAATTGGAACACTGTTCTTGACTTGCTGTTTCTGTTTCGCTGTTGCTTACTTAAGCTGAGCAGTGGACCATGGCACTATATTTTAGCTGCCCGGTGGACCATGGCACTATACGAGTATTTTCCGAATTCATTGGCTGATTTCAGAAAGGCGCGGGCGTCGGGTGTAATGCAAAAACATCATCAACGCCGCCCTGTGTACCTGGCGGCGGGCACGCAAATTACGCGACACTACCCCTGAGAAAGACTCTACGTATTATAGAGCTCAGTGCATCTGGCACGCAGTATATTCTACCTGGGGTAGTTTACTTAAATCACTTTTATTGTAGCCATCATATCTCAGGAACTCTTCCACCAACGACATACAATAAAGAATCATAATGCTCGTTAATCCTTCGTCTCTCCACTGCAATTATTCCCACGTCTCTATGTAGGGCTGTTGTGAAGCGGAGAGGTGACGAAGAGGGATAACTTTTAGGGTAATAGCCAGGTGGTATTCAAAGGAGCAAGCAAGGCTGTGGCTAGAGCAGGCTGCCTTGCCAGAACGGGACCGCCCTATTGTCGCTCCTCTCTGTCTCGCAAAACTTCTTCACTCTTCTTCACAAGCCTCTGCCACTGCCATCGGAATGAATCACCACCCCGTACATGCGGCTCGCTTCATAGCCCAGTTCTCTTTCCAGCCATACCAGACTGACTCTGCCCCACAGTGTATGGGAGAGGGAAATACCAAGGTTTATATACTAATCACTTGCTGCACTTGTATAAACAATAATTAGTGTAGAGTACTTGCACGGACAGATCTCTTCCTCTACATTCTTTCTCTGTGCTTTCTATCTAATAACTTACGATTATTTTATTTAACTTTTTTTTTAATTCTTACTTCACTAAATGAAAGTCACACGGTACTTTCTCAATTACTTACGTTCCTGAATGATTCCTGTGGTAATAATGCATATTTCAATATTGTCCCATTCCAATCTTAGCGCTTAAATATATAAATTTTTCCCAGTCAATTTGTTAAGAAAATGGCACAGAAATAATCATTATCGTGTGCCTATAAATGGTATCCGCCAAGACAAAAAGAAAGAAATATATTATCGAAAACTTACCTGCCAATTTTCTCCTTTAATCCAAAAGATGTACCGCATCGACCTAATGCCGTTCCTTAAAAGTCCACTAATCTTACAACAAAAGCCTGAATTAATTTTGGAAGCCTAGGTCCCTCTCTCTCTCTCTCTCTCTCTCTCTCTCTGAATCCTCCTTCCCATTTTTTCTTGTAAAAAATCCAAAAGTTTAAGTTCAGTGTGGCAGGAAAGATTTGGAGCTGGAGAATTAGGAGGAAGAGGAGGAGGAGGAAGAGGAAGAGGTCAAAGAAGGGATGAAGAACGAATAGAGGAGAGGAGGGAAGGACGAAACGTGAAGGAAGGATTAAAGAAGGTAGAGAAGGAAAGGATGGGAGGAAGGTTGGGAAGCGGACTGGGAAAGCATGATGGATGAACAGACAGGATGTGGTGGAGTGATAGGGTAGGTGTACAGGCAGGCCAGGTAAGGCCAATGGCGCAGTGACACGAGACAACACACTGCATGTATGAATGTAATGCGGTGGAGGCGCGTTTGTATTACAGTCTACCTGCACAAAGTCTGAGACTGGAAACCCAGACTGTGACTGAGATTTCGGGAGGATTCTCAGTGACATATAAGCTTATCCTCTACAATCCATTTTCCTTTAGTCGATCAGGAGGCAGTTGAGCGACGTTTATGCTGCCTACCACCCCGTTATATTGGTGCCACCAAATGAAGGCGTCCATTTCCAGCATCTCAGGCAAACCCTAACTGAAAAAAACATCAGGGGAAATGTAGAGACAGCGACTCCTCTGGTTAAATTTCAAGGGCGTCTCCCTCCTTTTTTTTTTTTTTTTTTTATGTGTCCTACTCTAGGCAAAGGCTTCATGGCCTATTTCTCGGAGGCAGTGACCTATCCCAAGGCCCAGTAGTCCTCCTACACCTCCTCATGTCACCACTTCGGCGCTAACACCCACCATCCATATTGAATACATGCTAGGGCTGTCTCATACAGGATTGGTGTATTGGTATTAGCGGGGGTATTTTACGACATGTCGGCGGGTCATCTGGTAGATCAGGCAAGTCTGCTTTTAGGAAATTCAAATCCTTAAACTGTTCCCTGCCCCAGCCGGGATTCGATCCTGGGTCCATTAGGACCGCAGGCCGCCTCTCTACCGATTCAGCCACCGCCTCCCCTGCAGGATGTGGTTCAATTCCCTGCGTTGTGTCTGGGATGATGTTCCTCTTAGTACTACCCTCACCGAGGTACTACGTCTTAGTACACAAGGGCATACATTTCTAACGGTAGTTTCCATCAAACTGTAGAGGCGGGTGTTGTAGAATATGAACAGTGTTTGATGGACGGGACAGTGTGTAGTGCAGAACATACTTTCTCTGCCTCTCATCATCATTATATGCTTCTCACTTTCAGAACAATATTCTCATCGACCAAAAACACATCCTAACATTCTCCTTGTTGGTCTGCTTCTGTAAAAGATGTATTAAAATAATACGTTTTCATGCAATCTCTGTTAAAATAAAAAGATATAAAAAACCATACGCAAGAATAATGCAGTATAGTAAGGTAAAATAAATCATTAAGGAAGATGTGCTAGAAAACCTCCTAATTGATGAGAATACTGTCCTAAAATAATTTCTCTTCTCTCTCGTCACCCTCTCCCCAACTCTCAAGCTCTCTTAAAAGTCCAACGCGAGGGAAGGGGAGGAGCGGAAGCACTAACATGGCTGAACACATTACTAATTAAGCACAACCACTCGTGCTTGAATTGCATTTGTTTCAGTCTGGCAGTGTGAAACAGTGAAAATCAAGTCAATATTCAAAGTCGGTAACATAAAAATATTACCAGCACAATAGCCTATAGTTCTATAACCTTAACGTGGCCCAAACGTTGCTCAGTTTGATGCATACAGTATATCACGTAGCACAGTTGCAGGAAAAACAGTGCAACGGCTATATATAATTTTCATGCACTTCTTCGTGACCAACATTATAATTCCGTGTTAATATATGGTTACAACTTAACATTCAAGATGGAGATTATAATTTTATGCCAATTTAAAGTGAAAAGAGTTTAGTTCTGTTACATCCATTTTTATAAGTCTTTTAGGGCATGTTTGTCCCATTCAGAGCAACGCAAATATTCTTTTCCAAACTCAGTCCAGTCCATTTTGGTCTATGAACGCCATCAGTCAGCTAATGCATTTTTTTTTTCTTGCTACCTCCAGACGATTTCATTTCCAGTGAAGGGGTTAATGGAAGCTACGTTTAACCTCTCTAGGTCAAAACTGTATGCTAAGGTAAATATAATCATGCAGAGAGAAGAATAACACATTAGATATAAACACACCATGGAAGTGAAGGCATCAAGTCTTATTCAGTCCATACAGGTCGTCTAATGTCCGTGAAATCCTTAACGTTTCATTCAGCATGTGTTGGAAATCATACACTTCCGTCTTCGGGCTAACAGAATAATAATACAGTAAGTAAATTAACTGTGTTGTGTCAGTGTTTCCCTCGTGCTTCAGTGGAAGTATGTGGAGTATCGGGGGTCAGAATTACACACATGTTGCCACTCGCCTTAAAAATCATACAAAATGTGGTTACTTCGAGCAACAGTACAGGTACCATAATATACAAACAGAAATGCTTTCCCTCTTACTGCATGGGAAATGTTTGAAATGATTGAGGTCAGTTCACATTTCTTATCACTGGCATCACTGAAAGATGATGATAATAATAATAATAACAATAATAACAATAGTAATAGTAATAATAATAATAATAATAATAATAATAATAATAATAATAATGATGATAATAATAATAATAATGATAATAATAATAATAATAATAATGATAATAATACAAAAATAAAGGTGAGCAAAGTGAGTGCAAGAATTATCGTGGCATAAGCTTACTGATTGTGGTAGAGAATGTATATGGAAGAATTATTATAAAGTAAGAGAGATATCAGAAGTCCTAGTGAGTGATGAACATGGTGGCTTTAGGAGTGGCAGAGGATGTGTGGACCAAATATTTGCAGTGAGACAGATAGTAGAGAAGGCTTGTGAGAAGGGCCATAAGGTGTTTATGCCATTCATGGATCTGGAAAAAGCATACGACAAAGTGGACAGAGAAGGATTGTGGAAAGTTTTGCGCATGTACGCTGTAGAGGGTAAGCTGCTAGGTGCCGTCAAGAGTTTTTATGATGGTAGTGAAGCATGTGTAAGGGTTAATGGGCATCTAAGTGAATGGTTCACGATCAGCGTAGGCGTGCGACAAGGTTGTGTGATGTCCCCATGGTTGTTCAATATATATATATGGATGGGGTGATGAGAGAAGTAAAAACACGAGTAATGGAGAGAGGGATGGCCCTGGTAATGAATGGTGATGGATGGAATATCTCAAATTTGTTGTATGCTGATGATGCAGTGCTGCTTGCAAGTACCGGAGAAGAACTTGGTAGGCTAGTGCAGTGTTTTGCTGATTTCTGTAAGCGTCGTTCCTTGAGAGTAAATGTAGAAAAGAGTAAAGTAATGGTTATTGAGAGAGAAGGTGACTCCCAGTGCAATGTAACAGTGACTGGAATTGGTGAGAGAGTTCAAATACCTGGGTAGAGTGATAGAAAAGAGAGGAAAATGTGCAAAAGAAGTTGAAAGTAGAGTGACACAAGGAAGAAACGTAGTTGGTGCAATGAAGGCCTTGATAAGAAACAGAGGCTTGAGTGTTGCAGCTGCACGAGGCTTACATGAAAGAGTGTTAGTGCCAACTTTAACATATGGATGTGAGACTATGGTGTGGCATGAAAATGAAAAGTCAAGAGTAATAGCAGTGGAGATAGGACTGCTGAGAAATGTATGTGGAGTAGAGAGGGTGGATAGGATACGAAATAATGTGATTCGTGGAAGATGCAGAGTGAGGAAGTCGGTGGACACCAGAATTGAAGAGAGTGTACTGAGATGGTATGGTCATGTGGAGAAAATGGATAACAATAGAGTGGTGGAAAAGGTATATCTGAGCGAATTCGGAGGGAGGAGGCGAGGTAGGCCAAGGAGAGAATGGAGAGATATGGTGGATGAATGTGTGATGAAGAGAGGTTTGGAAGGCGGTGAGGCTAGGGAACTGACAGGAGATCGAGCTGGCTGCATGAATTTTGTGAGAAGTGCATGATCAGGGATTTTTGGCACCCCTTTTTAACTTGGCAGCGTCTGGATTGGCTCTGTCAGATACGATTATGTGAAACTACAGAACGTGGTGAATGTTTTTGGCGTATCCAATAGAGCCAGGATTCCGGGGGCTTGAATGATGAGTGAATGGAAGTGTGACCCATTGGATTGGTCAATTTTGGGCTGCCTGGACATTGCTATTCCTCACCCTGCCCTAGGGTGGGAAAGGAGGTCCGGATGATGATGATGATGATGATGATGATGATAATAATAATAATAACAGTAGCAGTAGTAGTAGTAACAGTAACAGTAGTAGTAGTGGTAATAGTAGTAGTAGTAGTAGTAGTAGTAGTAGTAGTAGTAGTGGTAGTAGTAGTAGTAGCAGCAGCAGCAGTATTCATACTACTACTACTACTAATAATAATAATAATAATAAAATAATAATAATAATAATAATAATGATAATAATAATAATAAAATAATAATAATAATAATAATAATAATAATAATAATAATAATAATAACAGTAGCTGTAGTAGTAGTAACAGCAGTAGTAGTAGCAGTAGCAGCAGCAGTAGTAGTAGTAATAGTAGTAGTAGTAGTAGTAGTAGTAGTAGCAGCAGCAGCAGTATTCATAATAATAATAATAATAATAATAATAATAATAATAATAATAAAAATAAAATAATAATAATAATAATAATGATAATAATAATAATAATAATAATAATAATAATGATAATAATAACAGTAGCAGTAGTAGTAGTAACACTACTACTACTACTAGTAGTAGTAGTAGTAATAGTGTAATAATAGTATGAGTAGCAGTAGTTGTAGCAGAAGTAGGAGTAGTAGTAGTAGTAGCAGTAGAAGTAATAATAGTATTCTTACTAATACTAATACTAATACTAATAATAGTAATGATGATGATGATGATGACAGGGTATCTTTATCTCACATTTCTTGCAAATTGCAGCACGAGTCGCGTAAAGTAAAAAAGTGAGGCTGGATTGTGTGCTGGTTTCGGTGCCGTGAACAGTTCAAGTGGAAGAAATGTACCCATAAAGGAAGTTTTTATTAACCCCTTTAATGCAATGACGTAATATTTAGGTTATTCTGACTGATTCAAGATGAAAGTATTCATCTTGGGAAGAACTTCCCTTAGTGAAAGGGTTAATGAAACCTGTATATCGCAATGGCAGCTCCAAAGTTGTTCCAGAACTACGTGTTATCGTTAGGAAGTCAGAAGAAAAATAAACATGTCATACAATAGGTCTGAAGTGGTTACGATGTCTTCAAACAAACGATAACGTACAATTATTCCGCAGTCTTAACTTCTTTTCTGGACCATCGATTCTCGTGGCAGCCAATAATAACTGTACACTGCCTCCGGCACTACCAAGACACTCTTTCTCACTTTTTATTTTTTTTCATTTCAGTGTTTCGTACTACTTTCTTCTTTCTCTTTCCTCGTTTGTGGATCCTGTCTCACCCGATGCTTGGACGGTATGAAGAATCAGGATATGATGACGATGCGTCTGGTGACGATGAGTATGATGAGGATTACAGTGATGAGGATCAAGATGACGAATATGATGATTTCACTGAAGCAGTTCGTATCAAATGGCCGTTACTTATTTATTCGGATAGCACATCAACCCCTTCTCACCGAGTTTGTCTTTTTATTACAGTATATTCTTACTACCACACACACACACACACACACACACACACACACACCATCAAGCTCCCAAAAATTTGAGGAAAATCCATACTGAAAAATTATATAGATGACTCTGGTCTCCCTGTGCATCACTCCAAAATAATAACCTAATTTGTAAAAAATATGACATTTATTATGGCACTTGTCAGGCAAGATATGTGTGCTAAATTAGTAGTCAAAGCACAGAATTGTAATTACTTCTGAATATCATTACATAGACCCTTTCAGTACTATGGCGTCTATTTATTTATTTGTTTTTCATTAGCTGAGTGGGGACGACCACCTTCACTCAATCGATCCATAGCAGGGTAGCTAGAGTTAAAGGTAGATCCATGGCCTGCGGGGCAGTGAGGACAGTTTTCAGCAATGAATGGCACTGGCGTCGATTCTTTGCTGCTGTGTGACGGGAAGGCAGGAGGTGGTCAGAAATGTAAACAAACGTCTAACTTCCTTGAGCCATAGCTACCTTCAGGTGACTTTACACTGAATGACAGAACAAAAAGTTTTCTGTAACCAAGGAAGCCATTTACTACGCCGAGTAATTACCATATCACCACTTGGACGCCTAGTGTGCTCTCGGGCTAGAGCCGGGTGGGGTTTGTAAGGATTTGTACCCCGAGGATGACTGGGGGTTTAATGCACACATAATACCATTCAGTGGGTGAACTTGGCTGGTCACATTACAATCTCTTCTGAACGTCTCATTCTCTTATGTCTTCTGTCCATTTGCCAACATTTATCTAATCTCAAGTCTCCACTTCTCTCCACTCTCTGTTTACCTCTCCTTTCTAATCTGTACTACATATCACTCCCTTCACTCCATTACGCCTCATTCAGTCCTTTGCCTTCCATTCTCGGCCACCCATTCACCCAGACGATCATCGCCTCCATGAATGTTCATGATTTATGACCTGACTCAAACCTTGACCACGTTGATATACAAGGTGATGCCAGTCAACTCTCTCTCTCTCTCTCTCTCTCTCTCTCTCTCTCTCTCTCTCTCTCTCTCTCTCTCTCTCATGTATGTATGTATGTATACATATATGATTGTATGCATGTGTGTATGTGTTATTTTATGTGTCCAACTCTGAGCATAGGCTTCAAAACCCTTTCATTAGGCCAGTAGTCCTCCTACATACTACACACCTCCACAAGTCACAACCTCGGCTCCAACACTCACCGTCCATTTTGAATAGTAGTACATGCCAGGGCTGCCTCATACAGCACTGGTGTATTGGTGTTAGCAGGGGCATTTTCACGACATGTCGGCTAGATCAGCAAAGTCTGTATTAATGAAATTAACATTCTTAAACTGTACTCTGCTCCAGCCGGGATTCAAACCTGAGTCCATTAGGACTGCACGCCACATCTCTACCGATTCGGTATGGGTGGATGGATGGACAAATGTATCCATATATCTCTGTGTCTGGTTTGCTTGTGTGTTCCTGTAGTGACCTATCCTGGTACTTGTGTGAACAGAGTAACACTACTGTATGTATCCACTAATATTAACGCCTGACCACCTCACTGGGATCGTTGGGTCTGTGTGATATTTGTATCTTTATAACTCTCTCATCATACCATCATCCCTCCTTGGTATTTTGCCTTCAATTCTCCTTTATTTAACTCTGTTTTCTCTTATTATCCTCCTTCATCTCCGGACCTCTCCTTGTAGTCAACTAAGAATATGGGATTTGTTATACTTCATTTACTTGATCGTTTTAGTCTCCAGTTATCGCTAACCTAGAGTGAGAGAGAGAGACAGAAAGAGAGAGAGAGAGAGAGAGAGAGAGAGAGAGAGAGAGAGAGAGAGAGAGAGAGAGAGAGACTCATCTCTGCTACACACACACACACACACACACACACGCCGACCCTCACCCTACTTAAGCTGCTACGTTTTTCCCTCCGTCAATGACGTGGTCAACATCAGAGCCTGACTTTAATTAAGACAGCTGGTGAGGAGGGGAGGAAAGAGAGAGGGAGAGAGTAACGAGGTGAAGTTACCTTTACAATATTTGGTCTCAGCAAGAGGGATGATTGATAAAGTAGGAAAGGCTGGAGTATTTTCATTATGCATTACCATAAAATGTGATAACCAGTATCATATTAACCCTTTCTGACCGTACAGGCCTAAGGTTAGTCGTTGTCCTGAACGGTTAAGGGTAACCTATGCTTCTGACAGCGTTTTATATTACAGAAAAAACATCTGTTCTCATCTTGGACACGAAAAGGAGGACGCGAAAGTATAGAAACAAAAAACAAAAAAATACATAGTTGTACTGGAAAATATAGCACGGACAGGAGCAGGCTCACCACCGGATCTGATAAATAACGCAGAAATATGTGGACGATCCCAGTTCACCCTGGGTCCATTACTTCTGGCTTCCTACCCCTCTCATAATGTAGCTTTGTTTGTGCTGGATGAACAAGGCATGAAAATGTTTGCTTTGTCCTTGCTGAGAAAATCCTTCTTTCAGCACAGATCTGACCGTTGGTGTATTTGTTGGACGTACAGGATGCCTTCATATCGTGACGTCTTGCCAGCCCAGCTTTAATGGGTGTAAATTGAAACTCTTCCCGATGGAAATAGAAATATGGTTATTTTCTTCTGATTTCGCCAAAGTTTCAGCGATATTTCGGATGTAGCTATATTACAGCGATATTTTGCATACACTCCTCCCTTACCTCTCCATATTTTGGTAAAGCATGAATTTACATTTTTTGTTTACAATAACTCGCATGTGACTGCAGTTGTGCTTGAACTGCGATATAAGGTTAGGTTATCAGAGGATAAGTTTACTGATTTTATTTTATTTTTTTTACCCTCCAGCTGCCATTACAAGGTGAGTACGTCTTCCTCACTGATATGGCAATTGAATTTATAGTATGGGTCAAAGCGCTACAACAAGTTACTTTGAACAATGTGCTTAAGACTATGGTCAGTTTGTTTTCATCTAGCAGAATTGGGCCACACCCTCAACACAGACTCAAACCCGTGGTTGCATGGACTTCAGTGTGCCTTTAGTCTGAGATAGAAATTAGTGACCTTGGTTACTAATGAAATTTATTTTTCAGTCCAACTAAATCTCGACTCCAGCTAAAGTGAAAAGGGGTAAAGGATCAATATCAGTCATGTGTAAACTTGGTATAGTAATTATGCGGCAATGTCGATTTTTGGTGCAAATGGCAACATTATGGCAGTTATGACTCTTACGATTTACTATCGCCTGCTTATAGCAAGGAGAGGCGATAGTTTTCGTCGACGTGTGTGTGTGTGTGTGTGTGTGTGTGTGTGTGTATTGTGAGATATGGTCCCGTAGATTTACTATGAGGATTTCATATAATCTTAAGAAAAACTCGGTCTTCCCAGCACGATGGCTTACTGAAGTGGCCCAGATGTTACCTGTACAGAGTGTGGCTATTCTCTGCCTTCCCATACAGTCTTCAAAGCTAGAGCTAAAGAATACTGTAGGAGTGGTGTTGAATGCCACCTTCAACCGTGTACAGAAAGGTTCTGCTGTTGTCAGTCCTGACTCTCAGATGGGTCAGTACGAAGAATTCGATTGCTCACTCTCACCTAGGTAAGTAGGTTGGTAGGTGTGTAGCTTGGTGGGTAGGTAGGTAAGTAGGTGGGTAGGTAGGTAAGGAGATGGCTAGGTTAGTTGCTTTTTAATCTCACATTTTCTCTCCCCTTACATATGAAGCAAATATCTTCCTATATTTTTTACTGATATAGAGATTAACGGGAGATAATTTAAATAGGACAGTAGAATACACTGATATAAGTGAATGATAAGAATAACATATGATAATACATTAAGTTAATAATAAGAGTATACTAGTCAACTGGGAATAATATCTACTACTTCTATATAAGGTACGCACACAGAAACAACATTAATATTATAAGTGAGTGGCAGGATAATTATAGGATAATACATAACACTGATAATAAAGTATACTGGTTAACAAGGAAAATATCTACCTAGTTTAATGTACATACACAAGAGAATGACATCATATTGATATATGTTACAGTGATGAATAATGGAATTACATAACAGCTGGTTATACTGGAATTACAACAGCATCGCGACAAAATATGGTCTGGCAACAACTAAACAATGTTCACACAATTAATTGGGTGTCCACACGTTTTCACACAAATGAGCACCGTATAATATGGGTGGCTCGTCCCTTTTATCATAAGTTCACTGAATTTTCTCCCCTCTCGTATCAGGTTGCATGTTCGTCTCACTTTCACACTGAACAACTTTCACTGTATTCATTTCTAACAAGTTTCACAGTTTTTGTTATTTCATGTCGCAACTTAATTTCATGGAGTCAATTTACTATACTTTTAACACAGCAATGAAAAAAAAAAAAAATGACTATGAATAAAAATGCTGGCAGAGTGAATGTAATAAGAGGATTTACATATAATATGAAGTATCAAAAAAGTGGTGAAGGAAGTGATATAGTTGGATTATAATATTCTTACAAGGAACAGCTGTGATGCGGAAGATATTAAAAGGAAGCACAGGACAAGGACGAAGGTTAGATCTGCGTACAAACATGAATGTAAGAGATCAAGCGGGACATATGGTCGTGAGAAGGATAAAGGATTTTATAGTTCAAGAATGCAGTATAAAGAGTGTCACTGCGAGGTAGAGGGAAAGGAATCAGTCGGAAAAGATGAAACTGACTACAAAACGAACAGGAATTTAATAGTAGCGGAAAAGTGGGTAGTTTCTAGTATAGGATAGTACAAACTTGAGAATAAATAGAATTTAGAGCGAGCCCATTAAGCGAAGATCTGACACTGGGACAAGGTCCATGGTAACATATCAATTGATAAATTCTCGACTTGCAACATAAATTGTTGGAATGTGATGTACAATATTTCTATAAGAACAGTGATCTTATCATTAAGATATTGTATTCAAAACTTTGTACAACTGCATATCTATTTCATTCCTATATGTAACAATACTACCTAGTAACAAAAACGAAATAATATACGTATGAGTACTAGCTGGTAACTGTGATGTAATAATATACGTCATTATTTTACCTCTTCACAGGGATGCACTAATATACGGAATAATACTACCTAGTAAAAGGGATGTAATAATATATGAAATAATACTACCTATCATCCAGAAATGAATAATGGACACCTGGTGCTAATAAAGGTTGTCTATTCTCTCCACAACAGCTTACTTATAAAAGAAATCCCGATTAATGTTCCAAACAGCTAAGTGATCCTGACAGGTGAAAGAACAAACACCAACAACAGTAGGGCGGTTTGCTGGGCAAAGCTTTTGTCTGTACTCATTGACATGCTGAGTAGGTGGTGATGAAGGGGTAGCAAGGGTAGAAGGAGGAGGTGGAGAAGAGGAAGAAGAAGAAGAAAAAGGAGGAGTATCATTTTCCTGATGTTCCTCCAGCTCGAAGTACCTAGGAGTTCCCTTAAGATCGTCTGCTTGAACCCACTTACTGTCAGATGACAAGTCCTTAATCTCATACAGTATTTGTTACTGTTACAAGATATCACGCTGTGTAGGAACG
Source organism: Coenobita brevimanus (assembly GCF_032717465.1). Taxonomy (NCBI): domain Eukaryota; kingdom Metazoa; phylum Arthropoda; class Malacostraca; order Decapoda; family Coenobitidae; genus Coenobita; species Coenobita brevimanus. The sequence goes on from NC_137062.1 coordinate 24,060,490, forward strand.
TAAATTTATCATGTAACTTAGAACTGCGTGTACATGAACGAACGATTACGAAGTCCCCAACGTTAATGCTGATATGTGATGCAGAATTATGCTGGAGTTGTATTATATCCTCTTTAGATAAGTCCAGATTAGCCTTTTCATACTGATGTATTTTCTAGAGGCCTGTCATTTTCACTGTCACGCAATCATCCAAATTGTAGAGTGGACTAGGTTTCAATAATAGCATTGAACAGGGCATTTTTTCTTTTTTTCAAATCCATATAAGACACAGAATGGAATTACGCCATTGGATGTATTGATGGAACTATTGATTGAGGCCGTAACTTGGGGTATTCAACTCCTCCCAACATGTGCTTTGAGAACCTAAGTATCTCAAGCACTCCAACACCTTACGATTTTGCTTTTTAAGAAGTCCATTGGAAGCCGGAAGGTTGGGCATGACTAAACATTTACTGATGTTTTAACGCTTACAGGTCTCAACAGGAAGACTTTTGTTAAACTCTCAGCCATTACCGGTGACAACAGTGCATGATGTTGTCACTGGACAAATGATGTGATCAGTGAAGGCGCGCGTAATACTCTTAGCAGTCTTGTCTTGGAGAGCTACGAGAACACAGTAGCGTGAGAAATGATCAGCTGCCAGAAACAAATACTCTGCACCAGACTTCGTAAGAGGCAATTTAAGGAGATGAATAAAAATAGTTTCTCACGGATGTGATAGAACTGGATGTAACAAAAGTGGTGCAGGTAATCCGGTTGACCCTTTATGACGATTGCAGGGAACACAGGAATCACTGTGAACATTGATGTCATTACGCACGGTAGGCCAATAAAATGAAAGACATACTTGTCTAAAACACCGATCCTTTTCAGGATGGGATGCATGAGGTGTGTTATGGATGATGTGGTGTACTACAAGTATTAAATCTGTGGGAACAACAAGCTTGTGTACCTCTCTATTAGGTATGTCCCTCCCGGTAAGGGATGTCCTCCTATACAAAATATCATTGTCCAACATTACATCATCTACTGGCACTGGCAGAGTAGGAAAGGTTGAAGTGTCTCCCGATTCACGGAAAAAAAGACCATAGATCACAGAAGATCTGTGCGCTGACAATTATAAACAATATCTGAGGTTAGAGTGGTGTAAGGAACTTCATTAGGCTTATATGGTGAGACTGCCCCAGTGGCGTGACGTGAAGAATATTTCCAACTACAGGCACGTACTCAAAGATCGGGTTGAAGTGTTGGACAATAAATGACCATCGTGCTAGAAGTCCTGTACGATTTCTTACTTTGAATAAATCACAATGTGGGAGATGATCTGTTTGGATATGCACTGGATATCCGTATAGTATTATATCTCTACAATGTCTGAGAGACCAAACAACTGCTACAGTCTCCCAATCAGCAACACTGCAGTATCGTTCTGCGGCACTGAGGGTGCGACTAAAATGTGCTATTAATCGTTTCGTCTTTCCTTGATCAATTTGCATCAATACCACACCAATTCCCACCCCAGGTGCATTTGTACAAAGAGGAAAAGCTTTTATATAATCAGGGAATGCCAGTACTGGGCAATAATAAGTGCTGTTTTCAGTGTTTTAAAAGCATGAGGCTGGTCATTAGTCCAAAGAAAAGGTTCATTTTTCTAAAGTAATTTAATCAGAGGAGCGGCGATCTGTGCATAACCTTGAATAAATCTAAGACATTAGCCACTCAGTCCAAGGAAACTCCTTACATCATCAGTACTGGTAGGTTCTGAGAAATAAGAAACTGCCTTAATTTGCACGTCTGAAGTATGTATTCCTTCAGCGTCAACCCCATGTCCGAGAAATTTAATTCTCTTACGTAGAAAATTGCATGAATTGAGCATAACCTTTAGACCTGCCATTTGGAGGCGATCAAAAACTTGCTGTAGTTTGGCAAAATGTTCAGGGATTGACATACTACAAAGATGTCATCTAGATAAGCATAAAGAGAACGACCGATCATACCATTGAATACATAATACATAAGCCTCATTAACACTGACGGAGCATTTCTAAGAACAAAGGGAAGCCTTATGAGATGATAATGGCCAGAAGGGGTACTGTATGCATTTATGGAGACAACTCTTCCATTTCTCCTTGCCAGTAGCCACTGAGTAAGTCGAGGGAAGTGAAAACAATGTTATTCTAGCCAAGTGATTCCAGTTTATCTGTTAAGACTGGTAATGGGCATTGATCGGGTACCCTGACAGTTTACTTTACGACAGTCAACTACGGGTGTAAATTCACATCCCTTCTTGGGGACAAGGAAAAGCTGACTTACGGACTGACGGAGTGTTCAGTGATGTCCTGATGCAGCATATCCCCGTACTATCTCGTCAGATTCTTTTCCTAAGCTATAGGGTAATCTATATGCCGGGACATAAAGTGGTTGAGTATCGGGAATCAAATAAATGTACATAATCAAACTTGTCTCCTTCATAGGTTCACCAGATGAGGCAACAACATCTCTATGGGAGTGTAAAAGTTTAATAAATTGTTCTTTACATAGAGAGAGAGAGAGAGAGAGAGAGAGAGAGAGAGAGAGAGAGAGAGAGAGAAGTCGCTCGGATTTACTTGAAAGGTGAGATCAGCTGAAGGAGTCGTAGCAGAATCCGTAGAATTTTTAATGGTATCTATACCAGGCAAATTATCATCATCCTTAGCAGTAAGTTAATGGTATGTCCTGGCACACCTTTACAGTCGATGAGTACACCAGGAAATCGCAAATCTGTGTACCGCTTTTAAGATCAAGTGGGTCATTTGTAACACTTGATAAGTAACAATAACACAAATTATTCTCCAAAACGAACACAATGCTGACTCGTATGTTAAACCATTCACACAACACGTCTCAGGTACCGTTAATACATTCACTCCTTTTGCACTTACAACATGGACAGAGACTTTCGTGAATTCGTGCGGCAACAAAATTGTGCACCGTTTTGTCACTGCTCGTTTCATCTCTGGTTGTTGCAAAATGTCAGCCAGACTATTTGAGATAATTAAATGAGACCTAGATGAGTCAACCATTGTGTCACTGTTAGAGGAGGTGTCATGAGATACTGCTACTAAAATATCCTCATTGTTCTCTATTGGTGGCTGTGGAGTTACAGTAGACTGTGTGATCGAATTTACCTGTGAAAGGACAGGGTGTCGGCAATTCATGCCTGACACATAAAGTCCCTTTACTATAATACTGTAATACCACAAGCAGGTATCAGTTCAACAGAATGTTGAGCCATGGTGTCAATACCAATCAAAACATCTGCAGGAAACCGGAGTTTGAGTAGGGCATAAAATTCAGCTGTGAAAGACTTTGTTAAGTCATAGAGTTGTGTTTCATGAGTTACCTTGCCCTTCACATAAAATTCTGAGCAGTAAACACCACAGAGACGAATGTCAGACAGCTCAAGGCTCCAAACCTGTTTGTTCCTTCCTTCAACACTGTTTAGGGAGGACTCAGATTCTAGTTTCACCATAGACCCAGAGTCCATAATATAATGATGTAGGGACTCCTTCACAATTTCATTAGATAACTACACCTAAGTGGGCTAGGGGACCAATCTGACGTATGGGGACCTCAGAGTTTTGAATCGTTATGGCGGATTCTGTTGGTTCTGGCGCGGGTTTTCCTTCTGCTGTGTATTGGCAAGGGCACGGCATTCACTAGTGGAATGATAAAGGCTTTTATGATATGTACCGTACTTATTCCTGATTGTACAGTACTTATTCCTGAATGATAGTGAAGGTGATCCACTATCACGACTATGTCCTCGTTCATCTCCTAGTCTCTTATAACAGTGAACTTCACGACAACCTGTTTGTTTACAGCACCAGCAAATAGTCTTAGTTCTGCCTGTAGATCAGGCTTGATTTTGAGAGACACTGCTTTGCAGTGCAGGTCTTGCATGTGATATGGCTTGTGAACGTGGTGTGACATTTTGTCTGGTGGGTGGACATGGGACGTGTCCTTGACCTTGTGACTGAAAGGACTGTAGTGCTGAGCTAGTAATTGGTTGAAGTGTGTGCAGGCTACAGTTTAAGAAAGTGTGATACAGAGTTTCTCTTCTACCTGTATAGCTAACATGGTTATGTCATCCCTTAGAGAAAACTGAATCTCTAAAGCTGCATCTGACTCATCTTTAGCCAAATAACATTGCAACATTATTTAGTGTTGGAGTGGTTTTTCCCTTATCATCAGTTTCCGCTCATGTACCGTTTCGTAATGCCTCTGAGATTTCCGTTCCTGTTGCCGCTGAAACTTTTGCCGCTTCTAACAGGTATTCTGTTTGGAAGGAAGGAATTTATCGTGTCTCATACTTTGCAATAATCTGAAAATGCTCATCAAACATCCTACTTTCGTTTGGCTACAATAAAATTCTTCGAATTTGTTCCAAAGGCAGTAAACTTCGCAGACAACCAACACCGAATGACTGATTCCGCTCGGGAGAAGCCAGCATTTATTCAGCTCTGAATATAGGCGATTTTAGTACCGTACTGTCTTTTGTAAGTCCTTTGTTTGTAGCTGCATACGGGACATCACCAATGAAGTCATACACGCTAAAATTGCAGGATTCATTACAGCATATTTGAGACGCAATGCATCTTCCTTTTAGTTGGGGGGGTAGGGGGAGCGGGGATTGCCATATTTAAAAAAAGTAGAAGTAGAGGGTAACTGAGAAATGTGTGATGTATTGGGGTATGATATGAAAGGAAATCAGCAGACTGAACTGTTTCTCGCGGACAAGTCTTAGTGTTTCTCAAATAAGTAAGATTATTGTGTAAGGTTTCAGTCTTGGTCAGTTTTATTTCATCTCCGGAAGTATATGAATCAACTTCATTTAAGTTAATCTTCTTAAAGTAAGAAAATGACATTCAAAAATGAATTGGAGAGAAAAAATATAAGTACCAGGAAAATATTAAGTAAGTGAATACTGAATATTTTTTTTTTTTTTACTGAAAGGAAACATTATATACAAAAACAGGTAACAAAGGAGGGTTCTTATGTAAATAATATTTAAAAATGAAGTGTTCATATGAATGAAATAGTAAAAGAAAGTTGAGAGTATGTACAATACCTTGGGGAAGTTGTTTTAAGTGCGGTAAGTTAGTCGCATAAGAGACGAGAAAGAGAGAGAAAAATATATAATTTATTACCGGTATGATTTACAAAAAAATTGAGGCACGCATGAAATTAGGTGTTCTAACCTAATTCTGGGATGCTGATTTCAGTTTCGAAATCCGTTTTCACGCATCACCTCTAGTTTTTGAGATATACATGTATACATGTATGTACATGTATACATATAGGCCTAAACCCAAAATATTCGTCAAAAATCCATTTACCGTCCTATTTTCTTGGAACTTGGTTCAAAACGCGCGCCACAACAAGGTCAAACATGTGCATTGTGCGGTTGGGAACGCCAGTAGCTTACTGGCGGTGAGAGGGGGTAGTTAGTGCTGCTCTACAATCATCCTGTAAGATGACAATTTTATATAAAGTAGCTGTTTTTTTTTTTTTATTAATAGTATAAGAATCATTTGCGCACAATTTGATAGTAAAATGAATACTGTAGCACAAAAATTATACGTCAGAAAATAAGAGAACAGTATAAACGTTTGATAAACTTTTTCTCGAGTGAATGGCGCTCGCTGCCCCTTTGTGTATTGTTCTACGGCAATTCGGCATTTGTAAATACAACCATATTATACGTTACATACAGGTTTATATTATGATTTTGTGACAGTTCACGTAACAGTATATATGGTAATTGTTTATTTGGTTTTTCAGCAGTTACATATCTCTACAATGGCTTCAGGCACTTCAAAACACCGCGGATGCGTCAACAAAGCTGATTCATTCTGCTACGTATGTGGGGATTTCACGACGGTTGCACAGCGCCGAACAATTACTACCCTCCTGAGAACTGCTTGCTTTCATTATTTTGACTGTAAAATTGGAGATCAGGACAAACCCTGGGCCCCACACATCTGTTGTAAGCCCTGTTACAATGGTCTAACTGCATGGTTTAGTGGTAAGAAAGCAGCCTTCAACTTTGCTCTTCCAATGATCTGGAGAGAACCACGAAGCCATGCAGATGATTGTTACTTTTGTCTAACAAATATTACTGGTTTCAATGTTTCAGAAAAAAAAAAAATCAAGTATCCCAACCTACCCTCAGCTATGAGACCTGTTCCCCACTCAGATGATCTCCCTGTCCCTAGACCCCCAACAGATACGGATCTTCTTCCTTCATCAGATGAGGAAATGTCCTCAGAAGAGAATTCTGCCAAGTCTGTTTCTTCTGAAGACAATGTCTCTGTTTATGGAGCAAGTGGCAGTGTGGATCACCCAGGAAGACCTGAATGACCTTGCCTGTGATTTGTACCTATCTAAGCAGTAGTCAGAGCTCCTGGCATCCCGGCTGAAGCAGTGGAACCTGGTCAAGGCAGATTTAAGGATCTGCAGTTTCAGGACACGGAACAAGGAGCCCACTTCATTCTTTGTCATGGAAAACGGGTTGTGCTACTGCAAAGATGTCTCCGGCCTATTCACCTCCCTTGGCTTCCCACACAATCCCTCGAATTGGCGTCTTTTCATAGGCTCTTCCAAGCAAAGTCTGAAGGCTGTGCTCCTGCACAATGGGAATAGATACCCCAGCATTCCCATTGGCCACTCAGTTCATTTGAAGGAGTCATATGACAATTTGGAGCTCCTTCTGGAAGCAGCACCAGCGGAGCCTCTGTGGGGACCTCAAGGTCACTGGACTCCTTATGGGTATGCAGGCAGGCCTCAAGAAATACTGCTGCTTTCTCTGTCTTTGGGACAGTCGGGCTGTGTCCAAGCACTACACGCAGAAGGTCTGGGGGTCTAGGACAACTTTCGTGCCTGGGAAATACAGTGTCCAAGAAAATCTCTGGTGGACATGAACAAGGTGCTTCTTCCCCCTTCATATCAAGCTTGCCCTTATGTAGAATTCTGTGAAAGCCATGGACAAGGATGGCGCTGCCTTCCAACACCTGTACACTCTGTTCCCAGCTCTCAGTTCTGCTAAGCTCAAGGACGGCATCTTCGTCGGACCTCAGATCCGGGAGATGCTGAAGGATGAGGTATTCGAGGAGAAGCTCACCTTGAAGGAACTGAGAGCATGGGAAACATTTAAGTCAGCCTGCCATGGCTTCCTTGGTAACACACGGGCACTAGATTACCAAGAGCGTGTCGAGAAGTTATTGCAGGCTTATCAGGATATGGGGTGCCGAATGTCTCTCAAGATTCACTTTCTCCACTCCCACCTCAACTTCTTCCCCCAGAACCTCGGAGCAGTAAGCGACGAACATGGGAAAAGGTTCCACCAAAATATTACTAAGATGGAGGGCAACTACCAATGCAAGTGGAACCCCAGCATGATGGAGGGCTTCTACTGGACGCTCCTGCGCGACATCCAGGAGGCAAAGTACACCAGATTGTCCAAAAAGAAAAACTCACTTCTGACTGTCTGTAGTACTATGATGTGTATATATGCTTATATCCAAGTAATAGTAATATTTAGTTCTGTCAGTGTTCTGTGTCGGTTTTCTTTCGTTCTGTAATATGCCATTTAATATATGAAATAAACTCATTATATTATAAATATATGAATTATAATAAAAAACGGGATATGTGAAAGCAAAAAAAAAAAAAAAAAAAAAAACTAGAGGTGATAGAGCAAAACTGTTTAGAAATATGAATTAAGCATATCAAAATTAGTCAAAAACACCTATTCAAATGCTTGCCTCAGATTTTTTATTTTTTTTAACCAATATTGGTCTGGAGATAATAGCAGGAAGTTTTTACTGAATGGTTCTCACTCACCACCTATTTATATAACATATGGCACCAGCCATGGTGTGAGCTGGTAATGATAGCTGGTGAGAGGTGAAGAGGGCGTCTTGCAGGTCACTGGGTCACTGGGGGTTTGACAGTAAGCAGAAACGTCGTCGGGATGAAGGTTTGGCGACAGACAGGCTTTTGGCGACAGGCTGGATGACAGGTTCTCTGACAGACTGGGTTGACGACAGATGGCAGACAGGCGGTTTACAGGCTACAGGATCTGACCTCACTGCCTCCACAATGTGAGGTGTGGGCCCATAGATTTACCATCAAGACTCCAGGTTGATCTTGATGACTCTATATTGCTACTGGCTGCATTACTGGGAGCTTAGATGTTACACCCATCGAGTGTAGTTGATCTCTAACTCTCATACAGTTTTTCAGGGCACAGGTAGAGTTTCTTTTGTGTTTGTTGCCCAGTGTCACGACTACATTGTTTACACATTGAACTGTCTCTCCAGCAGAATTGGCAAGAATTCAGCTGGTTTCTGCCGACTCATGAAGTCCATTCTTGTCCGATTCATGATGGATAAGCAACAAACATCCTCTCGCTTACAGGAGAAGACTAGGAAGAAGAAAAAGTAAAAGAAGAAGAAGAAAAGGAATAATGTAAAAATACAGTTGATCTCCACAGTACACGGTGAAGAACTACTACCTTCTACTGTAATATATTTCTCCATTTTAACACACTTCATTTTATATCATAATTCTCTTCCCTCTGTTTATTATTATTTTCTGTCTTTTCGCTTCAACAGACTTTACCTCTTGCTTTCTCATATGACATGCTGCATACATTTTACAACCATTTTCATATTCATAGTCGCCTTTCCCTAATTCCTTTCAGGAGAATTGCAATAAAATCACTCATAAATCTGTTTTCCTTCATTTTCATATTTGCACTTTCTCCTCGTCATCTTTGGAGTACTCTCATATCATTCCCATTTCATAATCATGCCAAATTTTATCATTCTTCCTCCGTTATCCTACATGCTTCCCAGTCTCCCTCCCTCTCTCTCTCTCTCTCTCTCTCTCTCTCTCTCTCTCCTATATCCGTAATCGTCTTTTCTTACTTCATTCTTTTTTCCTTTTCCCTTTTTGCCTTTTTATTTCGTTTTATATTCGCCTCTCCATTCTACTTTCCCTCCCATATTCTTCTGTTTATCTTGTTGCTAATCCCACTTTCTTTTATTTCATATTTTCTTCAGTAATTATCACTTCAATAATTCATTCGATTTTTTCATTCCACTTACCCTCCGTCTTCTCTTTCCTCCACTATTTTCTTTTCCCATTTCGTCGTTTCATTGTTGTTTTATTTATACCCCTTATCATTCCTTTCTCAGTGCATTATTCTTCCCTTTTTTTTCTCTCTGTCTTCTCGTTTATTTCCCATTTCTCGTTGTTTCAGAGTTCTTTCTTCTCTCATCCTCTCATCGGTTGTATTCGTTTTCCTTTATTCCTTTTTCCTCCATCAGTCATTTCAATCAGGGAGGCGTTTCCAAAAATGTTAGATTGTAGGGGTTGTAAGAGGAGAGACTTTTCAAATTGGTTTTGTCGTGGATGGCAGGACAAACATAAGGATGAGTCTGGGGTTTGATTGCAGTTTTATTCTCAAGAGGAAGTTATCTTGACAGAAGCAGTACTAAGGTGAGAGCGGTTTATGCTAGCCAACGCCGTAACCTCTACTCCTGCCATTTCCACCATGCCTTTCCTCTCTCCTATCGCGTCCTAACCCCTTCTGCCTTGTCTCTCCAATTTCCCCTGTATATGACTGGCTGGGTCATGTGTGTGGGCACGTGTGTGAGGAACTTTCTATCAGGTTTGTGGTGTGGCTTTGCATGACGTCAGATGTGCTGTGTGAGAAATTCCCTAGCCAGAATCTGCACAGCTGTTTCCTCCAGCTTCCTCGAGCTTAGGCACGACTTTCCTCAAGCTTCTATATTACTGTATATATTAACAGCATATATGTCACTAGCTATTATTTAGTATGGTATGATATTTTAGTGTCCTGACATCAAGAGACAGTTGTACCGTCGTGTTGAACCCCAGTTCTCCCGACTCACCCACCTCCCATCACCCTCCTGCACTGTATTGTGTAGCATGAGAGAGAGAGAGAGAGAGAGAGAGAGAGAGAGAGAGAGAGAGAGAGAGAGTCACTGACAACCACAATCTTCTACCAAATACAAGCTAACTTCCTCGCTGATTACTACATTCCCTTGAAGCTACGAGTCTCGCTAAGGTTCTGTGTGTGTGTGTGTGTGTGTGTGTGTGTGTGTGTGTGTGTGTGTATACACCCTCTTATCAGGAGTCTGTTTATAATTTTCATCCACAACTATCCCCAAATAACTATAATTTCTCGATCAGCCTCAAATATGCTTATTTTTTATCTACAAATGATACTTATTTTTGTCAACATTATATATATATATATATATATATATATATATATATATATATATATATATTATATATATATATATATATATATATATATATTCTATCTCATACCCCACTCTTATTACCTGTTTACAGCTCCCTTTATAAGGAGCTTACTTCATAATTCAAAATATTACAGTAATCACCTCGTCAGTAGAATGGTAAACAGATACCTCCTATAATATATTCACGTTAACTTGGCCCAGGTTTTTGTCCATTTGCAGTTTAATTAATCGATTCTGGTCTTATTATATTGATACAACTCAGTATTCAGGCAGAACGGATGACCGTTTTCGGCCGATTTAAACAACAGGAATATAATTCGTTTCCTACACACTCTCCCACTGTGTTCATTATGTTCTTTACTACGAACTGTTTGCCCTCACCTCCTGTAACAAGGGAAAAGAAATGGGATCACCGAACAGTTCAGCTGCACGTTACTTATACCTTATACAAGTTCAATAATGAGTGTCATCAAACACTTAAACTCCTCAATAATATTTTACCACAGCTTACACTTTACTACATTCAACTTTCTCATTGCGATGACGTGTGCTTCTTTATTATTCTTGGTACCACCTAATAATTTTATTCATCAATCCCTGTCCTTTCTCATACCGTTATGCGACTTGTCTTTGAGATTTCACCCAAACCCACATTACCCTCTCATTTAGCCTCTTCACAACCATGCCCTGTGTTTTTACTGTATTGTTGTTACCACCAGATAATATTATGGATTGATGGCAGTCACCACATCACTATCCCGTCCTGGCATAAAGTCCCTCTTTAAACTTTTACACGAGTCCCACTTTACACATTCTCAACCCTCTCTTTACACCCTTACCCATTTCACTCACTATATAGCCCATCTTAACAGTATCTGTGTGTGTGTGTGTATGTGTGTGTGTGTATGTGTGTGTGTGTGTGTGTGTGTGTGTGTGTTTTACTTTACTTTAAAACCAGTCTAGGCGTGGATGGCGCAGGTTTGGGGCTTAGGCTGAAGGTAGTGATGATACAAATTTTTAGGAACTTGATGGCTACTGAAATAATAAGCACTGACAGTAGACAGTGGTATGATGGGAACTGGGTATGATTGTTGTAAACAGGCAATTTTTGAGGCTCCATCTCCACAACATTACAGGCAATCAATGGAGCTCGAACCCATTTCTGTGTACCCCAAGAGTGAGGCAAGTGCAAAGCCAACCAAGCCATTCTCTGTGATAAAGGCACTTCATAACCTCATGAAGTACAGCTGGTGCCTACTAGACCCTGCTTTAGTGATGCAGAGAGAGAGAGAGAGAGAGAGAGAGAGAGAGAGAGACCAACTGAGGCACCACCAATCATGTATGCAAACAAGATTCCCCTTACCTCTCTCTCTCTCTCTCTCGTTTCTTTCTACTCATCCCTACCTTCCTTTCCTCCTCCTCCTCCTCCTCCTCTCTCTCAGTCTCTTACTATCCATCGTTGTCTTCTCTCCGCCTCCCTACTTCCGTCTCTTTCTTCCTACCTTCTCTCCAAAACACCATCCTCCTTTCCTTCTTTTTCTCTTTGACTCTCACTTACTTTTCATACATTCTTATTCTCTCTCTCTCTCTCTCTCTCTCTCTTACACACCTTTCCCTTTAGCATCTCCTGCCTTTCATATCTTTCTATATTTCATCGTTTCCTTCCCCTTCCTTCTTCCTTTCCTCCTGTATCTTCCATTGTGCCTCCTTTCTACCACCCCTCTTTCCTTTCTTCTTTTCCTCCTGTTTCTCCTTTACTTCCTTCCCGCTTCTTTTCTTCCTACTGTCCTTCCTTCCTACCTTCATGTCTATCCCTCCCTATCTCCTTTCCTTCTTACCCCTCCCTCCTCTGCCAGTATTCTTTCTTTTCATTCTTCTCTCCCTCACATTCTTGTTTTCTCTCCTCCATCTTTTCCCCTCCCGCCCTTCCTCCCTCACTTCCTCTCATCTTTCCTTCCTTTCTTCCTTCCTTACCTAGAATCTAACTTCGTTTCTTCCTTCTTCTCTGTCTTCGCGTCAATCCCCCCCCCCCCATTCTCGTCTCTGTTTTCCTTTTTATCTCCGTTCTTCTCTCTCCTTTTTCCTACTGAAAAGTTAATTTTTACCCATATTCTTCCTCATCTATCATTGTCCTCTTCCTCCTCCTCCTCTTCTTCCTTCTCTACCATCTTCTTCTTGTTCTTCATTATCATCATCATCATCATCATCATCATCACAGTCACGGGGTTTCGAGATCTTATATATTAAAGAATACTTTAAATGTTACTTGAAAATATGGACAATGAACTGACCGTGTGAAATCAAGCAGTAAGTTTTACTTTATGCCGGCTTACTTCGCCGATTCTCTAAGGACGAGAATTTATAAACTTTCTCAACAGTACACAGCAGCGTCTAATTACTTACGAGTGCTGTTTGCTAGTACTATTAGCCTCCAGAGAAAGTGACTCCACCCCTTACAATCAATAATTAATACTAATAGTGATAAACATGTTCTTGTCGGTGCATTAACTCCCGGCTGACATAACGGATTTAAGCTTAATACAAAAGGACTGGCCTAAGTACCAGTTATGAATAATACAAAGCGTCTGTGCAAACTAGGAGTGGCAACTAAAATAAGCTAAATGTGGAGAAATAAAACACGATTTTAAGTACATTAAGCTCAAAGAAAAGGACTATAAATTTATAAGTAACAATGAAATAAATTTACAATACATGAGTCTCAAAATGAATTCAAATAACAATGGAAGTACACTCACTCGCTCACTCAAAAGCTAAACTTAAACCTAGGAAAAACGAAGAAATACTGGTCAGTAGAGGGGGTTAAGCGGAAAGAACTGGGCGCTGGTACTAGGACGAACGCTGCAATACGCTAAACCCTCTTTGCCGAATCACCGTCTAGATGGAGATCTCAGGAACTCGCTGTACAATGGCGGCGCTGCTCCACGCTGGGCACAAACGAACCTGCTCTCACGACGATCAAAGCCTGACTAAGTTCAAATTATGAAAGAGGGCGAGGGCGGGCCGTATTTGCTCCAACGGTCAACGGAAAGGAAGTGAGCGATATACGCTCACAATAAATCACTCAGCGAAGGCACTAATGTCGCGCACTAGGATGATCACTTATGAAACAGTGAAAAATGTTCTGAAAACCACCCGAACCGAGTGAACGCGAGGACGGTTGAACTGAGCGATACTTAATGGGAACTCCACCAGAATGCGTGGTTTTCCCACTGATGAAAAATGTCATGAATTTTTAAATATGCTCGCGCGAATTCGTGACAATCATCATCATCATGTTTTCTTCTTTTCTTCTTCTTTTCTTCTTCTTCTTCCTCATATCATCATCACCATCACCATCATCATCATCATCGTCATCATCATCATCGTCATCATCATCATTATTATCTCCTTCATCTTTTTCTTCTTCCTCTTGTGCCTCATCACCATTATTATCATCACCTTGTACTTCTTCTTCCACTTCTTTCTCTTGTTCTCCTTCTTCTTCGTCTTCTTCATGACCACAACCATAACATCACCACCAGCACAAGCATACAACCACCAAGAACAACAATAACAGTGAACACGAACAAGAACTCCTTCATCACAACCACCACACCGTAAACTGCCACCACCAGCACAGTACTGTCCTCAAGCCTTTGCATAGCATAGTAAAACCCTTCGTCCCAGGGTGAAGGTGGAGGCTGTTTTGTATTCAGCTCAAAGCGGGAATTTACACTTACATGTCACCACAAATTCATCCGCCCTCTGAAAATGTTTCGCTGAAAACTATTTAATTTGAAATACTGGATGATGTAAATTTGCTGGGATTCGGAAGGCGCAAATATCATAGTTGTGTTTTTCAGGTGGTAATTAGTCTATTCCAAAACAGAATTAGCATACACATAGCAACGATTGCACCCTTCTGCACCAGCCCATACTCACTCACTTAAACTTCTTCACTTAGCTAATTATGAATGTACTGTACTATATTTGTATATGAGGGAATGAGAGTAAGGGAGAAAGGAGCAAGTGTACAAGACTGCAAGTAGTTATCTTGTAATTCTAATTTGCAGTGGACTACAGGTGTGTCTGTAAAGGGAGTGATGGTACTCTCAGAGTGGATTTAGTATAGAGCTGAATACAAGAAATGTTTAATGATGTACTGCCTTTTTGTGTATTATTTATAATGGGTTTGTCTTTGCCGGACTGAATTGGGCCACTACCACAACTAAAATACCAAGTCCTGCAGTACAGTACAGGTGGGTCAAAGTTAGCTGAATTATCCTGTGATACTATGGGGTTCATCGAGCATACAGTCATGATTGAATGAAACTCAGTTAGCTGAGGGAGGAATGAGTCTCCTTCGTTACTGTGGTTGATTTGCTATCACTTGAAATCTCATAACTTACTTATAAGTACTTGCTAGTTGTTGCGTGAGTCTCGATGAGCCTTAGTTACAGTATGAGGCACGACTGAATATCGTTAGTTACTATAGTCGGATTGCTTACAGCTGACAGAAGTGGTTCATTCCCACAACATTAACACTAAGTTAATGTACCATATTATGAAATCTGATAAGCCTTCGTTATGTGGTGGGAATGAAGCGTCTTAGTTATTCGTCAAACTGGCCCTGCAGTCTGAAGACACCTGGTCAACAATAGAGCTGAAAGGGATTTGGTATCTCTGTTAAAGTAGAAAAACTGCACTTTAATAACTTCCTTTCGTATATTGTTTGTGCAAGGTGGGCGCATCGAAGGCAAAGTGATGTAAAAGATAGAATGCAAAGTGAAACCAGTTATGAATATTCAATATGCATAAGAGGCCTTGTGGTCCGTCCAAAGCTATGGACAAATTATGTAGGAAATGGCGCCCTTAACACTCCCAGTCACGCTGTCAGAAAAATAATATGGTTTATTGTGAACTTGAAGAGAGTAGTGGAACTGTCACAGGCATGAAAGAGTTAACACTGAAAGTATTAACACTCAGGTTCATGTGATTCAGTTTCAGCAAAAATCACCAGAAGTTAGCTGGGATTGAATACTAAAGTTATCCTGACCACACAAGGGTCATGTTTATTGAACTTTGTGACTTGTGGGATATAATTAGCACAGGGGGTGGTTTTAAATCTAGCTCCCTTGCAAGAGTCAGGAGAGGTTATAGAAGGCTGTTGCCCCTACTGACTATGGAGAAGAGTTTATGATTCGTGTGTCTAAAGCGTGGTGCTTGTACACGTGCAACTTGAACAATAAAAACGGAAGAATTTCATAGACTTGAGAGCACTGAAATGACAATGGTAAGATGTATGTACAATCAAAGACAAAAGTCGTGTTCTGAAATTTGGTGGAAATATCTGCAAAAGGGCAAAACTTTTGGTGCACTCCGCCTTGTATTAAGCGAACGGTTGGTAGCACTGACAAAGGGACTCAGATCTCAAAGCTTTTGGATCCTTGCAAGGTGGCGTTCGCTTATAGTTCACTTCTTTTTTCGAGGCTCTTGTTAATATTCTCGCTCCGTCCGTGCCAGTTCCAAGCAGTGTTTGAATCGAATCTGTGACAGGAATGCTCAGTTACGAACAAATCGCAAGGCTGTGATTTTGTGATGTTAGTATGGTAGTAGTAGCCATTTGTCCCTGATAATGAGGTTTTAGATGGGCGTGTATTTCTGATAAGCGAAACAAACTTGCTCATTTTCTCCTTAAGACTGCAACTTTTTATTAAAGTTTCCAGATAATTTTTCCATCTTTTGCCTTACCACAATGTCTGCAGAGCAACCATTCAGTTCTAGTTCCTGTTAGGTCGTAGTTTGTTTTATCATTCAATACTATTTTTTACATAAATTATTTAATTTTCACCTATAGTGCTGTTTTATGTACCATGTAATGAAATGTGTATTTATAGCTACTTTATACTGTATGCAGGGTAAATTAGGCTAATGAAATTAGGAGTTCGAATGGCAAACTGAACCCTAGAGCATCAGTTTCCCAATACATATCTCAAAGACTAGGAGTTGTCCATGGAATAACTAATAGTAGAAGTTTATTAAACATTTGATCGCATATGATTTGGATATATAAATCGAAAAATAAGACAAAATCCTTTACTATCACATGATCCACAGATGTCCACCACCGCATGTAATTACATACCACTTCTATCCCACATCCCCACACCCCTATCATCGTATCACCACCACCACTCTAAGACCTAACACCAAAACCACACACCGTGTAGCATCACACAAACCATGACAACACTAATGTTTAGTATAATCTCCGGTTGGTGTAATGACATCTCGGAGTCTTCATGTCACTGAGTCAAGAAGATGCCGGGTAACGAATGTCCATTTGTAATCGAAGTCCCTCATATAAAACCATTACGTGGTTGAATAATTCCCTCCAATACCCGTCGTTGCACTGAAGCCAGTCTTTGCTCCTGTAGGCCCATACTGTCTGAATCGGATTCAGGTCCGGTGATCTTCCAGGCCAGTCAAGAATGTCACATTAGGATGGGCCGCAAAGCAGTCCCGTACAACCCGTCCAATGTGGATTGGGCTGTTGTCATGGGCCAAGTGAACCTGAAATACATCTTTCCCAGCAAGTACTGCCCTTGCATATAGTAGTATCACATTCTTCTAGACGTCAACATTCTCTGCAGCTGTGAGACTACCGTTCAGCCCAACCAACTCACCCACAACTCCACGTCATCCAACCCCAGACTCCACCTGTAATGTAACCACTCTCCGTGAAGCAACATTTTCCTTGTCATATCTGTAAATGATAATACATGTTGGGGCGTTTATTACAATCCTCTCAAGGTGTCCGTATTTAGGGGGCGGGGCGGAGTAAAAGAACGCAGTACAGTTTATGTGCCTAGAAATAATAATACAACCCCCCAACATGTTCTGTGAGGAATATGTCGTAATGAATGAGTCGGGAAAGCCATATGAAAATTGAAAAGTGTAAACAGTGTATCATGCATGTCCTACAATCATGCCTGTGAATAGTTTAGTCTACCTGATGTTAACTCTGCGCCATACTGATTCTGGATTAGGACCCTCTGACGAAAACACCTTTTCATCACAAAACAGGACACTTCGCCAAAACTCAAGTGGCATCTCGGCAAACCAACTTGCGATTGGTGGTCGATTATTCTTGTGTCGAGGCGTTAGGGCAGGTTTCACAGCTGGGGTTCCAGTGAATATACCAGACGACCGAAGTCGACAAGTTTTATTGCTTTGCCGTCTTGTACTGGCCGGAACAACCACTTTCAACAATGGACCAGTACATAAAAATGCGTTTATGAATATTTGAAATTGTTGGGAGATGTTAGTACATTATAAGCATGTTAAAATAGACATAATATAAAGAAGTGTCCACTCTATGACATGTTCAAGGGCACACGGTATCATACGTGATAGCGTTGACCATTCAGTTTATTACAAGACATCCAAATTCTTGATTCTGCTGTCAGTTTTCAACTTAGTCTTTCCAGGGAAACAGGTATTGTCGTGAGGGATGTCGATGAAACACATTAGTTGTTCAACTTGCAATATCTCCTTACATATTAGTTGATACCAGGGAGACTGAACTTGTTGCAGGTCAGGGCAAGACTTGAAAAGTACTTGAAAACCAAACATTGGCCATGCTGGACCCAGCCCCAAGAGTAGAATACTGCGCAAGAGTTTGGTCGAAGTCCACATCCAGACTTACACCCCTTTTATGAGATTAGAAGGTGGTGTACTAACTCATAATGGGGCTACGAGAAGAAAAAGCTTCAGGCTGGAGGACAAGGTGTTGGCACTTAGAGAGCCAAACACAGAGAAAGCGAGCTTCTCTCCCCGCAGTGAAGTGCTCAACCTGCCCTCAGGGACCCTTACGATAAAACTTGTAAACTACTTGAGATATTTCCTTTTATGAACGTGGATAAGTATCACGAAATATATAGTAACTATTTGGTAAAATATTGGTCTTAAATGTCCTCGTTCAACTAGAAAAAGTAAGTACTGAATTCATGTAAAGAGTACATAACTATGATAAAAATGTATAAAATACATAGGATATTAAGGTGTAGGGAGTAAAAAATATTATTGGAGGCTATTTTCAGCCTGTATACTCTCTCATCAGTTTCATTTCCCATATTATCACTCACTTCACATAGAAACGGGAGAGAAGTTACGACGATTGTTGTAGTAGTAGTAGTTGTTCCCTAGGCAGTCTGGCCGAACAGCCCCGATTCCCTTAGGAAGGCCATGGCCGAGACCGGGCTTTCCCACAGAGCTCTCAAAGAGTGTATGTTGTGTTGTTGGCGTAGGTGATTGTGTGCAATGCAGTCTTCCATAATGTGCTTAATAGTATGGGGTGCTGTATTGCATCCTGGACAGGTATCAGCGACGGAGTCATCTAGCCTCTTCTGGTAGCTTAAGAGGGCTGGATGGTGCCCACATCTCAGCCTGGCCAGGTGGACCTTGTCCTCACGAGGAAGATAGGATTCAGAAGGGTGGATGTCAGGAGGCCGTGCATGCAGCTGTGTGTTGTCTTTAAGTGACTGAATGGAGAGGCGAGTGATCTGAGTGTGGATATGCTTCTGGAAGCTGGTCTGAGGTGGGCGAGGGGGGAGAGATGACAGTATTTGTGTATGGTATCGTGTGCTGGGTGTTGTTTTGATGTTCCTTGGTGTGGGTGGATGTGCTGCCATGTACTGTAGTGGATGTTGTGGGTTTGTGGAGGCTGCAGCAAGAAACTGGGTGCCTCACATGTCTAGGTGATCCTTGACCTTGAGGACTTTGGTTTCTTGATGTACGGTAGGTGGTCTGTGAGTGAAGTAGCTGTGCAGCCTGATATTATTTTTAGGTCCTTATTCTGTATGGTCTGTAGAGTGTTGTAGTGTGTTTTGGTCAGGTTAGAAGCCCAGGCAGGGCTTGCATAGTTCATCACTGAACGTATGTATTGTTTGTATACTGTGGTGGTGGTTTCTTTGTTGTGTCCGAATGTTGTATGGGCAAGTGACCTCAAAGCATTGAGTCTTGGTGTTATTTTATTTTTAATGTTTGTGATGTGTTGTTTGACTGACATTGATGTACTGTATGTTACACCAAGGATTTTGGGTGTGTGTGTGTGTGTGGTACTGGAGTGTTGTTTATGGTGAGGTGTGGGATGTGACTGTGTTCTGCTGTCCAGTTTGTGAGAAGAGTAATTGTAGATTTGGCTAGGGCTATTTTGAGCATGTTTGTGGTGAACCATTCTTGTAGTGTGTTGAGGTAAGGTTGAATGATGTGTGCAGCTGTGTTTGAGTTTTGGTGTGTACATGTAAGTGTTATATCATCTGCATAGGAAGCTATGTGTATCTGTGGTGTGTGGGGTGTGGGTATGTCGTGCATGTATAGATTAAAGAGTGTAGGGGACAAAACAGATCCTTGGGGGACGCCGTTTGTGAAGTTTCTGATGTTAGAAGACTGACCGGCAAATGTTACGTGTGCACATGTTTGCTAAGTAGTTTGCCAGCCATCTTTTTGTGTTATTGTGCATGTTTGTGTTGAGTATTTTTGTTTGTGAGGTTGTGGCAGGGGATGGCATCAAAAGCTTTGCTAATGTCTAGTGAGACTAGGAGTGTTCTGTGTGGTGGCCTAGCTGAATTCATGCCATCGAAAACTCTCTGTGTAAGGTCTGTAAGAAGGTTGTTTATGATGATGATGATAATGGAGAATATCTTTGTAATGTGTGCAAGGTGTCAGTGATGCTGTTCTGTTTGTGGACTAAATTTCATTGTCAGAACGTGATATCTACTGTATATCTGTTTACATTTTATTATAGGTATGGGTACATTAGCAGATCATCATGCTCTGCTCACTGATGTTTACTATACAGTTTTATTAGTCCAGAGGTATTTCATGCTATGAAACTATGAATCGCTGCACTAGTCAGTATTCATCAAAAGAAGGAGGTATAGATTAAAGCACATGGACCACATGAGGATCATCAACGCAGACAAAAAACGTTTGGTTAATACCAAATTTCTCTTGGAACACGACACGTGGTGCTCAGACTTATATCAAGGTTCGCAATTGTACTGCTGAGTCAACACGGTTGAGCGGGAAACTACATTTTTGCTAACTTTAGAACTGAATCAGTATTTCCCGAGAGGAAAATGAGTTTCGAGGAAACTTTTACAACGATGTGGAAATAAGCTGAGCAGATATGAGTACTGGATAAGTCAAGAGGAACCGAGTAACCAAAGGTACAAATCACCCGAATTATATCACAAATAGTCATGTGGTATTTGATGTAGGAAGGTACCACGACCACATGAAAAGAAATCAAGAATATATGCATAAGACAGGGATAATAATAATGCTACAAAAACACTAATTTAAATGAAATCACAAGATTAGGTGAAAACAAATCATTTTATGCAGGGAACTTTTTATTTTTAGATCACTTTCCCCCCAAACTTACCGGATTTCAAGGCACAGCTGTATTAATACGCTCAGTGTTTTCCTTTCTCCTTGGTGTCTTTCAGCACTGGAGTTAGTGTGGGTGTGTGGGTTAGCTGGTACGATTCTGGTGGTTCATTAACCTCCCTCACTGTGATAATACCTGCTGGAGAGGGATGCTTTTTCGCACTGGTGCAGACATAACCGGACGGATACAGTGCTCGGTTATACAAAGATCTCTCATCTCCATCCTTATACTCTGAAAGAAACACGGTGAAATGTGAAAAATGGCAGCTTCACCTTTCAATCCATTCGGATGAGCCTGGTGCCACAACAACAACTGCGATTACATCATCATATTTTATTCTTGCCGTCTCCAAATGATTTTATTACACGAAAAAAAAAAAAAAAACGCACCGAAGGCGTTAATGAAGGTTGTCTGTTACCCTCCAGTTCGAATAAGTCTCTGCTAAGCCGAACAAAACTGTCTGGTTTGACGAGAATAAAATAAAAATGTCCACATTCCATTATATTGTTCAGTTCATCACTGTCATTTGTTTCTTTCCGTGTGTGTGTGTGTGTGTGTGTGTGTTGCTGTGACTAAGTAGTTTTGTAAACGTCTTTGACACCATAATTACTTTATTCTTGCTGCCGCCAGACTATTACATTATACACACATGGAAATCTTTTCGGGAGTGATTAGTGAAACAATCATATTATAATCCCTAGACTTCGAAAAATACTTTGTGAGCCGAAAAAAAAAAAAAAAATCTGAAGGCAGTGAGAATGAAGCATCTAAAAATTCTTATCAACCATTTGCATCCGATGTCATAATTTTTATACATTGTACTTGCTATATCTAATCGATTTTATTTAGACTGGGAAGGAATGATGAAGGTTATATGGAACTCTTCTTGTCTGATATGTCTCCTATGGGATAATAAATCAATCAGTAAATAAATAAATAAACTTGTCTAGATGAAGCAAAACTAAGACAAAGAAGGCCATCGTGTTTTTAAAGGGTTAATAAACAACATGTTCAGTGTTTCCCTCTGTGTAGCCTCTGTTGCCTGTTTGTTTTCGTGCTGGAGTTGTATTGGACACCTGGTGGGACTCTGGTGGCTCATTAAAACTTGAGGCGGATCAATTACACCGGTCTGCTGGTCTGGCAACCCCGGGCAAGGCATAGTTCTTGTCCTGCTTCGCTTTACACCAATTTGTTGGTTCATTCACACTCAGTTTTCACAGTGCTAAATAGTTCACCACCAAACGCCTCCCCTACGTTTGGTAAAACCGTCTGTTGGTGCTGAAGATAACTGTCCATGGCGTCATTATTATGAACGGGCTAAGGAAGCCTTTTGTACCCCCTGCACCACTCACCATAACCTTCATGTTTCACAATCACTCAGGTCACATTCCCGTTTCTACCTACCTAACCACTAGACGTCGCTTCTAACCTGAATATAATCTTTTGCCGTTCGTAAGGGAAACTAAGAAGGGTGTCATTATTCTGTAGGAATTAACTCATTTGTTCCCAGTGTCGTCAGAGCAGGACGGAACTATCAGCCGAGAGAGGGAGGACGGTACGTTTATTACCTTTCCAGCAAAATCCCTCATACAGGAACCCTGGGCACTAATGGGTTAATGAAATGTTTAACTCCTTCACTATTGCATTTTTTTTTCCTAAGTTTGGTACAGTTGGGTGACGATAAAGGAATATAAAAGAATGAGACCACCTTACTGAAGGTGAAAATAGTTTTGTTTTGTTTTTTTCCTCAAAGCCCCTTATCTCTTGACAACACTTCCACAGGTGATTAAAGTCGTCTGACGATAAGAGGAACAAAGAAAGGTTTCACCGTTCTGCAGGAGTTTACACACTTATACTGTACATGCAAAACAGTAACTCATGTTTTTTCATGATACAAAACTAATTCCACATAGAGAGTTACGCATTTCATAATTTGGTGTTGGAAAACGTTTGAAATTATTTTTCTTCTTGTAGTCAAAGTAAACCCTGCAACAAACGCATGGACGGTTGTCGATGTATAGTTCACTTATTGTGTGGCTTTTGTCAAAACTGTTTATGGAAGGAAATTAGAGGTTATCTATGGTATTTTGGAACACAGCCAATACTGCAAGAATATTAACAAGTATTTTTCACCCTGCACCTTAACCCTTTCATAATGTTGACTGACTATTTTCCCTGCCTCAATATGAAATTGTTTTGCACAGAGGAGATATTTCGAACTGAAGACTTTAGATATAGCCTTCATTAACCTCTTCAGTGCAGGAAGTACTTCATTCTATCTCTCTATTGCCAGACGCCCTGACCCCATAAGAGATGGCCACAAACAAATCGCCTCCATGTCGCTCTGTCTCCAGTCATTTCAGTGCCCTCCCCCCAGCTTACACACTCTCATATACCTCTCCACTTCATCTTTATAAGGTGAATAAAATAGTCTGTCGGAAGCAATAAATACTGTAAATACACGTCCATATCGTGAGGGGTTTAAAAACAGTACTAGGGGATAAGAACGTGAACGTGGTAGTACACAGTTATCATTTCTAACACTGACATACTGAAGTGAATCGTGGAGGTGGCTTTTAGAATTCAAGCTGCCTTTACCAACAAAATGTCGCTTTTTATTTTTTACTAATACCACCACCAGATAATCTGAATCATCTAAGAAGATCTAGCACAGGATGGATTACACACAACCTTCAATGGGTCACAGACATTGCCCTCCCCAGTCCGTCCGTCTGCTTCTTATCTCCTGTACCGAAGCAAATTAACCTGCAGCAAGTTAGCTAGTTTTAACTCTCCCCTCCAGTGTGAGAGACAACACCTATAATATCCTGTAAAGTAGCATGCCGGCTAATCACATATGGCGCCGGCAAGTTTTTCATAAACGACAAATTGGGTATTGCATTTACCTTCACCCTCAGTGTTTTAAGAATATGGCCGTTGAACCGAGATCGGTTGAAACAAATTACCTCATAAATGCCTCTTGGAGTGACTGTGCACTTTTACTTTAACTTGACCTTTAACTGACAAATACTATACTGAATACTGAGTTGCAACAAATATAATAACAGAATATGATGGTGACAACGAAGTAGCTCTATGGAAAAGATGCCAGTGAAATACATGAAAGGAGCTACAAACTGGCGGAAGTCTGGGGCAGTCTGAGGTAAATTAAGTATAGGTAGATAAATTAGTCAGTGTACTGTGTTTAGAGACGCTGACTCAGTCGGTAGAGTGGTGACTTGCAGTCCTACCGGATTCAGTTTCAAATCCCCGCTGGGGCAGGGATCAGTTTTAGGATTTGAATTTCATAAAATCAGACTTTAATGATCTACCAGAAGACCCGCCGACATGTCGTAAAAATACCCCCGCCAGTACCAATACACCAGTCCTGTATGAGACAGCCCTAGCATGTATTCAATATGGATGGTGAATGTTAGCGCCGAAGTGGTGACATGCAGAGGTGTATGGTATGTATGAGGTCTACTGGGCTCTTTCTGTCTGTCTCTCAGTCTACCTCTGAGCATTGTCACGTGTGCCTAATGGATGAGAAATTAATGAGACACGGAAATTGAAACAGAGCAGGAAGGGAGAATAGCAAGAGGGGTGATAATTGTGAAAAAATACGAATGGAAGAGAGAGGTGGCACCAGCAGTAGCAACAGCTGCGACAGCAAAAGTATAGTAGTAGTAGTAGTAGTAGTAGTAGCAGTAGTAGTATTAATAGTAGTAGTAGTAGCAGCAGCAGCAACAGTAGTAGTAGTAGAAATTCAACCCCATGCAGCATACAGTGCATTTACCTATGGTGTAAAGCACAAGTGAACCTTCGTGATGAGGACCATACCAGACATCGAGTTGCTGCTACAACCACTGGAGGATGCAATCAGGGATTCATTCCTCCCATCTCTAACCAATGACCACATCCCCACACCAGAAGAGAGGGACCTCCTAGCACTACCACCCAGGATGGGAGGCCTTGGCATTATAAATCCAGTAGCCGTGGCAAGCTATGAACACAGAAATTCACTCAGGCTCACCGAATCCTTGTCACAGAAGATCTGCGCCCAGGTTGAGACGAGTGAAATCGACCACCAAAGGCAGAAAGACATAAAGACACAGATAAGCAAGGAGCGTGAAGCAAGACAAAAAGACCAGCTGCAGCACATAATCGAGCATCTAACACCAGACCAGTGCAGAAGAGTTGAAATTGGACAGGAGGCTGGGGCATCGAACTGGCTCACAACCCTGCCTCTCAAGGCAAAAGGCTTCCACTTCAACAAACAAGAATTTATTGACGCCGTAGCCTTGAGATATGGGTGGCCAATAGAGAACCTACCTCAACACTGTGCCTGTGGCACTGCCTTTGATGCAAACCATGCAATGGTATGCAAGAAGGGAGGCTTTGTTTGCATCCGACACGATGAAGTACGCGACCTCACTGCCAAAATGCTGCAGGAAATATGCCATGATGTCACGATTGAGCCAGCTCTGCTACCCCTGGACGGCGAACACTTCACCCACAGAACAGCAAACAATGCAAGAGTGGATATCAGTGCTCGAGGTTTTTGGACACGTGGGCAGAGGGCGTTCTTCGACATCAGGATATTCGATCCCATGGCAGCATGTCATCGTGAACTGTCTCTCGAAACTGCACACAAAAGGAATGAACAAGAAAAAAATAGAAATTATCAAGAAAGGATCCAACATGTTGACCACGGTCGATTCACTGCCCTTGTGTTCACGACATCAGGTGGGATGGGTCCAGAGGCAGAGAGATTCTACTCGAGACTGACAGAGGTTCTTTCTGAGAAGAAACATCAACCGCAGAGTTCTGTTATGGGCTGGATGAGATGTCGACTGTCATTCTCCCTCGTGAGGTCTGCTCTGCTATGTCTCAGGGGCACAAGATCATCAGCCCTCAGGCCTGTCTCTCTGGCGGGTATGGATTACGAAGCTACAGTGGTCGAGAGTCGCATAGACCAGCGACTCCAATAGTTTAATGTCTTTATTTACACTGTAATATCAATAAATATAAAATAAAAATAATAATAGTAATAGTAGATGGTTGGTAACCACAGCCGTTGGCGTGCTTGGGGCCAACGGATTGTAATATGAGGGTTAGTGTTAACCTTCACATTACAACTCCAAATGGTGAACTGTATTAGCAAGGTTGGTTTTGATCTTCACAATATAATTCCCCGATGGATGGAGGTGATTTATACAAAAAAAAAAAAAAGCAGTAGTAGTAGTAGTAGTAGTAATCATCATCATATCTTTATTTCGTAATGCAGTATACATATAAAGATTACATAATATTACATAACCCAGAAATTCCTGAGGCCACTGTACAGTACAGAACATACTTAACAATACCATACCCTTCCGAAAGATGGTTTCTGGTAATCACTTAAAAAATTATATACTGTACACAGTATACTCACATATATTCATATACATACATATACATATACATTCACATGCACATACTGTACATAAAAATACCAAATCACTGCTGCTCTCGTAGGGCAATGAAAACTATAATTTTTTTTATATAAAAAGATTACAAAATAAGCTTTAAAACACAGGAAAGCATAAACATAAGTAACCTACAATGCTAAGACAGAAAATATAAATATAAAGAATTTTTTTTTAAGAAATATCTGCAAATTATAAAAACAGAAAATCTACAGAACTAAATCAAAAGTTATATAAGCATGTACTAAGAAATAAGAAAACAATAAGTTAAAATCTAATAAAATAATAATATAAGGCCACACACGACTGTACATAAAAGTAGTAGTAGTAGTAGTAGTAGTAGTAGTAGTAGCAGCAGCAGTAGTAGTAGTAGTTGTTGTTGTTGTTGTTGTTGTAGGAATAGTAGTAGTAGTAGTAGTAGTAGTAGAAGTAGTGGTAGTAGTAGTTAGTAGCAGCAGCAATAGTAGTAGTAGTAGTAGTAGTGATAGTAGTAGTAGTAGTAGTAGTAGTAGTGGTCATTTTAGTAGTAGTACTTAGTAACAAAAATAGCAGTAATTGCAGTAGTGGTAGGAGGAGGGGAGAGGAGGAGGAGGAGGAGGAAGAGGAGGAGGAGGAGGAGTTGGTGTTGTTGAGTAACCCCTGTCTGACTGACAGAGTAGACCCATTAACCATAGGTAAGCAACCGCCCTCGCAGGGTCGTCCCGTGCAGTGAAACGATTTTCCCTTGCGGTAGATGGTGCTTCGCCATCCCGAAGCATACGGAAAAGTGTGCAGGTTTGTTTCCCAGATGGATGCCGCATTTGCGCGTGTCCACCCAGTTAGCAGGGGCTCCATAGTCAACTTCACAACACCCCGTTACTTGGCTATATAGCAACCATTCGGCGTTGTGAAAGGTTTCCTGGGTTACAGGAAATCATTAGGCTTGTCGCTCAGTGTAGAGCCACCTGAAGTGAAAAGAAAAGTAATAAAAGTGGGAGGAAGCTGGAAGTAATAAGAAGAGTGAAGGGTACACACAGAAAAAGAAAGATGGCTATCACCACTTAAAGCCAGAAGAAGAGGAGTGCACGGAGGAAAAGGAAGATGAAGATGACGAGTAGAAAGAGGAGAAAGAGGAGGGGGAGAAGGGAAAAGAGGAACGTAAAGAGTATGAAGAATAGGGAGAGGGAGGAATAGTTGTAAAAATGTCCTGAAGGATGACGGAAGAGTTCACTTAATTAAGAGGGATGAAATAATCGGAGATAGAGGAGGGCCCGTCGACATTCAGAAAAACAACTAAACATAGTGGACTGTAGTTAAGGATATAGTAATGGTTGCTATGGGTTGAGTGGTAGATAAGAAGATGCACATTGGAAAGCAATGAAGTTGTAAAAAGACAGGTAAGAACATAGGAGGGCAAGTGAACATTTAGAAAGAAAACTAATAACAGGAACAGACGTAAACATTTTCTGGCAAGAACTAGACATATTGAAGCGAAGTTAATGAAACATCAACTTTGGATTTAGAGAGACAACAGAGGTAAAGATGGGGAAAGTAGTGAATGTGACACTAGCTTAAGGTGAGAGACAGGGAGGACAGACAAGATGGATGGATTGGGAGGAGGGGAGAGATGGAGTAATTAATGCCACCGCAGGAAAGCTGAGGAGAGGGGGGGAGGTGAGCCAGGAGAGTGGACGAGAAAGGAAAGGATTTAAGTGGAAGAGGAGGTCCAGTGTAGTTAATGTGGGAAATAAAGAGAATATATATATATATATATATATATATATATATATATATATATATTGTTACGGTTTGCGCCAGCCCGGGGCTATTACAAAAAGACAACAAGTCAGCCTTAGATGATCGGCCTCCACTGCGTTGCAAAAATAACGCAGACCCCGGCACTGACACTCCGCAAACTAGAGAAAAAACTGCGCAACGGAAGAATACGTACTTAAGAACGCAACACTCTGTACTTTGATAATAAAACGGAACAGCCTACCTATAGATCTAGCCTACTATCGTCACTACCGGAAGTAATACCGCCCGAGACAGTATACAGGAACACCTCCCACTTACTTCCGGTGGTGACGACTTTCTACTTAACCCGTGTCCAAGGGGGAACGCAGTTAATAGCTCACGATGGTTCTCACTAGCCTTGAGCAAAGAGATGGGATTAACTGTGTAGGGGTTAGGGGTGTGTGTGTGTATGTACGTGTGTTGGGGAACGTTAACAAAGGCAGCGAGAAGACCACGGTGAGCCAAACTGGCCCTCCAAAGACAACACGGTTACAAAAACAAAATAAAATAACTACTTCCCTCAGTCAGCAACAAAAGAATAAAAATAAACTTAAATGAAAACGCCAGCTCGGCAGAAAAATGACTGGGGAGAGAGAGAGAGTGTACAAGCACCCGATACTAAAGCTGGCTGGGAAGAGACTGGACTACTGCTAGGCTCGTGTTCAGCCAAGCGCGAACGCATGAATCAAATTAATTAATAAGAACTTAAATTCGTGCCCCTCTCTCTCTCTACAATAAATTGGTACTTCTAATGCAAGCAAAACATCATTAAATATACTGGTAGCTCACATAAGACAATCAAAATAATCAAATGCATTCTCAGCATGGTATGAAATAAAATTGCCCTCAGTGGCAGGAACGAAAGAAACAAAAGAACTTGTAACACTCGCTAATATAAACTCCGCGAATGACACGGATACATACTGCATAATCCCCCTAGCCCAGCTGTAACGGCTGCATCCGTGGGAACGGAAAGGCGGACAGCGTAACACGCCCTTCCCCAAGGGAAAATTTTGAGCCCTGGATCAAAATTTTCGAATCAAGACCCTGACCCCTCCCTGGATAAACAATCAGCAATTACGTTATCAGTCCCTTAAATATGCCTAACTTCTAAATTGTACTCTTGCAAAAGCAAACTCCAGCGGGTCAAACGCTGGTTCTTAAATTTAAACTTGTTCAAAAACTGCAGGGGATGATGGTCTGAATAAATCTTGATCACAGGGCCAAAAGGGGGCAGGTAGACAGCAAAGTGTTGCAGGGCCAGGATAATCGCTAATAACTCCTGCTCTATGACAGAGTAGTTCTTCTGGGCTCTATTAAACTTCTTTGAGAAGTATGATATGGGATGTTCAACCTGGCCCTCATCCGGCTGCATCAACACTGCTCCTACCCCTACTCGGCTAGCATCAACTGCCAACACAAAAGATCTGTCAAAATCTGGTGCACGCAATATAGGGTGGTGGCACAGCAGAGACTTAACAGTAGTAAAAGCTTGCTCACACTCGGCTGTCCACTGCCACTTCTTATCCTTGCGCAATAAGTCAGTAAGAGGGGCAAGCACTGTGGAGTAATTCCCAATAAATCGTCTGTAATAGCCGATCATGCCCAAAAATCGCTGGAGGGCACGGCGACACTGGGGTGCTGCAAAGTTGGAAATGGCATCCACCTTAGCCCGAGGTGGAGCCACTTGCCCATGTCCTACAACAAATCCAAGGTACTGGACCTTAGCACGTACGAACTCGCACTTGTCTAAGTTGACTACTAAGCCAGCTTCCTCCAACCGCTTAATGAGCATTTCCACATGATCAAGGTGCTCCTCCCACTTGGTGTCATACACAATGACATCATCGATGTAAACGACACAATTAGGTATGCCATCCACCACTTTATCCATAAGCCTCTGGAAAGTGGCTGGAGCATTCTTCAGTCCATAAGGCATCACCTGGCACTGATATACTGCACCACTGACAACAAAGCTAGCCACTTGTTTAGCCCGTTCCGTCAGCGGGACCTGCCAGTATCCTTTTACTAAGTCAAGTTTGGTGATATAAGTGGCATTTCCCACCTTGTCCACGGAGTCATCGACCCGAGGCAAGGGATAAGCATCGGTCTTAGACAGTGAGTTAACTTTCCGGAAGTCCACATACAACCTAACCTTCCCATCTGGCTTCGGCTGCAAGGTAACTGGTGAACTCCACTCACTGAAACTCCTCCTGATCAATCCATGGTCCAACATATACTTGATCTCATTATCGAGAGCTTTCTGTCTGATAGGGTTGATGCGGTAGGGAGCTAATTTACAGGCTTACTATCCCCAACATCAATGTCATGAGTAGCCCAAGTTGTCAATCCCGGTGAATCTCCAAAAACTTTCGGATGTTTCCATAATCTGTTGCAGAGCTCTCCTCGCTTTACTGGATCAAGGTGTCGCAATTTCTCCACCAGAGCTGCATAACCATTGCCCTCCCATAGGTCAGCTGGTAACATCTCACCACGACTAAACACTTCCTCCTGCTCCACCAACTCACTACCAACCACCAAAACTACAGGAGCACTCTCCCTGGTTCCCTCAACGTCCACTCCAAAGTCTCCTTCCAGGGACTGTGGCTGTAACCCTGGTCCACTACTCACATCACCGGCACCAACAGCTCCCTCCACAGCAAGTTCCTTTGATGCCACGTCCTCCTTTCCCCGTCCTTCACATCCCAGGTGAGAGACATCAACAGTCATCCCACAATGAGAATCAACTGGGCGGTAGTATGGCTTCAACATATTAATGTGGCACAACTGAGTACTCTTCCGCCTGTCTGGGGTAACAATTAGATAGTCAAGTTCCCCAACTTTCTTCTTCACAATATAAGGACCACTGAATCTAGCTGCCAGAGGTTTTCCTTGCATGGGCAGCAGTGCCAAAACTTCATCTCCTTGCTTAAACTCACGACTTCTGACCTTATCATAATGAGCCTTCATTTTCGCTTCAGCCCCGATTAGATGGTCACGGGCAAGCTCTAAAGCGCAATGCAGTCTCTCCCGAGTGCGGCAGACATAGTCAAGCATGGATTCCTGGTTGCCAGATTTGTTGTTACTCCAGGCCTCTCGCACCACATCCAAGGGACCACGAACTCTGTGCCCAAACACTAACTCATTGGGTGAAAACCCTAACGACTCAGTTGGTACCTCTCTCACTGCAAACATAACAAAGGGTACCGCTAGGTCCCAATCCTTTCCACTATCATAGCAGAAGGTGCGCAGCATGGTCTTTAAGGTCTGATGATGCCTCTCCAGGGCACCTTGTGACTGCGGATGGTAGGCACTGGACAAAATGTGTTTGATGCCCAACTCTGTCATTGTCTGCTTAAATAAATTAGATGTAAAATTTACTCCACGGTCTGACTGCAACTCCTTGGGCAGGCCAAAATGAGTAAAGAACAGGATAAGTTGCTTGACTACTGACTTCGCCTGCATGCTTCTGATTGGTATAGCCTCTGGGTATCGCGTTGTAACATCCATTATGGTTAACAAATACTTGTTTCCAGCAGAAGTAGGAGGTAAAGGGCCCACGATATCAATGATTACCCGGGTAAACGGAGGTTCAACTGCAGGAATGGGAGTCAAAGGGGCCACAGGAAGAACTTGATTAGGCTTGCCCACTATCTGACACGTGTGACAGCTCTTGATGTACGCAGCAACTTGTCCCGGCATACTTGGCCACCAAAAGTTATATCTTAAGTGCTGCACTGTCTTTCTGTTTCCCAAGTGACCTGCTAAAGGTCCCTCATGTGCTAACTGTATTAACGGCACCCTATACTGCACAGGCACCACCACCTGCACTAACTCACTCACTCCTCCATCCACCGTGGCGCCAGTGGGCGTCCATCGGCGATGTAAAACATTGTCTTTAATCAGGAACTCCTCCTTACCACACTCCATACTTCTTTCTTCCCCTACTCGAGCAAACAAGGGCTTTAATGTTACATCCTCCTGTTGCTTCACCCTCAATTCTGCTGGCCCAACACCCGCCAGCTCTACTGAGGACTGAGATAAGGGACTGGTCGGGACACTGGATTGCGAAGGGCGATCAATCTCAGCGTCACCTCTAATACACTCGACAGGGGGAGGAATGTCAGACTCCACACTGACATCATCACCTCTACCCTCAACAGAGGCACTCTGTTCCTCAGGCGCGTTTGACGGTGGTCCTGCATCCCCGCAGTCGACCCCAGCGTCCTGAAATTCTAATTCAGTCGGTGGGCTGGGTTCAGTCTCCACACAGACACACTCAACACCACCTCTAGTGTCCTGAGTGGGAAGTGGGGCGGCGCCCATGCACGCATTCCCACTCTCCTCACCCACTACAGCAACACTCTGCTCACTAGGTTCCTCCATTGGTGGCCCTGCCTCATCACAGTCGACCCCAAGAACCTGTGGCTTCACCAGTTCTTCCTCCCGGGCTGCAACCTGTGCCATAGATCGTGTAATTGCACAGACCGGGAACATGGCTTCCACTTCTGCATCAACTTCAATACCAATTTCTGGGGCGTCAAAACACTTCTCTGCCACAACAACTGGTGGGGGAAGAGATGGAAATACTTTCTCCCCAGCCAGGTCGTTCCCCAGCAGAAAATCAACCCCCTCTAGTGGCATTACATCAGCAACAACTACTTGAGCTGCAGCCTGAACAATGGGGCAATCGAGTTCCACATGAACATAATCATAGTATTCATCTGAGTTCATGCCTCTACACAGCACATACTTCCCTGAGTTTACAGGCCCTCCAGTCACGTTTCTGCACACAGACTGTTGTGCACAGGTATCACGAGCCACAGTAACTGGATAACTGATCCCATGAATTTTCACTGTGCCGTGACATATAAAAGGTTTACATCAGTCTAGGGACGATTTCTGAGGCAGTTCATCCGGAGGTGGCGTAGCATGTTGGGTAACCTTTTCAGCCTGAGCTGGCAGCGAGCACAGCCGGCTGCACTCCAGCTTTCCACAGACTTCTCCCTCACCGTTACCACTCTCCCAACTCCTCTCGTTCCCCTGACTCGAACCTATAACTAGTGCCACTGGTTTGGCATTTTGGGAGGCCTTCCATTTAGAGCAGTTAGGCTTGATGTGCCCACTTTGCAAAAGTAACAAACTAGCTTCGAACTGGATACAGGGCTCTTTCTCCCTGAATTCTTTTTCTCCTCTGAACTTCCCTTAGACTGATTCACGGGAGATTTATCCCAGGCAGGGCCACTCACAGTCCTCTCCCTGGAATACTGAAAATTAGCATACTTGACCCCCATACTCCGCAAGGCAAACACCCGGTCATCAGCCCACGTCGCTGCTTCCTTCACGGTCTTAAATCTCTTCTCCCTAATTTAAACACCAATTTCTCTGTCAGCCATGTTGGTAAAATGTTCCATCAAAAACAGTTCACGCACCTCGTTATATGAAGTGGCGCTCTCACTCAGCAACCACTCGTCTAACCTCTCCTCCAGATACCTGGCGTAGGCCATATAGGTGTCAGCAGGCCTTTTCCGAGCACCACGGAACAACAACCGATAAGCCTCTGGTCTAAGTTCATATGCCTTCAGGATGGCTGTTTTAAATTCATCATAATCATCTACATCCTCAGGGCTCAACCTATTATACACTTCCAAGGCTTTTCCCTTCAGCACAATAGATACCAACCCCACCCAGCGCTGCCTTGGCCACTCAAACTCCCTAGCCTTCTTTTCAAATCTAACAAACCATTCTGTCACCTTCAACTCATCAAATGCTGGCACTAATTTTAAACTCCTTGAGAACCAACTCTCCCTATCCTCTGCACGGCCTGAAGTTTGGGTATCTGAAGTTGGTCTATTAGCAGTCAGCTCCAAGCGAGTCTTCTCCAGCTCAAATCGCATTTTTTCACGCTGCAACTCCATCTCCCTCTCTTCTTTTGCACGCTGCATTTCCCTCTCTTCTTTTTCACGCTGCATCTCCCTCTCTTCTTTTGCACGCTGCATTTCCATCTCCAACCTTTTCAACTCCAACTGCAACTGAGCCTCCGGTGACAAGGCTCCAGGGTATATGGGAGTGGAATGAACAACTCCAGGGAAAGCACTAGACATACCTGGGGGAACTGCTCTAAACTGGCTCGGCGGCATCATAGATGGTAATAGTGGGGTAGCGAAACGAGGCAACTCAGCACCATAGTCAAACTCAGGGCTCACACGGGGAGTACCTTTGCTATGTGCCTCTCGTTGTTCCATATCCACAGGTGACTCAGCACGTATGCGGTCTGGTGTAGACACGCGTGACTCCATGGCGACAAATCAATGGCAGTACTAAATAATGAAGTACTAATGCTGACTGAGAAACTACACACACATCAACTTCACCTCAAAGTACAGAGAAAGCCAAGGTAACGATATCCTAGCAAGAAGAAGGCACTGTTAGGATATCCTGATGCGAGGTCGCCACTGTTACGGTTGCGCCAACCCGGGGCTATTACAAAAAGACAAGTCAGCCTTAGATGATCGGCCTCCACTGCGTTGCAAAAATAACGCAGACCCCGGCACTGACACTCCGCAAACTAGAGAAAAAACTGCGCAACGGAAGAATACGTACTTAAGAACGCAACACTCTGTACTTTGATAATAAAACGGAACAGCCTACCTATAGATCTAGCCTACTATCGTCACTACCGGAAGTAATACCGCCCGAGACAGTATACAGGAACACCTCCCACTTACTTCCGGTGGTGACGACTTTCTACTTAACCCGTGTCCAAGGGGGAACGCAGTTAATAGCTCACGATGGTTCTCACTAGCCTTGAGCAAAGAGATGGGATTAACTGTGTAGGGGTTAGGGGTGTGTGTGTGTATGTACGTGTGTTGGGGAACGTTAACAAAGGCAGCGAGAAGACCACGGTGAGCCAAACTGGCCCTCCAAAGACAACACGGTTACAAAAACAAAATAAAATAACTACTTCCCTCAGTCAGCAACAAAAAGAATAAAAATAAACTTAAATGAAAACGCCAGCTCGGCAGAAAAATGACTGGGGAGAGAGAGAGTGTACAATCACCCGATACTAAAGCTGGCTGGGAAGAGACTGGACTACTGCTAGGCTCGTGTTCAGCCAAGCGCGAACGCATGAATCAAATTAATTAATAAGAACTTAAATTCGTGCCCCTCTCTCTCTACAATAAATTGGTACTTCTAATGCAAGCAAAACATCATTAAATATACTGGTAGCTCACATAAGACAATCAAAATAATCAAATGCATTCTCAGCATGGTATGAAATAAAATTGCCCTCAGTGGCAGGAACGAAAGAAACAAAAGAACTTGTAACACTCGCTAATGTAAACTCCGCGAATGACACGGATACATACTGCATAATCCCCCTAGCCCAGCTGTAACGGCTGCTATCGTGGGAACGGAAAGGCGGACAGCGTAACAATACATATATATATATATATATATATATATATATATATATATATATATATATATATATATATATATATATATATATATTGTTACGGAACAGAGAAAGATAATGTACACTTTAAGTGAGAATACGAAGAGTCACTACTGTCCCGTAAAGTTCCAGGTTCAAAACAAAAGAGTTAGGTAAAATTACAAGTTAAAGTTTAATGCTTAAATTAACAACAAAACATTCAGGACTCATAAGGATAATGTAATGGCAAATAAACAGGTTAAATATATGGTTAACTGCAATAGCCTCTATTAACACGAAATTAGCAAGAGTAAATTTATCTAAGTCAGCCCTGATGAAATGAGATACCAGATAATACTCAGTGAATGCCAGATAAATAATTACAGATACAAACTATTATCAAAAATGACTGACATAAAGATCCATACATGAATTACAAAAACTTCACTAAGCCTACAAATTAAACTTATGCTATACAGTACAAGAAAAAAATGCAACAACAGTTATACTCAAATTACACACAGCTGCTAGATGGTTGGAGACTTCTTGAGCACTCACAATAATAATATCTGTACAGGGGAGGACAGAGATGTGAACAAAATGAGGAGCAGATCTAAGTGGCAATGATGCAGAGACTGAGCTCATTATATAGGGGCCGGCAGAGCCTGACACAACTTGTAATAAGGACGCGCAAATGAAGCGATAGGGACAAACGGTCGACAATCCCGCACTGAATAACAGAAAGGACAACTTACTCTACTATAATGGTAGAAGGGGGGGACTGAGGCAGAACACGCTCGTGATCAAACATGCAGCATACTGTGCGTTAAAATTACACAAAGGATGATGAAATCATAGGCTATGTAACACCTCCCCACAAAGAAAAAAGAAATTTACAAAGGAAATTTCTTATTACTCTAAAACAATCTGTACATGGCATTACAGACCATCCAAAGGTCTTTCCTAATGTTACAAAAAATGAGATCTCCCCAGCACGCTCAGTCACAGGTACTTGCCAGTATCCCTTTAACAAATCAAACTTACTTATGTACCTAGCCTTTCCGATCTTGTCTATGCAATCTTCCACACGAGGGAGAGGGTAAGTGTCTGTTTTGGTTATCTGATTAACACGTCTGTAGTCGATGCAAAGCCTCTGTGACCCACCTGGCTTAGGGACTAGAGTGACAGGAGAACTCCACTCGCTCTGACAGGGCTCAATCATCTTGTGGTCCAACAGGTAGCCAAGCTCCTTCTGGATGAGAGGAACTTTCACTGGGTCCACACGGTAAGGAGGCATTTTAATTGGCTTTGCGTCTCCAACATCGACATCATGCATCAACACAGTGGTTCTTCCTGGAGTGGCACGGAACACTTGCGGGTACTCCTGCAGTAATGCCGAAAACTCCTGCCTTTCCTTGGGTGGTAGATGAGAAAGCTTAGTCTGGAGATCATTCATGATATCAGGATTCTTCCCCAAATTATCACTCAGGCTCATACTGCATGGGAGAGCTTCACTTGCAGACTCGGGTGGAACAGCTACAGTGCAGACTGGATTATTTTCATCCCGCTTGTGATATAACTTTAGCATGTTGATGTGACATAGTTGCTTGCTCTTTCTACGATCTGGTGTGGCGATGACATAGCTGACATCACTGAGTTTCTTCTCCACGAAATAAGGGCCACTAAACTTGGCTTGAAGAGGCTGCCCATGAACTGGTAGCAGAATCAAAACCTGATCTCCTGGCTGAAAGTGGCGTAACCTGGACTTCTTATCATACCAAGTCTTCATCTTCTCCTGAGCAGCTCCTAAATTCTCTCTCGCCAGCTGTAAAGCAGTGGACAGCCGTTCTTTGAAATTCATCACATACTCCAGCAGGTTGACGTCATCTTCCTCCGACAGCCAGCATTCCTTGAGTAGCTTAAGGGTCCTCTTACTTCATGGCCAAACAGTAGTTCAAAAGGTGAGAAGCCCAGTGATTCATTTGGAGATTCTCTTGCAGCAAACACAACGAATGGAAGACCTTTATCCCAGTCTTTCTGATGTTCCAAACAGTATTTCTTGAGCATCGATTTGAGTGTTTGATGATATCTCTCCAACGCTCCTTGGGTCTGGGGATGGTAAGCTGAAGACGTGATCTGGGTGATGCCCAACTCTTTCAGAGACTGCTTGAAAACGTTTGACATGAAATTACTTCCCGGTCTGACTGTACCTCCTTGGGCAGACCAAACTTTGTGAAGAACCCTAGCATTTCCTTAACCACGTTCTTTGCTGAGATGTTTCTAAGTGGAATGGCTTCAGGATAACGAGTAGCCATATCAATCAGGGTCAACACATAAGAAAATCCTGAAGAAGTCTTAGGAAGAGGGCCCACAATATCCACCAACACACGGGTGAAAGGCGCCTCAAAAGGAGGAATGGGAACTAGAGGTGCAACCTTTTCGGTCTGATTACACTTCCCCACAACTTGACAGGTGTGACAAGACTTACAATACCAGGAAACATCCCTGAAGATACCTGGCCAGTAGAAGTGTTTCAAAATGCGTGCCACAGTCTTCCTCACTCCAAGGTGTCCTGCCAAACTGGAATCATGAGCCACTCGAATGATATCCTGCCTACAAACACGAGGGATGACAACTTGATGTACAACCTCCCATTCACAGTCGGCTGATGCTGTTGGGGGTCTCCACTTCCTCATAAGTACTCCTGACTTTACATAATAACAAGTAGAAGCACCGGCTGACTCTTCTTCACTGTAAGCAGAGTTAGCTAGACCTTTCAACTCAGGGTCAGCAACCTGCAACTCAACCAACTCTTGACGAGACAAATTATCAACACTACGGGGTACTGCCTCATCTGGTGAGTGGTCCAAATTAGCAAGAAAAGTGTCAGCTAGGATAACATCATCATCATCATTATCCTCTAAATCACCAGTAACTTTAGACTTAGCCCTAGTGACAGCACATGCAGGGAACACATCAGGGACATCACAATCCTGGGACGCAGCCACTGGCTCACTAGACAACTGAGGAGCTGGACACACTTGACTTCCACCAATATCATTTCCAAGTAAGAAAGTTACACCTGACATTGGGAGTGTCTCAACCAACCCAACCATAACAGAACCATTAACAAAACCAGACTCTAAATTCACTCTGCACAGAGGGACAGAGAAGTAATTATTCCCTACACCTTGTAAGATTACAGTTTCATCAGAGGAATTAAAATTAGAGCCTAGAACACTGGTCAGCATAAGGGATTGGCAAGCACCTGTATCACGATATATTTTAACTGATTTCCTGTCATTACTGTCCAGAGGACTGACAAAACCATCAGACAGGAAATTAGCACATGAACTCTTGAGAGTGTCACCCACGTTACTGCTCAAAAGAGGAGCTCCATCATGAGAATTTAAGTTACCCCTCAAAGCAGGTTCAGTTAACTCAGTTAAAGAATTCTGGGAACTCTCAAGAGTGGACACTAGACCAATTGACTGAATATTTAAAGACTCCTTTTTGTTCACATCACGCTGTCTCCTGAAACATCTCTCCGTAGTATGACCAAGCTTACTACAATAAGTACATTTACTTTTCTGAAATCTAGAGGTGAAGCTGGTATTTACTTCCTGAGAAACATCATCCTTATTCTCTTTCCTGTTACCTGTACTCTGAGTAGAGGCAACGTACTTACTCTCAGCTTTCCCTTTTTCTCTAGAATATCTCTTGTGAGTGAGAACATACTCATCAGCTAAAACTGCAGCATCAGGCAAATTATCTATTCTTTTCTCATCAAGATATAGGCTTACATCTTTATAAATACACCTTTTGAAGTCCTCCAGCAAAATCATCTGCTTAAATTTGTCAAAATCAGAATCCACATTCTTAGAATTTAACCACTGCTCTAACAGATCTTCTTTGATTTTTGCATACTCAACATGGGATTGCTTATCTTGCTTGTAAGTTGTCCTAAATTTTACTCTATAGGCTTCAGGAACAAGCTCATAGGCCTTAAGAATCAAGCTCTTAACTACATCATAATTATCAGACTGATCCTGAGGCAAAGATGCATAAGTTACTTGAGCTTTACCGGTGAGAACAGTTTGAAGGAGTACTGTCCAATACTCCTTAGGCCAATTAAAACCTGTAGCTACCCTCTCAAACAACTGAAAATACTTTGTTAAATCAGATTCATTAAAAGGAGGGACAAGTTTAACATTTTTAGCCACATCAAAATCATCAGAGCTAGATGATCCAGTTCCACCTTGTTTCATGCGATACTCATGGTCTGCCTGAATCCTAGCAAGTTCAACTTGTGCGTGAAACTCAGCCTCCTTAACATCAGCCTCCTTAGCACGTGCTTGAAATTCAGCTTCCTTCACACGAGCCTCCTGCAGGGCTAGCTGTAACTTAGCTAATTCAATCTGCGTTTGCTCATTTGGAGGAGTTACATTAAACAAGCTTTTATTAATCATGCCAACAATTTGATCTTTAGAATGATGAGAGTGAACTGCAATTCCCAATTGTTGAGCAACAAGCTTAAGTTCATTCTTTGTTCTGTTTTCTATATCACACACTGTTTGCACATTTGACAAAAAATCTTTGGCTTCATCAAGTGTAGAAATAGTAGCCATCATGAATATATCACAGTCACAAAATATCAAACAATATCCTTATGATAATATCCTGAATATCCTGATATGAGGTCGCCAAATTTATGTTACGGAACAGAGAAAGATAATGTACACTTTAAGTGAGAATACGAAGAGTCACTACTGTCCCGTAAAGTTCCAGGTTCAAAACAAAAGAGTTAGGTAAAATTACAAGTTAAAGTTTAATGCTTAAATTAACAACAAAACATTCAGGACTCATAAGGATAATGTAATGGCAAATAAACAGGTTAAATATATGGTTAACTGCAATAGCCTCTATTAACACGAAATTAGCAAGAGTAAATTTATCTAAGTCAGCCCTGATGAAATGAGATACCAGATAATACTCAGTGAATGCCAGATAAATAATTACAGATACAAACTATTATCAAAAATGACTGACATAAAGATCCATACATGAATTACAAAAACTTCACTAAGCCTACAAATTAAACTTATGCTATACAGTACAAGAAAAAATGCAACAACAGTTATACTCAAATTACACACAGCTGCTAGATGGTTGGAGACTTCTTGAGCACTCACAATAATAATATCTGTACAGGGGAGGACAGAGATGTGAACAAAATGAGGAGCAGATCTAAGTGGCAATGATGCAGAGACTGAGCTCATTATATAGGGGCCGGCAGAGCCTGACACAACTTGTAATAAGGACGCGCAAATGAAGCGATGGGGACAAACGGTCGACAATCCCGCACTGAATAACAGAAAGGACAACTTACTCTACTATAACGGTAGAAGGGGGGGACTGAGGCAGAACACGCTCGTGATCAAACATGCAACATACTGTGCGTTAAAATTACACAAAGGATGATGAAATCATAGGCTATGTAACAATATATATATATATATATATATATATATATATATATATATATATATATATATATATATATATATATATACCTGTAAATCATGTCGATATCACTCACGAAATGAGGCGCCAGGCACTTTATAAATGTAAAGGCACAGGAAAATTAGGATTGGTGAGCCTTGTGCAAACACGTCTTTCTTCCCTGCGGCTGGAATTCCAGTCTTATTTCCTCGAACTGATCAAGTTGGAATCAAAATTTATTAGAAACCCATTCATTGTAAATGTGCACCTTCTTCCAGAATACAAGCGCGCAAAATTCCTACAGTTGGTGAATGAGTCTGTTACAAAAGAATGCGTTTGAAACACTTTCCCCGACCAAGTTCTGGTCTAAAATGAGTGAGCTTACCCTGCTGTAGCTGATGCTGCTGTGCGGTCTTTATGTTACCTAATAGGCTGTTTACCATGTGAGCAGGGATTTTCAACGCTGTTAACAGCATGGCTTAATGTGGAGCATGATCTTCGAGTATGTCTGTCTAATACTGTTCCTCGAATTGAGAAACTCCAAATTCAATACCGCTTGTGTTTCTGCCGAGTCGAAGGCTATTTCATAATCAGTGAACGCCGTAGACAAAGATTTCCTGTACTCATTTATCTTCTCAATTGTTTGATTTTTGTATGTTTATAGTTAGTGATTTAGAATCCACTTCGGAAGCCTGCTTATTTCCTAGTATGGTTACAATTTAGCAATTGTAGTACCAGTGTATACTGAATTAGCCTTAACCTTCTACCACTCTATATTCAGTGTCAGAATAATAGGGTTACAGGTCGATAGTGAGGTAATCATAGGGTACTTGGTGGGAAAAGGGTTGAGTATCCCCGAAGAGTGTGCCTACATTACCTGCCACCTTGCTGCTGCTCCCGGCACTCTGGGAAAAATAGTTATTAGAGGCCACCAAAGATTAATGAGGTGGCAATGATCAATAATGGATGGGATACAGAGATGGGTATGACGAAAATGTTAACGTTTAACCTCAAACCCTGACAAAGTTCTTTAATTTTCCCACGCCCATTTTCTTTGTCGAGGTGCCTGACTGAAGAGACATCACTCTGGTTTCCTTGGCAGTAGAGTAGTAGTAGTAGCTGTTGTTGTTGGTGGTGTTGTCTTTTTTTTGTTTATTGTTGCAGCCCTAGTCTCATTTAAATGTGAATCTGGAGGATTGCAAGCTGAAGTTGTCGTCTTGCAGTCCACCATCCTCTTTTCGGGGGACAGGGAGTGAGCTGAGGGACATTAGTAAAGCAGTTCGGTTATATCAGTCCCATCACCTGAAGGCGTCCCTGAGAGCGCTCCCCCTCCATTCTGTGAGGATTGTTTGGTTCCCTTGACTGTTCGGTACTCACTGGTGGAGTGCCCCAGTCTCGTGGATTTATGCTGTCAGTACCTTTTTGGGTACCCGGCCGGTGG
This sequence comes from Coenobita brevimanus, assembly GCF_032717465.1. Lineage (NCBI taxonomy): Eukaryota > Metazoa > Arthropoda > Malacostraca > Decapoda > Coenobitidae > Coenobita > Coenobita brevimanus. The sequence continues at coordinate 24,102,914 of NC_137062.1, forward strand.
TGGCCCGTACTGTCTTCTGTCGGTGCCTGGGGAGGTTGCCTGTTGTATGGGAGGGGACACCCTCGGCTTTGTGGAGGCAGCTGGACTGCTTTTATTGTTCAGTGCTCTTTTTTTGTTCGGAGTTCGTTGATTTAATGTATTTTATGAGTACGTTTTTACTTAATTTTTAAATTCTTGTCTGCTTTTATTCTTTGTTGTCGCCTTTCGCCTTGATGTCCGGCGGCAAATCCTGGCAGTTGAGGTGCCAGTTTTTCATTTCGTTTAATCAATTAATCAGTCAAACAATGAAGGCGTCCCTCTTCAGCATCGGAGTTACCAAACTGAAGTGATTAGACGAATTAATTGCTAACTGAATAATTATGACGAAACTATGATAAAATAATATTTCCCTGCCTTGGATGAAGGCTACATAGGAATAAATTATTAGAATAAGAATCTCAGCATACCTTTCACTGTTATCGGTTTGCTTTGCCGTGGCGGAACTGGGCCACTTAATCAGCTTGAGTACTAAGTCCATGTGGCATGAAATCCAGTGACGCTTAGTTATAAAGTAGGAATTAATTTCCTTCATTACCGATCAAATCCACCTTCCAGTCTGACTACGTCTAGTCATCAGCTGAACCAGGGGTTATGGATCTTCGTCACATTGCAACAACAGTGCTATAACAGAGGCAAAAGGAGAGAGATAACAGGGAATGACCCCATAGTATCCTTGTCCCCGTCTTGCCTTTGATCTTCATATACTTGGTAAGAAGTTATGTTTTTCGTTTGTCTATAAAAGAAAAAAATTAGAGTTCTCGGCTTTTCTTAATATAGTAGATATTCTGGGGATGAGAACATCAGATAAAATCAGTTTACGACTGGCAGATAAGTTTAAGGTGGACAGAAGGACGAAGGAGTACAAAGTAATATTATAACAATTGTCTGCCTGTAGGGCTCGCCACTGTGTACTACTGTTGCAAACCCTCACCCACTTCGCACGTTTCCTGGTTCCTGCCACACTTTCATCCGTTCCTCCTTCGCATCACAACTGTGTTCCTCATTCATCATTCTCAGCGGTTGTGGGAAATATATTCATGAGATCAAAACTGATCACAGTCCATTGGCGACACAGCGCAAATAAATAAATAAATAAATATATATATATATATATATATATATATATATATATATATATATATATATATATATATATATATATATATATATATATATATACTGTATATAATTGTTTATTTATTTTTATATTTATATTTATTTAATTAATTAATTTATTTCTTGGTGAATGCTGGGGGGAGATTTTCATTAATAGATGTGGAGTTAAACACGGCGGCATTTTCCCAGTTGTTAACATTCTTTCTAATAGTTTTAGTTTTCCTCAGTAATACTCTTCCTTCCTGGGAGTGACCAAAAACCACCACTCCAAAATTGTTCAGTTTTCTTTGAGTTTCGTTTACAGGGAGACATCATTAGGAAAGGAAAGAACACAACCACATCTGGGAATTAAATGCATTTACATACGGTAGATAAGTGTGAAGGAACGTAATAATTGGAGCAAGTCAATACTTAATTTAACTGTACTACACAAGAAGAATGAATAAAATGTAGCTTTTTTTTAAATGCAAGAAAGAATGAACCAAAGGCCAGGAGCCCGAAAATCGTTCCTTCCAAGAAAAAACAAAAATAATACAAAAGAGAGCCAAATTCAAGAACAGTTCATTTTTTAATGTCTGGACACACTGCATTGGAAAGACTGGAGATCATAGGAAGTAGGAAATACAGACAGAGGGAGACAGTTCCAGAGTTGACCTGTTACATAAATGAAGGACTGGGAGTAACGGTTAACTCTTTCATTAGAGAGTTGGACAGAAAAGGGATAAGAGTTTGTTGCTAGACGGGAGCTACTCGCCCGTCGTAGAGGTGGAGGGATGCAGACAGTTCAGAGCAGCAGTGACCATGGAAGTAGCGACAGAAAAGAGATAAAGATGCAACAGTGCGGCGAAGGGACAGAGGTTGAAGGAAGCCAGTAAGAGGAGGAGAGTTAATGAGACGAAAAGCCTTTGACTCCACCCTATTGAGAAGAGCTGTATGTGGTGAGCCTTCCCACACATGGGAGTTGTACTCTACATAGGGGCGAATAAAATCCGTGTTTAAAGTCAACAACTGTGCAGGGGTAAAGAAGGTACGGAGTCGGCTTAGTACACCTAATCTCTTGGAAGCAGATTTTACAAGAGATGTAATATGATCTTTCCAAGATAAATTCCAAGAGAATGAAACCCTAAGTACGTTTAAGAATGTTGCAGGATTGAGATGGATATTATTAAATATTACTGGGTACTCCTGTGGATGATTTGGCGGGTTGATAGGTGTAAGGATTGAGTCTCTGATGCATTAAACAACAAGATTATTTTTACCCCAGTCAGAGATACGAGCCAAGTCAGACATTAGTTGTGCCATAGCCTCATCCCTTATTTGTTGAAGTAACTGTTGAGATGGACGTTGCGAGAACCTAATGGAAAGGTGGAATCATTGACGTATGAGTGGACAGGGTTAGATGTACAGCTTGGGTCATTGATGACTAAAAGGAAGAGGCTAGTGATTGGACGGAGCCCTGAGGAACACCACTATTGATACATCTAAAAGAACGGTGGCCGTCTACAACAATAGCTATAAAACGATCAGAATGGAAGGTATAGATGAAGACACAGATAGAAGAATAGAAACCGTATGAGGGCAGTATGGAAATTTAAGATTTATGCAAGACTCGATCGAAAGCCTCTGAGATGTCAAGTGCAGAGCTTTCGCCATAGTTCCGAAAGGAGGATGACCAGGAGTCTAAAAGGGAGGTGAGAAGATCGCTAGTGGAGCGTCCCTGACGGAACCCATATTGATGATGAGAAAGAAGGTTGTGATGGGAAAGATGCTTTAAAATTTTTTTGTTAAGGATAGACTTGAAGACTTTTGAGACACAGGATGTTAAAGGAGTTGGGTGATAGTCAGAGGGTTGGGAATGGCCACCCTTCTTTGCGACTGGCTGAATAAGAGCAAACTTCCAGCAAGAAGGAAAGGTACAAATTGATAGACAAAGACGAAAGTGTTTGCCTAGGCAGGGTTTATGCACAGAAGCACAGTTCTTGAGGAAACAGGAGGGACTCCATCAGACCGATATGCCTTGTTAGTATTAAGGCCAGTGATGACAGAAAATACATCAGTTGAAGAAATTTTAATGTCAGCCATGAGGAAGTCAGAGAGGGGAAGTGATGGAGGAACAGCACGTGAATCATCTAAGGTGGAACCGGAGGAAAAAGTCTGAACAAAGAGATCTGCTTTATCAGTAGAAGAAATAGCTACAGAACCACCAGAGTAGAAAAGCGGAGGGTAAGGATGATGGGGTAAAGTTCTTAGAAAGGTTATTAGCAAGGTGCCAGAAAGAGCGAGAAGAATTCGAGTTGGAGAGTTGAGAGCATTTACTACAAATGATATTATTTTTAGCAGAGCAAAGAACAGACTTTCCATGATTCAGGGCAGAAAACATAAAAAAGGTGTAATTCAGGGGTGGATTGGCTCTGGTACCTTTTATAGGCCCTCTCCTTGTTGTGGACAGCATTAGAACAAGCGTGATTAAATCAAGGCATTTTTTCATTAGTCAAAGGATATGAGAAATGAATGTATACTACCATGTCCGAGAGAATAACCTCCGTAATGCGCAAGGCACACTCAGATGGCTCCCGGACATGTAAGCAATAATCATTCAAGGGAAAACAAAGACGTACTGCCTGAGGGCCTCCCAATCAGCAGCTCCAAAGTGCCTCAACCGACGTTTCTTTTTTAGGGCCCACAGGCTGTATTGGAACGATAGGACAGGTTAAGGTAATAAGGTTGTGATCAAGGAGCCCAACGGAGAGGAAAGGTTAACAGCATAAGCAGAAGGATTAGTTGTAAGGAAGAGGTCAAGTACGTTGGAACTCTCTCCAAGGCGGTCAGGGATATGGGTAGGGTACTGTACAAACTGTTTTAGGTCATTAAGGATGGAAAAGATGTAGGATTGTTCACCAGGTGGATAAGTGAAAGGAGAGGAGAGCCAAAGGTGGTGGTGAACATCGAAATCTTCTAGAATGGAGATTTCAGAGAAAAGAAGAAACGGATAGGATGTCTTCCATCATAGTAGTAAGATAGTCAACGAATTTATCATAGTCAGTAGAATCAGGGGATAAGTAAACAGCAGAGATAATATTTAATCAGAGAATGACAGGAAAGCCGAGGCCAGAGAGTACAAAATTCAGAAGGATCTGGTTCAGGAACACCAGAGCAAGATAAGTCGGTGCATACATATACACAACAACCACCTTTGGCTTAGAAATGAGTATAGAGAAAGTAGGAGGACAGAGAGATGGGTTTAGGTTATATGCATACTCATTCTTAGATCTGATCACCCACTTGGTACACCATGGCATTGTACTTGTGTGACTTTCAGTAACGTATACATATAACACGGACAAACAGATAAACACAATGATCCGAACACCTTTTGCATTGTGATAATAGAATACTAGGAATCTCTCTCTCTCTCTCTCTCTCATCGTGTCGGATCCAGCTATTCTTATCCATGCATTATTCCCCTGATCAGTCATACACACTTGATCCAATGCATAGCATTATGGTCGAGAAGGAGAGAGAGAGAGAGAGAGAGAGAGAGAGAGAGAGAGAGAGAGAGAGAGAGAGAGAGAGACAGACAGACAGACAGACAGACAGAGAGAGAGAGAGAGAGAGAGAGAGAGAGAGAGAGAGAGAGAGAGAGAGGAGAATCATGGTTCCGTTTTTTGGTCACTTGTGTCATTCTAAACTATTACAGAATCAGTTAATCATTGTTTTCCCATCAACGTAAGTACAAAATTAATATCCCTGAATAATGGTTTCATTTGTTCCTTGTACCGCATGTGATGGGACACGCAACCATGATTGTGTCGTTTGCAGGATTTTTTTTTTATATATAATAATAAGATTACCTAATGCAGCTTAGCCAGACCTTAATTTGCAAAACTAAACCAAAATTATGCCTAAGTTAACCAATAAACCCATCGTAACCTAACCTAGCCTAACTATACCTGGCATATTTAAATCTAACCAGACAACCTAACTTTGTCTACTTACATCTGACCTAGTAAAATTAACCTAAACTAATGTGGCTTATATTAATCTTACCACACCAAATACAGGTTAACATATTAGAGGTAATCCTAATTAAGTCACAATAAATCTAGTCTAATTTAATCAAACCAACTTAATCAACACAATGGTAATGCAATCCAACACAATCTAGCCTCACCAAAAACAATCCGTACGTATTTGAACATAACCACACAAAATGAACTTAAGCAAATGTATTCCATAATAACTGTATTACACGTATTCTAATCAAACAAAATCTAACTAAAACAAACTTTATCTAACCTAACGTAGCCTAACTCGGAGCATCAAATCAGTCCTAAAACCAAGCAACCTAAATAAACTTTATCTTACCTAACCTAGCAATGTACCCTAACCCTGTGTGTGTGTGTGTGTGAACTAGGATTGTGTCGCAGTAACCTTCACTGTATCAGTCAGCATACAAACGAAACCCTCTAGGGGACCCGCTAAGCCCTTGAAACTAAAGCTCGTATGCTCGTCAGCTTAGGAGTCTTTCTGGGAACTGTAAAAATTTATTTAGCAAGTAACACTTTTATCCCTTTAATGATTTATCAGCCTGTTATACCTTCCACGATTAACAAAACTCGTATGGTTTTCTAAACTGTATATCGTCGTCTGGAACACTAACAGAACAAGAATATACTGTAAACATGCGCGTTTGTTGCCTGTTTGAACTGCGGCGCCATGAAACCGTCAATGGGGTGAGGTGATGTATTTGGAAGTGGTGAGTTAAAAGAATGGGTGTCATGGGATGGATTGTCGGTAGGCGGTGAGACTGGGATAGTAATGTATACCTCGCAAAAATGAGTGTTGTAAAATTCGTCGCTTTAGTGCAGTGAAGGTTTACTTCATAATTTACTCCAAGAATCACAGAGGTAAAGCAATGAATGTGCGGGACAAGGAAATGTGTACATTGATCTGACAGGTGGGAGGTGGAGGGTGGAGTGATATTATAAGAGTGTACCCTGTGACAATGAGTGCTAAGGAATTAATTATATAACCGACTTCATTCCGATTACATGTACTGATTTATCCTTGCTACCTCCAGGCGATTTTATTAAAGTCTGGGAAGGCCTCACGTAATCAGTGCGTAAATGAAAACTAGGCTACATTTAGACTACTCAGTTAGAAAAGCCAGTACAGAGTTGAATATGAATTAATTTTTTATTCATTCATTGCCAGACGCCATGTATCCCAAATGGGGTGGCCAAAGGCTTAGAGTTAATTGTTTTACAGGGAGGGGCACTAATCCTCCACCAACCCCACTTAACACGTAGGGATGCCAACAGCATCTGGTGTTCCCAGGCGGTCACCCATCCAATTACTAACCAGACCCAACGTTGCGAAATGAAAATTACATCACAGAACTGAAGGGAATGTGCAGTGAATGTCTGTTACAAAGTTTCTTCCACATCAACAACAATAACAAGATAATATTGTCTTACTCTCGTACCTGGCGTTTCGCGACGAAGGTAATATGTGTTTGGACTAAAGAACTGGAGAGCTAAGAGAAGCAGGGGTGAGGGAGGAGAGCATAGACATCAAAGGAAATATAAAAAGATGGGATAGAGGAGATGAAGACAAAGAGGCAGGGAGCAAAAAGACAAAGGGAGAGGCAGAGCAACCGTATCTGAGCAGACAAAATAAATGAAAAGACCAGCCGTCTAAAAGTCAACAATCATGGCAAAAAACAATAGTTAATGAATTATTAACGTTTACAATATTATCATTAAAAAAGATAAAAGTTACAACACACACACACACACACACACAAGTGGTTTTGGTTCCACCTAGGCCACAGTAGCATTCTCTCAGCGTTGTCTTTCTCGCCCCTGCGGCTAAATCTGTGGTGGTTGGATCCATGATGAATTCCAGCAGTTCCATAGCTTTTCCCTGAGGCAGGTGTCTTGTGTGGGTGATTTGTAACCCTTTCACGCCTTGGGGAAATAAGCAGTGTAGTTTGCCAATAAACTATGATATTAAAAAAAAAAAGAAAAAAGTTCCTGATATTCATTGTAAGACTTCTTGTAGCCCTTGATTGTCATTAGAGAGGGATGTATGTGTTGTTGTTATATTTGCTGGTTTCACATAATCAAAAAACTATTATCATCCCTCCAGATGCAATTCCCACCTAAGAATTGAAGAGTGAGCATAACTCATATCCTGAGCCATGTGTCTTGTGTGGGTCGGCGATGGAGGCGGATTTGTTCCCGTTTTTCGCCACACACGCAAAAAAAGGACAAATAAATCCTCCTTCTACTTCTTATCATTATCATTATTATCGTCATCATCATTCCTTTATTATGACCAACTGGAAATGTTTTTAACAGGTGAGCATAGGAAGGAAAAAGAAATTAAATAAAAGAAAATAATTGAAACACCAGATTACAAGTGTCCTCCATTCTTAAAAATCTGTAACAGTTGGACTTGAACTTTTGCAGGTTGAATCTGGAGGGAGAATATTTTGGAGAAACGAGTTTCAAAGACAAGAGTGAATGCTAAAAAAGTAATAAAAATCTGAGGTGTTTCTTAACATATGGAGCTGACTGTTTGTACCCGTTCATTTCCAAGAAGAAGATAATACCATAAAACAGTAAACATAAATACCCTTAAAAGAAGGAGCACTCAAAGAGTGCAACTGCCTCTGTACAGTTAGTCTACGGTTCGACCCTTTGACATTTCCGTAAATTTGACGTTCGAGGAATTGTTGCCAAATCCGAAATATTTAATCTTTTCCCGGCCGTCAACCGCTAACCCAATTTTGACCCAAACTGGATAAAAACTGTTTAAACAAATGGCGCCTTGAGATCTTTACTTTGGCCCTGTCCTGAAAGTTTAATTTATTCGTCCGTGCCTGACCGTAAGCCATCCACCGAATCTGGTCCAAGTCGACGCTAAATTACAATGAAGAAATCTCCGCCTTGCTCTTAACCTTTGACTGGTTTTTCTCAAAGTCGAATTACTTCATTCAGTTTTTTTTTTCTTTCAATCATTCCAACAACTTTGATTTAGATCTAATATAAATTAATTTAGTTGATCATGTCCTGTGACTTTGACCACTGACCTGTTGTTCCCACAAACAGCAGGCAAACCCCTGGGAGAACACGTAACATTATGACCAAGTTTAGTTGAAATCTGATCCAAACTGACAACGTTATTTTGTTCACACACACACACACACACACACACACACACACACACACACACACACACACACACACACCAATGGTAATAAGTTCTCACTTTCTACGTGTATATGAGAGTGAGGATGTACTAAATAAAACAAGAAATATATTAGTGCTATTTCATGGTACAATTGTAGTTCATACTTTCAGTAACTCCTGGACTATTGCGCAGTGAGGGAAGGAAGGGGCTGGGGTACTGAATTCGACCTCGTCCTTGCCGACACATCATCATCATCATCATCATCATCATCAACAACAACAACAACAACAACAACAACAACAACATTATCCAGTTCTTAATTTCAGCCCACAGAAAATAAGAGCAGAGCCAAAACCCTTGCCCTGAGGCGTGTGTGTTGTGGGAAATGTCATGGATGAAGGTTTATCGTACCGTCTCACGCCAAGGGAGCTGGTCAGTAAGTAGACAAATTAATTGCATTGGGAAAGAAGACATGATCCAACTATCGTCCTTTGTACAGCTGTTAACTATGTCCCTGGAGCACGATGATGTGTGTGTGTGTGTGTGTGTGTGTGTGTGTGTGTGTGTGTGTGTGTGTGTGTAACCTGACAGAAGTATTAGGAAAATAAAGGCCGGAAGCAACACGGAGATATTAAGAAGAGAGGTAGGGCAGAAGAGAAGCGAAGAAGACAGCACAAGCGGGGATACTGGGGAAGTATTCTTTCTCTCCCTCCCCAAGGGGGCATGGTGTTAGAGAGGGAAGCCTTCACATGGTGGCACCATTATATCCAGATTACTTCGGTCCTGTCATACAAACGTTCCCTTCCTCGTTATCCTGCGAAAAAAGATGGTGGACTACTGAAGAAGGGCACCTTTAGCCTGCAGACCACAGGTACACCCGGCAACAGTTCCGCCTGGGCCCCCCAGTAGCGAGATATAGTAGATGTGGCAGCAGTGTGTGTGTTTGTTCGTTTGTACATGCTCGAAAAATGTTCGGATCGTCAACTCTCTCACTCCATTTTGAACGTGAATCGGCCTTTGTCAGCAGTTTTGATTAAAAGACAAATCTTCTTTAATCTGTGCTGATAATGCTATATACTGATTACTTAATGACCTGAGAGAGAGAGAGAGAGGGGGGGGGGAATAAGTTATGGAGGATATCCAATCATCGTGGAATATATTGTAACGGGTAGCAATGCAACAATATTTTTTTTTTTTTTTTTATTGTTGTTAGGAATACAAAGTGTCAGTAACCTGAAACGATCCACAATAATGACTGGGAAAACTATTATCATGTCCAATACAAACAACCTATCTGTTCGTCCCCCCCAACTCCGACCCACCTACCGTCCTGACCTCCCATCTCTCCCCCATAACCACACACCGCCATCTATGGAGTGAACTCAAAGGCCGATTCACGTTCGCAATGGAGTGAAAGAGTTGACGATCCGAACATTTTTCGAGCATGTACAGACGAACAAACACACACACTTCTGCCACATCTACTACATTTCGCTACTGGGGGGCCCAGGCGGAACTGTTGCCGGGTGTACATGTTCAGAGGAGAATGGGGCTACAACAACAGCAGTAACAACATCAACATCCAATCTGGCTCAGTTCGACCCACTTCAGATTCATTCAGGGCCATTCAACACTCAGATAAATCGAATAAGAACGAGCCAGGTCCATGTGGATTCATAAATATTATTTTAGGTCCTGACGGGTTCGTTACATCCATGTCAGTATAGCTGAATAATATCACATCAGTTTTGTTGCAGTGCAAATCTAACTAACCTAGATTCATTCGGTTCAACTCGGCCAGCCACGTATAACAATATACAGACAGGTTCTTTCAGAAAAGCTCATGGCTGTAAACTAAACGTTCATATGGGTACTATAAAAAAAAAGGAAAGTATGATATAAGAAACAAGAGTAAAACAAAAATAGCGACCGAGCAGAGACTCCTGACTGTGGGTAGAGATATAAGTGGTCAAATTTCGACGCTCGAGGCTTATTTCGTTGTTGTGGGAGCTATACCGTAAGTTTGATGGGAAATGGCCGTGTTTGTGAGGGTGAGTGGGGTGTACATCAGTCGGGGCTGGCTTTATTGCCACGTTTTGGAGCGGAATACAACTGCAAAACGTCATCGTATGTAAGGGAATGCGTTTTCTCACTCGACGGTAACGCGCCCTAAAGTAGGGTAGCAGTATGTGCTATACAGTAATCATTTACTCTTTTTCGTGTAATGATTGATAGCAATGTTGGTAAGTGTTAACTGGGTTAGTCTGTTAACGAGGTTTTTGAGAGACTGTCGAGGTCCGAGTCTACGTCTCCTCTTCGCAAATACACACATAATTCCTAAGCCAATGACTTACTTCGGCTTGCAAATGGACACATAAAAAATTCATTCCTTTGTCTTCAAACTGCAGGTATTATCCTGCGTGGTAGACGATGAAAACTACACTCCCTCCCTGACCTTTCGTGCGCTGTTTCTGTGGTGCCAAGAACCTAACTGAGCCTGTTACTATACACATGCAATATTTGTTTCGTTTATTAAAAAAAAATATTTTCTTGCAGGGCAGGGACTGGAGGTTAGGAGTTGTGTCCTCCTCTGAATAAATTATTAACTTTCACCTTTGCTTAAGGCCGTGAAAATATTTCAGATTTGTCCTGGAAATCATAAGAAACGTTTTTCTTTTTTTCTTTGAGGGGTGGTGGAAAAATGTGTGTGTGTGTGTGTGTGTGTGTGTGTGTGTGTGTGTGTGTGTGTGTGTGTGTGTGTGTGTGTGTGTGTGGTTCAGTATTGCTGTCTGTGCGGTGACATATTATGAGAGCAACAGGGAAGGGTCTGTCTGGCCATTGCTGTGGGTTATTGTAGAAACAGAACCACGGAAGCAGTCGACTGCAACGACGTCCAGACAAGTCCAGAGTAAGGAAAGGATGTCAGACTGTTTATAGAGGAAACATATATGTGGCCCATTTCACTGGTTCTATGCTACGCGTTATTTCACCTGTTTCTGAAACCTACCTATTCCACTTATAAAAGTGCGAAGAGGAGGAGGATTATGATGATGAATGAATTTTTAGGTCACATTTATTGATTCTTAATTCAATAAATATTGTTTTATGAAGTGAAAATAAGGCTATGATGATGATGATGATGATGATGATGATGGATGATAACCTACAGTAAGGTGATCATTATAATAGGGATGGTGATAATCATAACTAGGATTAGGTCCATTAAATTTCAGAATTTATGAGGACGAGTGTGATCATGCGGTAAAAATTATGATAATAATGACGATTAGTAGGAGAAGGAGGAAGAGGTAGATGTGGATTTCAGAATATCCCCTTCCATAAAAACAAAAGATTCATATACATCTGAACACATTTAGACTTCTTTACTCCATCTTCTTTTTTTTCCCGGTATATTTCCACGGGTTGACAAGTGTTTATGTAAATGAGGAAATTGGTTCAATGGAAGATGACACAGATGCAGAAGTGAGTTGGAAGTGACTATAATTTATGGCACGAGTTTGAGGAATAATAAACCTTTGGAGAGAGAGAGAGAGAGAGAGAGAGAGAGAGAGAGAGAGAGAGAGAGAGAGAATACGTGTGTGCGTATGTGCTTTAAGGGATGGCTACGTACTTAGGCCTTCATGTCACCCTGTCCTCTGCCATTGGGCTGCCCTCCCACCATGTCACACAACCGTCTCTCCTTTCATTTCTGAACAGCTTTTGTTTTCTTTCAGATGTGATTCTTATCAATCACTACTCTTTGTCTTTAAGCTTCACTTCCTGTCTCTCGTGTTCTTCAGTGCACATGTACTCTACTTTTTATCATTTCTCTCTCTCTCTCTTTCTTTTTTTTCCCTCCTGTCTGTATTATTATATCCTATTTGTTTTTCATCTCAGTGCTGGCCATTCTTTATATAATTCCTTTCTTTACTACTTCCATTTTCATATTTGCTTCAGTTCTTATTAAAGCCTTCCTTTCAAACTTGCCTTCCTGCTCTTTCTTTTATATCCTCATAAAATAAAATCCTAATTATTTACATCGCTTCAGTTTCTTTCTCCGTTCTTCATTAATCTTCTGTTTACATATTTCATTTAGTAGAAGTCCGAGAAATGTTTTTCTTGGTTTAGTAATTTCTGCATTTTTACCTCGCCCGGATGCAGTCCGGCGAGGTATTGTTTGTGGTCGTTTCTTTGTTTTTTAGCAACATTACGGAAAAACGGCTCAATGCAATTGTATGAAATTTCCAGGATATGTGGACACTGGTCCCCAAGGAAAGTAATGAAATATTGGAGGTAATCGAATGACCCTGAGACGTCAAAATCAAGATTTTCCGAGGGCTATATCTTGAAACCGGTTGAAGATAAAGATATTTACTATCATCAGCATACAGGAACTCCCATATGGGCTTTCTCTTGGCACCAAAACCTTTGACCTTGAGCGATCTTGAAAGGTCAAACTCAAGGTCACGGATATTCAGGGAACTATAACTCGAAACTGGTTGCAGATAGATATTTACTATTATCAAGATATAGGAGGTCTCATATAGGTTTTCATTTGCCACCATGACCTTTGACCTTGAGTGACCTCAAAAAGTCAAACGCAAGGTCACGGATTTTCAGAGGGCTATAACTTGAAAACGGTTGAAAATAAAATTACTTTCGGGTGGGGATTGTTGGGCCTGACACCACTTGTTACAATTATTGTCTTTCTTTTTATCCTTCAGTACTGATTGCTCATTATATTTTCAAAGCAGACTGATGGGCTGGAGAGCAACACCTTCACGTGGTGACACTTACATAGCTCGACGACTCCACTGCCCAGTTATCGTCCCTCAACTCTCTCCTTTCAATAGGTCGATGGTATACAGCAGGAGAAGAATATTATTCAGACTGTAGTCTTCTGGGTTCAGGTTCAGGTGTGGTCAAGGTGACAACAGCATCAACAACAGAACAAAATTCACATATAACCTATTTTTCCGTCACTCTCTCCTTGCTGGAAGGAGGAGAGAACTGAATAATTGTTCCAAATACCTGTAGGAAGAGGAAGTAAAGAACAAAGAAGAGGATGGTATAAAAGGGAGACAAAGACAGCAGAGTGACTGATGATGCAGAAGGAAAGAAACATACAGATGGACAGATTAATCTGAAATACGGAGGGGAGAGAAGATGAAAAGATGATGTGTTGATTATAAACCACACGAGAAGAAATAGTAGTAATAATAATAGTTACAACTAGAATAATAATAATAATAATAATGATACTACTACTGCTACTACTACTACTACTGCTACTACCACTACTACTACTACTAAGAAGAAGAAGAAGAAGAAAAACCACAACCACAACAACAACAACAACAACAACTGCAAAAAAAAAAAAAAAGGGAGATGAGTGTGAAAGAATTTATTTTCAGTATTATAAAACATCATTCTCGGTATTTCAATCAACCAGAACGGAACACTATTAATAAAAGAGTTCGTGAGGCCATATTTAATTCCTCCACTTCAAAAATTCTCTCCGCAGTTGAGTCAAGTGGTCTGATAGAAGCAAATAAGATTTTAATATACTTCATCAGCGTTAACTGGCTCACCGAATTCACAACTATGACGCCTTTTTTATATTTTGTCCGTACTACTCCCAGACGGTTATATGCAGCTTTATTCAACCCCTTTACTTCCTGTGTTGCATAAAATAATCTATTTGGTACGGTAAATACAAGAGGAATGAGCTTCTGTGTTTTGAATAGGATTAAACGGATGTGTTGTTGCATTGTACAGTTTATAATGAGTCATCTGTTTTTCCAGTCCAAGGAAACTATTTGAGTTTTAAGTAGTCAGCCACTCGACGAATGTTATTAAGCAGAGGCGAGTCATTTTTAACTGGAAGAGTTAAACATATCTTAGCCTTAATCAACTTCTTATTACTTGAGATGAAGAATATCAGTGAGTTTGTCTGGTGGTAGATGGAGCAAAATACAAAGTACGTCAAGGGACTGAAAGTATTAGATCAGTGGTCTGAACACTCATAAACTCCTGACGTACACAGTGTTGCGATGAAACTAAATTTTTCCATTCGACTAACGACCATTCTACTGCATTGTTTCTGCTGCCCCCCAGATAATTATATTCAGCTTAAGACAGTTTTCTCGTATTTAGTGGGATTCATCAAAGCTGCATCGGACCCCTCTGTCCGAACATAAATAAGATAAACAGGAAATAACAACAAAACAATAAAGGTGTTCCGCGGTTCAGTGGGTTACCTCGTCATTGTGGCTGATGTCCTCTTAGTTTAATGTTGCTGCTGCCACGTGATGTGAATCAATTTACGATATGTCTCTCTCACTGAAGGGCTTAAATAAAACAGTAACTCCTCTAGGCTGAGAAATCTATCATAAGGCGAACAGAAACAAAAGGAGAAGGAAAGAAAGACGGGACATTTGGGGTGACTTTTTAAAAGCTTTTCCTTGCTCTCAACAGAGTGTTTTTATTCGGCAAAGAGGAGATCTTCGAACGAGAAGGGTTAAATGCAGCAATAAGTCATTGAAATTAATGACTTGATTTTTTTTTTCTCCCAGACGATTCTATTTCCATTATGAAACCTTCACAGCAGGGAAAGGATTAGTGAAAGCTTTATCACACTTTTCCGGTTAGTCGATTATCTCTTGAAATTAATTAAATCACATTAAAAGAAAAAAGAGAGAGAGAGAGAAGCAAGACTAAACAAGATGCGGTGCCAAGGCACATCAAACCCGTCCCCGGCAGTCATTTTAATGCTGACGTATAAACACAACAGGATATCCAGTCAAAGACGTCACATATCAAATTTGTAGTAAATCGGGTGATAATTGACGATTTTAGGCGCATTTGAAATTTTAGGCCCGACCCACCTGACATTGACCCCCCTACCGGCAACTGGGGGGTGACCCCCCTGATGTAATGAGGCATGTTATAGGATGCAGATTTGAAAGATGCACCTTTAGGTTTTGGTTTTATGTTGATATGACGGATTTGAAAGGAATTGTGGCGAAAAAACGGTTATTACGTATTCCCCCCCTTTTTTTTTTCTTTTTTACATTTTGTGGTCCTACATCTCGGGATTTGTCCTAGTTTGGCCCAGAATTTATTCAGGTGATTAAAAGGTCATAGCCCATCATCCCTGAATTTTAGACAAAATTGCAGAAGTAGTATTCGCGCAAAGTTGTTAAGAGACTGACAGACAAACAAGCAAACAGACAAAATCGATTGAAAACAATACCCGTCCCTGAGCCCCTCCGGGTGGGTGGGGAGGGGCGGGTTAATCAACTCAACATGTCACCGGATTTAAGGAGTTAACAAACCCTCTCAAAACGAGACGTCAATTCCAAGTTCAGTAAAGTGATCTAGTAGTAGCAGCAACAGTAAACTAAAAGATGTGTCAGGACTCCAAGAGGTTACATTATCCCTGTTTTAGACCCCAACCCCCAGTGTGAACCGCCATAACGTGGTGGGTGAGTTTGTGGTTCTATATTATACTTAACTTGGTTTAACATGGCTATTTCTTCAGTATTAATGCTGTGCAGTGACAGTATGTTAACATCAGAATATCATCTTTGTCACAATTAAGTGTTACTGAAATTATGCATAGCCGTATTATTGTCTCATACTGAAGCTAAGTAAAAAAAAAAAAGAAAAAAAAAAAAAGATAAAGGCGAAGAACATCAAGTTAGGCAGACGAAATATACTGCGTCACAACCTACAACACTAACACATCACAAAGAGCGATGCAAAATCGAACCACCATCATCACCAACACAAGCACCAATATAACACTTTAAATGGATCGTCAATCTCGCAGCAAATAATGAAGGGGAAAAAGGGGGGATATTGTTATCCCCGCCTGTTAGAGGATTAGCAGGCGCTTCCGACCCCCGGATTCTGTACAATGTAATATTGGGATGACAGTGTGAGCCGGAAATGAGTGCTGTCAGAATGGATATTGGGCATTAGTTCAACCATTGCCAAAACCAGGGACGTGGGGACGACGAGGGGTTATTTATGCAGCTATAGGGACAGAGATAGAAAAAATATATATTACGAACACCCCGGTCACTAACAAATGGAAAAGTGTATGCATTTTGGATTACACTATTTGAAACTAATAAACTCTGACAAATGAATATATGCAAAAATTCACCCTTTAAGTCATCGTCTCGTGTGAATGAGTGTGTGTGTGTGTGTGTGTGTTTTGTAATCTTCTCGTGACATACAGTATGCTAGGAAGGCCTTTCTTGAGGTTCAGTAGTCCACCCATGACACAACAACAGAAAACTGTTCCCTTGCAGCCTTCACATGTTACCTGACACCCGGACACTAATACCCACTGTCTTCAGCCGTCCGCTGCAGATATCACGTTTGGTGTTGCGGTATTAGTGGAAGTGTTATTAACGACGTTTGAGGCCATACGGGAGAGCAGTGAACATGACGATATCGGTGTTACATGCACCAACTGTTCCTTACAACAACTGCGATCAAACCCACGATAACACGTTCCTTCTCTTCCTCCTCCTCCTCCTCATCATCATCATCATCATCATCATCATCATCATCGGCCTAATTCCGTCTTAAACATGAAGCAAGTGGGATCCAAAAATTGGAAAGAGAAATGCAAAAGTAAGACAACTATCAACTCTGTGCCATAGACATTAACCACACAATGGATCACACACATTTCAAACCTTCGAATTCTTGGTCCCACCCCATAGGGAATATCCAACATTATATGCAGTAGTAATTACGTAACCCATAAGGTTTTTTTCGTTATATCCTAGTATTGGTGGTGATGTCCTCCTTGTTCTTCTTACCAATGCTCGTGACCACGTCCACACGCCATTATTTTTAAGAGATATAGTCTGAAACTCATTATGCATGTACCTGGGCCTGGTATCACGTAACATATTTCTCTAATTTGGGATTAATACCTGTAAATTGTTGTAGGGACCCAAAACTGTATAAAAAAAAAAGGGGGGGGGGCGAGAATTCCCCATAAAAACCGCACAAAGTCATTGGACACCAAAACAACCATCGTGTTAATGCCCACATGTTCTGTTCGGCTTCACACCAGTTACGGTACGAACCGAATCTAGCCTGCTTGGTGTGTGATCCCTTCGCTTTGTATCACCTACCTATACAAAACATTTATCAGTGCCTGTCAATTACTCGAGGGTCATTAAGACAGACAATCAGTTCTTCCCTAACTCTTAATAATCCCTCAGAACACGTCCAGCGACAGTCCACGTTACTTAGTTATACTGATGTGTGAACAGCAACCAGGGGAAACAGACTGTGTCCACCAGTCTGACTGTCGCAATAACCAAAACCTGGTATTTACGTTCTGAATGAGACTTATTAACTGATGACACAAAAGTGAGTGGAAAGGACAGACAGAGAACAAGATGTACTGGTGAACATCGTCTGTCCGCTTAGACTGGCTGGTACAGTCGCCCCAAGAAGTGATGGATTACTGTGGTCACTCTGCACTGCCATACGTTCAATGAAAACTTAGTGAACAACATAAAAGAAAAATTACGTGCCTTCATCACGTCATATCAAATGTAACATCACACTAAGAATCATGTGAAACGAATATCATGAGGCAATAATACATGAGAAGTTAACATTTAAGTACGTTTCCCAATTGGAATGAATTGTAATGTATTACTTCGCGCACTGCAGGCAATATAACTCAGTGTTCCTGATGTATTTGCATTCCAGGATTTCAAATACAGATGCTCCAGTTTCGAAGACCAGTTAAGGAAAATTCTTGTGACTGCAGTATGCACTGTACACTACCCTGTTTTCAAATGCTATGGTGTTGGCGACATGGATGCCACAACAATAAAATTGTTCTCAGTAATAATACCCTACCTGCGGTAGCAGCAAGACCATTCTGCCTTTTATTCCTAGTCTTTCCCTCGCTTATAATGATTATAAATAGCTACTTTATCCCCAACCAGCAGGGGTGATCAGCGTTACCCGGGCCAAAAAGGCGTACACTCTGATCCTATCTGTTCTAGTTCACTCTTTCTTTCTACTCCTATAAGACCATACACCATTTATTCTTTTGAAGAGGGGTTATAAGAGGTCCAGGAACTTTCTATTTCAGCAATCGCAGACTAACTCACAGTATTGGTGGGCACTTGTTTACTATTACCGGTGACCTCAAATGACCTCGGAGGCCAACCTCACATAGCCTATGTCTGAACTGGAGACCATGTGAGTCTCCATGCTAGAAATTGGGCTGCAGGGGTACCCGGCGTTGCCCGCCCCCCCCCACCCCCCAAAAAAAGCGAAAACTGTAGTGACCTCAAATGACCCAGATCTGAATTTTGACCGCCCTAAAATCATTCTTGGATCAACCTGATTCAGAATATATATATGGGTCTGGGGGTCTCTGACCAATGGTTTGGGTGTGACTGAAGGACAAACAAACAAACAAACAACGCGCCTCTTTTATAGATATAGATGGATGCAAAATTATTTTCATGTATAAGGAGGTATGACAGATTTTACCCTTTTCTCTTACAATAAGCAAGTATGGCGACCAAAACATGGGTTTATAAACTCGTGCAATGCTAAAGCATATACTTTTAGGAATATATATATCTTATCATCTGTAACATATTTCCTTTTATATAAACCGCTGTCCTGTTTAACTGAAAAAGCTGATTTGGAAGTTTTGAGATCAGTGATTTGTTTATGTACCTCTGCATTTTATTACTGTTGCCAGTCGTTAATGCACTGAGGATAATAGGCTATGACACAAGTTGGCATTCTCCAAGGAGCTCCGACTTTTGGCAAATTTTCGAGGTTCTGTCTTTCCATTGCATGCTCTGATGATCCTCTGGCTTATGTTAAATATTCCAGAGATTTGCCGTAATGGAAAACCAGCCAAATGCAGCGTAATAACGGTACGGTACATTTTTTACTAAAAGTTCTCCTTCAGTGCTTGTTGATCGAACCATTTGAAATAGCCTAGGAACTTACGCCGCCTTCCCGCATTCTGTCGTATTTCCTAATGAAAATTATTCTCAAACGAGTTATTTGAGAGGTGCATGTGGAGTCACAAGGAGAGACAAACCGACAAATGAGAAAGTGAAGGAGTGTTGGTGTGTGGATGTGGATTTGATAGGAAGCGTTAGGAGAAACACACTGAAGTGGTTGGCCATGTTGAGAGGATGGAGAGCGAGAGACTGACAAGGAGAGTGTATGTGAGTGAGGTGGAGGGGGGGAGAGGGAGGGGAAGGCCAAGGATGAGTTGGAGAGATGGAGTGGAGAGGTAAATGAGAGAGATGGGTGTGAGCTGGGAGCAGGGCAGGGGACAGGGCGACATGGAGGCGATTTGTTTGTGGCCACCTCTTACGGGATTAGGACGTCTGGCAATAGACAGATAGATAGATTGTAACGGAAATTATTTTAGAATAATAATGACTGGTTTTAACTGTTTATTGAAGCTCTTTTTCTTTTCAGTCTTACGATACTAAAATATTATTGCTTGTTCCCAGGCTAGATTTGAACTCCGCAAATTATTCCTGACTGTCCCTCAGTGATAGTTTTGATATTTCAGTTAGTTCCATTAAGGATTTCCTATTATCGTATCTGACAAACAGCTTCCTACAATTGTAAAATATACCGGTATTCTAACATTTTGAAAAAGTGTTCCCCAGAACTAGCCTCTGTTCTTGATAAATTATTCAGACTATGCATATGTACTTCTTTATTCCCTAATTCATGCAAAGAAACCAAATCCACCCAGTTCCAAAGAAAGGAAGTTCCTCTGACCCCTCTGATTACAGACCAATAGCTGTCACATCTTCTCTTGGTACGGTGTTTGAAACTGTAATTAAAAAGCACATTGTTAAACATCTTGAATCCAACAACTTAATTAGTGACAGACAATATGGTTTTCGCCAAGAAAGATCCACCATTGACATACACAATCTCCTGACTCATACCATCCCTCAATCAGTTGACCTACATGGAGAAACTCATGCAGTAGCCCTGGATATTTCTAAAGCTTTTGACAGAGTGTGGCACCGTTCCCTGTTGTCCAAACTTCCTTGCTATGGACTAAACACTTTTGTTCCTTTGATTTCCTCATATCTCAGGAACCGAAAAATAAGAGTATAAGTAGATGATGTAAATTCCAATTTCCACTCAATTAACGCCGGGGTGCCGCAGGGATTAGTTCTGGCACCAACCCCGTTCCTCATTCATACTAATGATCTCTTATCTGTCACCCACAATCCCATCTATTCATATGCAGATGACTCAACACTTCATAGTTCATTCACACTCAGACACCCATTTACAAAGTCTGATATCTCTAACTCTCAACTCAGTACAGCCATCTCTTTAAATAAAGACTTGTCCACGATCAGTGAATAGGGACAAAATAACCTTGTCTTCTATAATGCTAGTAAAACTAAATATATACACTCTATTAATAGATAGGTATTGCCAGAATCGTATATTACCTTCAATGGTACAAATATTCCCATTTCCAAAAGTATTGAAATTCTCGGTGTCTCACGTAACCTCTCATGTCAGATCACTTCCTAAAACCGCCTCAAAGAAACTTGGATTATTGTACAGAGTCCGTAACTTCTTCACTGACGAGCAGTTAGCTATAATTTATAAGAGTCACTGTGCACTCTCAGCTTGAATACTGCTCACCCTTGTGGGATGGATGTGTAGAGGTTTGCATTAAAACAACTAGACAAAATTCAGAACTGTTAGAATTGTTAATAACCCTGCTGTTACTAATAAACTACCTCCCCTACAAGTAAGAAGGAAAGTTGCCTCGCATTATTTTACAGATATTTCTATAGCAAATGCTCAGACGAAATTGCGTCCATGGTGCCACCTCTCCATGCCTTCCCTCGTGCTACACGGGCATCTGGTAGCGCTCATGACTGGAATGTCACCCAGCCATACTGCAGAACTTCTGCTTATCAGATTACTTTAATTCCCCGAACTGCATCTCTCTGGAACTCGCTTCCCCAGAGTTGTTTCCCTCCAAACTTCAACCTGCAGCTGTTCAAGTCTAACTGTTACAGATATTTTATGAACAGAGGACACCAGTAATCTGGTGTATGGATTTGTTTTTTTATATTCATTTGTTTTTCTTTCCTCTGTTTTTTTATTTAAAAAAAAAATTACTTCCTGCTTCTGTAACAATTTTACAGAACAAGTTTCATCATGTAAAGATATAAGAAAGAGTATGTGCATTATTGCTGACCAAAATCTTCTGGATACTCTGTCGTCACTTTTAAGGCCGACTGTACAATCCAATGTCCAAGGAACAGACTTACACTGGATTCCCTGTAGTGGTGGTGGTGTTTTCTTGTTGATGATGATGACGATGATGATACTGTAACGAATGATTTTGTCAGATACATAACTGCAGCAGTATACTTTATGTGATGTATATTTAATGCCTATTTAGTACCACCTATTTATAACACTTACGAATATTTTAATGGCCAGAATATTTTCAATTCTGTGTAACTAATCCTCAGGAGCCTCTGTAACCCAGTGGATATCACGTTTGTGTGGGGTCAAATCCAGCTGAGGAGGGCATTCAACAATGCTGGTGGTATGTCCTTGCATATACCTTACAATCACAGTTGTGATCACATCACGCCCATTCAGAATGATGACACACACACACACACACACACACACACACACACACACACACACACACACACACACACACACACACATTAGACGTCCTTTCTGATTTGTACTTACCCAGCATGAAAAATGGTATCAACCAGTCATCACTTACAATGCCAGGAGAAGGTTTGGTCCTGCAGTGGGTGTCATACGAGTACTAGCTGATAAAAAATAGTGACATCCGACCCCTGAGACGGGAAGGTGTCTTTTACGCCAAATAAATGCTTTTGATACCTTCAGTGGCAATGCGTCCTCTGACTACAGAAGTTGCGGACGTTGTTTTTAAAGCTTATTGACAGAGGTCTTTCCTAAACTGAATAAAAGTGTTTGGTGTGAAGGATATGGAAATAGATATCTGTTAATTTCGTAGCATTATATTAACCCCCCGCATCCCGTTGACGTGAATGAACGTCCACACGTTTTGTCACTGCCAATCCCGTTGATGTACATAAACACAAATCAAATGCAAGGTCCCTAATTTAAACAATTTTCAATTTTCGCGAGTGATTTTTAGTATATATACACGGGACACCTTCCTCTACAAGATGCCAGGCAGGAACAATGCCTTACCCGGCATGACCTCCCCCCCCCCCCGCACGCCAGTGTCTCGGCAATTCACCTGTTACCAGTGACATGTCCAGTAAAGACATGTTGTGCCACGGTCCGAAATTCAGGGCCAGAGTGATTCCCCAATCGATGACAATGTGGAGGACAAACTTTACATATCATTAGAGGAAGAAACAGTGAGAAATGACGATCAGGTAATGTCACCAAAAAAGGTCAGGTATGTTGACGTGTTTTGTGAGTGAAACAATGATTATATTGCCTATATTACTGTGTGAAAACCAATATACTCTCGTACTACATATAAATTCGTACCAAATAAATAAATAAATACCGTTTATGAGTGGTGTGGAATGGTTACCCTCCCATAGATCTCGTTTTCATTGGAGCCAGCCTAATAGAAAACGCAGTAAGGTGAGGAGGTACTGCTACCTGTATCGAGTAATTTAAACCTCAGGTGAGCGATTTCTCTATGATTTTTTCTTGTTTCTCACCAAAAGCGGAGGTTTGAGCCCCAAATTTTTTTTTCCAAAACGGTCGGGATTGGGGGGAATCAGTGGTGGAAAAGTGGTCAAGACAGGGCGGCTTAATGAACAATTAACAATTTCGATACTCAGTGACGTCATCATCTGAACTCGGCAAACTTTTTGGACTAGTATGTAAGAGTTTCATAATGGATAGACAGACAGTGTCCTGATGTTATTGCATATATAAAACTGTGCGTCTGGTGATTGGATAAGTTCATGCTGTATGCTCGGTATTAAAGAAAATGTGTGTTTTAAAGATGCTGCATTTGAATCCACTGAGGATGCAAAGTGGTAAAAGGCAATCCCATGTTATCCCCACTGAGGTATAGCGGTACGAGGTACAGTTACCTTAGTCCAGTACATGTAATGGTACATGATCAGCCTACTGCCCCTGATGGCACTACAGCATCCACAAACCTACAGTCATCTCGGAGATCGAACCAAGGCAAGGCCGTCATTCCTACTGGGACGTTCAAATCACCAGAAGGCCATGATTTTTTTTTTTTTTTTGCTAACTCCATGGGAATTTATTCGGTTTATGAGAAAACATTCGATTAGAGAGCATCTGAAAAATCTTCACGAAAAATCATATACCGTATATTCAATGGAAAAATACCGGCACTGCAGTGCCAGCACTCTTACCATTTTTTTTCTTAAAATAAATGATAACCCAGTAACTTAATCTATTTGTTTGTTTAAAATTTGCATCCCGTGGACGTAACTAGTAAGCTGTCTTATGCATGCTGTCTGCAGACAGTTTCAGTTTATCTTGGAAAAGATTGTACAAACTCTTGGAGTTAAGTGTACACTTAAGCTCTTCATTACTAAACATCCTTCACAAGTTCAGTAAAATAATCTGAAGGAAGCAACAGTAAACCTGAATAATGCCTCATCGTTGATAAAGGAGTAGTTCGTTTGTAATTTTTACAACATAAAATAATATGAAGGTAACAAAAATAAGATAGAAATGGGTAGTGTGTCTATAATTTATACGACCAGTGTTGTTGCTGCAGATGGTCGCCTTCATGCGGTGGCACCGGAAAAATCGGGTGGATTCGTTGCCCACTATACTGTACAAGTGTCCATAACCCCCTCCCTGTCCCCAGAAAGGAGGATGTACTGCAGTAAAGGGAAATTTCAGCCAGCAGTTCACCAGGTTAACGTTTAGGTCAGACTGGGACAACAACTCCAAAAACGGCATTAACTCCTCTCTCTCTCTCTCTCTCTCTCTCTGTAGGGTATATATATATATATATATATATATATATATATATATATATATATATATATATATATATATATATATATATATATATATATATATATATATATATATATAGGAATACAGTTGCCCACTGTCAGAAAGAATAAACTATAAATACGCGTTATCTTACCCTTCCGATAGATGACATATTTTGTTTTAGTCTTACTACTACCGGGCAATTTTATATATATAAATATAAAAATATATATATATATATATATATATATATATATATATATATATAGGAATACAGTTTCCCTCTGTTAGAAAGAATAAACTATAAATACGCATTATCTTACCCTTCCGATAGATGACATATTTTGTTTTAGTCTTGCTACTACCGGACAATTTTATACACCTCAGCATTGACTTTTTCAACTGAAGGGACTACCTGTGGCCTTCTTTAACCCTTTCGCTACAGATACTATTACTATTACTACTCCTACTATATTAAACCACACCAAACCACACACATTCACCATACAACACCATATCACATCACGGTGCATTGTACATTACCACATGCACACCATATAATAGGAAAGGAATGGGACATTCTGTCCCATTCCTTTCCTCTTATGTCGTGTGCATGTGGTAGTATACAGTTATGTGGTATGATGTGCGTGTGGTAGCTCCTATTATGTTGTGTGCAAGTGGAATGTATACAGGTAGAAAAGAAATCCAGCACACATCCCAGCACAGCACCAGGCCAAATAAAATAGAAAAGAAACAAAAAGAAAGAGTAACTAACCTTAGACAAAACAGGCAAAAGTGAGACACAAAGGTAAAGGAGGTGTAAGTCCGGGTACCAGGGATGTAGAAATTAATGAGAGAGCCCTGCCAACACCACACCACACCACACCACACCACCTTCCAATACTACCCTACCACTACACACCATTGCCACTCAACCTCTCACCATTAACTACCACACATCACCGCACCACGTCACAAATCACCACACTACACCACACCACATCACCAATCACCACACCGCACCACACCACGCAGCCATAACCCAGCCACCTCCATTAATTGGTTGTCATGGTGACAGAGAGGGTGTGAGATGAAGTCACTTGATTGGGTCGTTACCGGTGATTGGAGGTGTTTGACATAGGAGTGGGAAGGTTGTATTATATTGGTTGTACCATAATAAAATATGAGGAGTGGGCAAGTTGTATTATATTGGTTGTACCATAATAAAATATGAGGAGTGGGCAAGTTGTATTATATTGGTCGTACCATAATAAAAAGCCAGGAGTGGGCAAGTTGTATTATATTGGTCGTACCATAATAAAAAGCCAGGTGTGGGCAAGTGATATTATATTGATTGTACCATAATAAAAAGTGATAGAATGATATCAAACACACGCTTGGTGGAATAGTGATAAAATCAAACTATCATATTACAGGGATTCAGACCCGGAGTCAAAGCAGAGTTTCAGATGACAATTTGTCAGAGAAGTGTCAGAATGAAAGTGTTAGACTGGAACGGCATGAGTCCTGACTGGCACCCTGGAACTGATGACACATACGCACCCTGAGAGAGAGAGAGAGAGAGAGAGAGAGAGAGAGAGAGAGAGATGGCCTGGATTAGAACTACAGTAGGATAAGTCTGAATGAATGAATGATTGATTGATATGGATAGATAGATAAAAAGATACCTTTAAATCTTTGCGGTTTGATGATCTTGTGTTCCGTCCTGCCCTACCCAGTCCTGTTCTGCACCACACTGCCTAGTCCTGTTCTTTCCTGCTCTATTTTTCCCTGCCTTGCCCTGCTCTGCCGTGTTCTACCTACCATGCCCTGCCTTACGCTGCCTTGTCCACCCTACCTTCCTCTGTCCACCATGCTTTGCCCGTCCCTGCCCTACCCTGTTTGGCCCTGCCCTGTTCTGGTCTGCCCTGCCCTACCTTACTTGGTCCTGCCCTGCTCTTTTTTGCCCTGTCCTGTTCTGCCCTACCATGACCATCATGCCCTGCCCTGTCCTTTACCCTATCCTTGCCTTGTCCCTTACCCATACTTTCCCTTCTTCCTGTTCCCTACCTCTTTCTCCTCCCTCTTTTTCTTCCTTCTCTCTCTCTCTCTCTCTCTCTCTCTCTCTCTCTGTTGCCCTGCCCTGCCCTGCCGTGTCTGGTGTGTGTATTATCTAAACACTGGCAATAATCTTTTAATGGCACTGGAGGTTATAAATCAGGAAGCCAGTCACAGCTTCCAATCCTCTTCTCCATTCCTCCCATCCTCCCCCCTCTCCAATCCCGCTACTCTTATTTGGTCCCCCCCCCTCCAATTTTCTCTCCGTATTTTCCTTATTTTCTCCTTTCCCGCCTCCTAATTCTCCCACTTGCTATTTTTCGCCTGTCCCCCTTCCCCCACATTCCTCATGCCCCCCACTCTCCCCATCCCCTTCTTCCTTTCTTCACGTTCCTCCTTTCATCCTTCTGTTGAATCCCCATCTCATCTCCACCACGGTTTTTCCTCTCTCCCCATTATAACCCGCCTCCCTCCCACCCTCTTATCCCCTTCTCTCTCGCCCTTACAGTTTCATCACTCCCCTCCACCCTCATCTACCATTCACCCACCCCCTTTCCCCCTCTCCCTCACCACTCCCTACTCCCTCTACCTGCCACTCTATTTTCTTCCTCCTCTCACCAACTTCCTCTTCCCATATTTCTCCATCCCAACACTCAACCCTCTACTATCCTACTTCACTGTCACACCCTACCCCATTCATTCCCCTTATCTCCCCTCTCTTACCATACCCCCTCCCCCCCCGCCTCTTTTCTTCTTGCTCTTACTCCTCCTCCTATTCCTCCTCCTCCTCCTCGTCTCTTCCTATCTCTCTCCCTAACTCTCCCACTAATCCCACGCCACCCTTTTTTATGCAGCACATTCGCACCAAGTTTTTTAAAACAATTTATAATCCAGGGTGGTGGAGTGGAAGAAACCTATTTTGACAGCTTGGTGCCAGAGTCAGGTCCTGGGAGGTTTGTCTTGGTGTGTCGTGACATTCTTGTCTTGGTTCCACGCCATTCTTTCTCTTTGCCTCTCTTCTCACCAGATTTATCTCATTTGCCATCTACATTTTCAGCCAAGAAATAACAGACCATAAGGGAAGAAGGATAGCTGCAGTAGGCCGGTTTGCCGATGCTGGACAGGCCGTGTCAGCATCATAATCATCATCGTCGTCGTCGCCATATTCATCAACATCCTATCCACCACTGATTTAATTAGGACGGGGAGTGTCCAAAAATATGGAAAAATAATATCATCAGAGTTCCCAACAAAAATAACATAATCTACTCTGTCATCGCACATGCCTACAACATTCTCTTTTCCTTTCCACAGGCCACACATCCCACGCCTCACCTTCCTGCAGCACACCATTTTGCATCACCATTTTCACCTACTCCTTTCTTGCATGGGATGTGGTGGTTGGGGGAAAGAGTGGTGGATAGGCAGACCGAAGGGAAGCCACACTGAACCGGGGCAGAACAGACAACAGATGGAAGACTTGGCTTTCCTTAACAGTCTGCATCTCCCCCTTCAGCACGAGAGGCCTTTCCTAGGCTGAACAAAATCTCCTGGAGGAAACATGCATTTAAGAAAATAAGTGTTATCGTACTAAAGGGGTTGAATGATCCTCCGCAAGCCATCTGACTCGTCATAAAACACCTCCACTACCATCACAGCCAACTTGAATGCAATAGTCCAAACCTGTACATAGTATGGGCGGTGGTTATTAGCACCCGAGTGGTGATATAAGGAGGTGTATCGCGCCACCTGTAGCACATACGAGGAACTGCGAATCACAGGGTCGGATTATTGAAAAAAAAAAAAAAGTATGAAGAAATAACATAAGGCTGATTCGTAGCTAAAGAAACCCGCTCCTAAGGGATGGTAAAGTTGAAATAGGTGAACGTATTGTGGCTTGTGCCCCTCACCACCTCCTATGTCAAAAAATATAACCGTCAATATGCCAAGTAACTGGGCAGTTTGGATGTTGTGGATCGCCGTCTTGTAACCGTTGTAGGACTAGTTTTGCATGAAGTAATACAGACTTTTCAATTATTTTTCTCCAGAAACGGTAGTACCACAAGCCTCCACAGTATCATAATAGCTCCGTGTTTGTGAACAGGATGATTTGCATGTTTTTTTTTTTCCCCTACGACACTTATCTTTCCTCAAGTAATTATCAGACACATCGAAGAGTTACTACTGAAGAATAAGTTGTTTTCGTCAAAGATGGTGGGAACAATGGTATGGTTTTCATTACTAGTTCAATTTACAGTTTGTATGTTCTTTGATTTCCAGTCATTTAAGTCAGTCTTCTTTCCTCTGTTTATCAAGTCATAAAGGTTTAGTTTCTCTTGTGAGAACTACAGCTCTCGTGTGTGTGTGTGTGTGTGTGTGTGTGTGTGTGTGTGTGTGTGTGTGTGTGGGTACCATCACATACAGCATGTCGAAACAGGATGTTGTCAAAGGCTTTTCATCACATCGACTCTCCTCCTTTCGCTAAGTTATTTCAGTATCTCTCTTTTCGCTACAGTGTCACATGTCTTCGGTCACTGCACCGCTGAACTCCTTGCCTGCATCCCTCAGCCATTACGGCGGCCACCTACGTCCCATTTACCTACATACTCACATCCATTGTGTATGAAATTTTCTAAATACTCAGAGTTAATCGGCACTCTCAGTCTTTCATGCAGGAGCGTCATTTTCTTGTTCTTTTGAAGGAAGGATGGGCGAGGAGGCAGCAGGGTCCAGTTGTTCTCCCCACTCAAGCTTTACAGTGGGCTCCCTAAAATAACTAATAATTTACGCGACATTTGGTATAATGTGAAATAAAGTAAAAATAAGAAAAACTAATAATATTAAAAGAATACAAATATATGGAATCTATATAAATAAAAGAGCCACGCTGTTTGTTTGTCCTTCAATCATGCTCAAATCAAGGGACAGAGACCCCCAGACCCATATATATTATGAATCAAGGTGACCCAAGGATGGTTTCAGGGGGATCAAAATTCAGATCTGGGTCAACTGAGGTCACTGGTAGAGTGTTCGCCTTTTTGGCCCAGGCAACGCCGGGTACCCCTGCGTGGAGACTCACATGACCTCAAGTTGTTGTGAGGTTGACCTCCGAGATCACTTGAGGTCACTTGTCGGAGGTCATATGAGGTCACCGGTAATACACGCTCGAAGGACTGGACCCAGCGGCCAAATTTTTGGCTTGCAGACTCACATGACCTCCAGGTCGGACATACGCTATGTGAGGTTGACATCCGAGGTCATTTAAGGGGGAGGTGGTGGCTCAGTCGGTAGAGAGGTGGCTTGCAGTCCTACCGGACCCAGGTTCAAATCCCCACTGGCGCAGGGAACAGCTTAAGGATTTGAATTTCATAAAAAGCAGACTTTACCGATCTACCAGAAGACCCGCCGACATGTCGTAAAAATACCCCCGTTAATACCAATACACCAGTCATAAATGAGACAGCCCTAGCATGTATTCAATATGGGCCGAAGTGGTGACATGTTGAGGTGCATGGTATGTAGGAGGACTACTGGGCCTTGATAGCAGGCTGTGAAGCCTATGACCAGAGTCGGACACATAGAAAAAAAAAAAAAACTATAATAGTAAACAAGTGCGCACAAATACTGTACGTCAGTCTGCGAAAGCTGAAGTAGAAAGTTCCTGGACTTCTTATAATCATTTTAAAAGCATAAGAGGTACATGGTCTTTCTGGAGTTGAAAGAAAGATTGAACTAGAACAAAGAGGGTTAAAGTGTTCGCCTTTTTGGCCCGGACAACGCCGTGTATCCCTGCTAGTTGTTTCTAAAACAAGAGGGGGACCAGAACTATACGAGAGTGGGGAGTGTCGGGCTCAGTAGCAATTGATTTTTCTACTGATAATGCAGTCCTCCTTGTTCAGACTTTTTCCACCAATTTCACCTAAGACTATTCCAGTGCTGTTCCTCCATCACTTCCCCCCTCCGACTTCTTCATGGCTGACATTAGGATTTCTTCAATTGATGTGTTTTCTGCCATCACTGGCCAAAATACTAACAAGGCAGATGGGCCTCATGGGGTCCCTCCTGTTGTCCTCAAGAACTGTGCTTCTGTGCTCACACCCTGCCGAAGTAAACTCTTGGCCTTGTGTTTCAACTTGTAAATTCCTTCTTGCTGAAATTTTTGTCTCATTCAGCCTATCTCAAAGAAGGGTGACCATTTTCAGTCCTCTAACTATCGCCCATTTTTATTTCATCCAATATGTCAAAAGTTTTTAGTCTATTCTTAACAAAAATAAATAAATAAATAGATAAATAACTAAAGCACCTTTAGTGTCACGGCCCTCTTTCTGATCGTCAGTATGGGTTCCGTCAGGGACGCTCCACTGGCGATCTTCTCGCCTACCTTTCAGACTCCTGGTTATCCTCCATTCGGGACTTTGGCGAAAGCTTTGCCACTGCACATGACATCTCAAAGGCTTTCGATTGAGTCTGGCATAATTCTTTACTTTCCAAACTGCCCTTTTGCGGTTTCAATCCCTCTATCTGGTCCTTCATCTCTAGCTTACTTTCTTATCGTTCTACAGCCGCTGTTGTAAACGGCCACTCTTCTTCTCCTAGAGCATTCAATGGTGGTGTTCCTCAGAGCTTTGTCCTATCACCAACTCTCTTCATTTTTATTCATCAGTGACCTTCTTAGCTGTACATCTAACCCTACCCACTCCTACACACTTCACGCCTCCATTTGCATCCCCCAGATGTGGCTATGGAACACCTAATGTCTGACTTGGCTCGTATCTTTGATTGGGTTAAAATTAATCTTGTTCTTAATGCATCAAAAACTCAGTTCTTACATCAATAAACCCGACAACATCTTCTGCAGCAATATCCTATAATCTATAGCAATATCTACTTGAATCCTGAAGCAACTTTAAACATAATAAGAGCTTCATTCACTCGAGATTTATCTTGGAAAGAGCATATTACCTCTCCTATAAAATCTGTTTTAAAGAAATTGTGTGTGCTAAGCCGACTCCACGTCTTCTTTACCCCTGCACAGTTGTTGACTTTATATACTGGTTTTACTTGTCCATGTGCAGAGTACAACCCTTATTTGTGGGGAGGCTCCCCACATGCAGTGGAGTCAAAGGTTTTTCGTCTTATTAACTCCCCTCTTACTGGCTGTCTTCAACCTCTGTCTCTTTGCCGCACTGCTGCTTCTTTAACTCTTTTCTATCGCTTCTTAAATAGTCACTGCTCCTCTGAACTGTTTGCTATCATCCCTCCACCACTACGGCGGCCACATAGTACCTGTTTTGCAACAAAGTCTCGTATGATCTCCAGTCTTTGAACCGCAGTGTGTCCAGACATTTCGAAATGAACGGATCTTGAATTTGGAGCTCTGTTATCTTGTGTTTGTCTCTCTTGGAGGGAACAATCTTGCCGTCTCCTGGCCGTTGATTCCTTCCTTCTTCCATAAATAAAGTATTAAAGTGACCAAGACTTTGAAAGAAAAAGAAGGATGATGAAGAGGAGGACAAGGAGGACGAGAGGAAAAGGAGGAGGAGGAAAGGCGGAAGGAGGAGGAGGAGGAGGAGGAGGAGGAGGAGAAGGAGGAGGAGGAGAAGGAGGAGGAGGAGAAGGAGGAGGAGGAGGAAGAAGAAGAAGAAGAAGAAGAAGAAGAAGATGGTGATGATGATGATGATGATGATGATGATGATGACATATTAGGAGAGGACGAGGAGCAGGAGGAGGAAGAAAAAGAAGAACAAGAAGAACAAGAACAAGATGATGAAGATGTGATGATGATGAAGATGACAGAGTAGGAGTAGAAGGAATAGGTGGAGGAAAAGAAGGAGGAGGAGGAAGACGGGCAGGTTAGATAAGCAAGAAGGCGGGGTGGTGAGAAAAAACAAAACAAAACAAAACAAAAGGGAAGGATGAGAACACACTGGACTGAAAATATAAGTATCATTTTGCCTGAGAATCACTGATGAAGCAGTAGGAGGAGGAGACAATAAGCAGGATGTGGAAAGGCGAGAAGAAGAGAAGGAGAGTACAACGAGGTGGAAGGGGAAGTGAACGAGAGGAAAACAGGAGAAAGGAAAAGACCAGATACGCGGAACAGAGAGGGAAGAGGGTGGTGAAGCTGAAAGGAAAATAGGAGGAAGAAGAAGACCAGATACGCGGAACAGAGAGGGAAGAGGGTGGTGAAGCTGAAAGGAAAATAGGAGGAAGAAGCAGAAGATGAGGAAAAAATAAGTTGAATGAAGGAAAAAGGGTGCATTCAGAAAACGTAAACTTTTAGAGAGGGAAGAGCAGAGGGCAGAGGAACACGAGGAGTAACAGAAAAAAAATGAAAACAGGAGG
The DNA here is from genome assembly GCF_032717465.1 of Coenobita brevimanus. Lineage (NCBI taxonomy): Eukaryota > Metazoa > Arthropoda > Malacostraca > Decapoda > Coenobitidae > Coenobita > Coenobita brevimanus. Next base: position 24,135,716 of record NC_137062.1, read on the forward strand.
AGAGAATGTAGGACATAGAGAAGAAGGAACGATATGAGGAGTAGAATAAGGAAAGACGAATATGAAAATGAACACTATGAAAAATAAGATGATGAAGATGATCATGAGGAGGAGGAGGACGACGAGGAGAAAGGAAAGAGAACAGAATAAAACACACTCACACTCACACACACACACACACACACACACACACACACACACACACACACACACACACACACACACACACACACAGAAGGAAAGAATGAAGGAAGGAGGGAAGAATAAGGAGAGCTGATGAGGAATGAAATGATGCACTGGTAAATCAAAGAGGGAACAAGAGAGAGAGTAACTTTCAGGAATAACCACAGCCGTTAGACCTACAAGCTTTACAAATGACTCAGTATGTAAAGATGGAATGATGTGCTCCTTCCCTGGCGATGTATACTGCACTATCCTCTTGCATGTTACTGATTGATATTGTGTAGACAGTTAAGCGATATAAGTAACATGCAAATGACTCAGTATGTAAAGATGGAATGATGTGCTCCTTCCCTGGCGATGTATACTGCACTATCCTCTTGCATGTTACTGATGGATATTGTGTAGACAGTTAAGCGATATAAGTAACATACAAATGACTCAGTATGTGAAGATGGAATGATGTGCTCCTTCCCTGGCGATGTATACTGCACTATCCTCTTGCATGTTACTGATGGATATTGTGTAGACAGTTAAGCGATATAAGTAACATACAAGGGAATGTTAAGGAAGAGGTGCCCCCAGCTACAGTACCACCAAGCACATTCTCCTTAGTCCATAACTCAACAAGTTAAACGAAGTTATTTTATCATGTCCGTCATCTCCCATTGCACCAGTGAGAACGTACATAATTATAAATTTCACGTAGTTTACGTTCTTTTTAGCATTGCTTGTATATGAGCTAGTCATTGCCCATACAGCTGCACACCATTTTATGATTAAATCAAAATGAATCTTAATTTGATGGTAAAATAAACAGTCAGTGCTAATAATTACATTTTGGGGGGCTTTCGTCTACGTAAAACTGGGTTAAGCTCTTTTATAAATACGACCTTGAAACACTGTGTATCTTTCCTGAGCCTCTGTGAACCCTGACCTTTGGTGTGATCTCTGCTTGGATCCACACTGTTGTCTGTTTGTCGACACGTCGTGAGTACATCAGAGGCGGCAGGATTGTGGTGTGTAGGGGTGAGTGGATAGGAGTGTGCAGAGAGGAAAGAAGGGGTGATAGGAGAGAAGCACAGATACGAAATGGTGTGAGAAAAGCAGTCCTTGCGAAGAAACATAGAAGAAAAGTAGTAACAGGAGAGAAGTGGTGGGGAGGAAGGGGGAAGGAGAAATGTGTGTAGACAGGAGAGAAGTGAAAATGGAAAAGGAGTAGTGATGAGAGTGGTGAGAGAAGCGTTGAGGTTAGAGGAGAGAAGTGAGACAAAAGTAAGGGAAGAAAACCAGTGCAGGTATAGTACGAGAGGAGTGCAGATGGTGCAGACAGTAACAGTAGAGCAGAAATGAAGAGTAGAGAGTGAGAGAGACCAGTGCAGGTACGAGACAAGTGCAGATAATGGTGAGGGCGTTGAAACAAGAGGCGAGGTGCCGGCTGCTGTTACTGACGTGTGTGTGTGTGTGTGTGTGTGTGTGTGTGTGTGTGTGTGTGTGTGTGTGTGTGTGTGTCAGGCCAAGGTTTCTGAAAATGTCAAAAAATATAAATACAAAATTCCAATAATCAAGTGGGCATTGGAGGCTCCCCAGCACTTTTTCCTCAAGACATCTGTTTTGCTTACTAAACCTTATTACTCTCTTATGTTACGTAGGATGTAGTTGAGCGAAAATGGACAGACACGCACACAGAAAATGGCCAGGAGTGAAAACACCCAATAAACAAGCAGAACAATGCAGAAGTACAAAATAAATGCGCCAGTGTATAAAAACAAAGACAGGCTGGAGAGAGAGAGAGAGAGAGAGAGAGAGAGAGAGAGAGAGAGAGAGAGAGAGAGAGAGAGAGAGAGAGTTCAGGAGCCTTGTCATCCAGCATATAGCACCTCATCCTATTATAGTTGCCGTCATATACAAGTTATAATTTATCTTACAGTATTCTAATTTTCCCACCTACATGTCATGCCCTTTTCTCTCTTCTATTATTTGCACTTTTTCATCGTCATACTCCTCCACACTCTCTCATCCAGTATCGTGCACGGTTATCCATTATCGTTTTACTCTTCCATTCTCTTACCAGCCAATATTCTTTTCACGTTTCCTTCTCTTGAAATATGTCAGTGTCTTAGCCCACAAGTGACCCAGTATTTTTTACCGTTCTCATGTTCGTCATGTTCTGTAGACATTTCTTCCATTCTCCTTTTCTACTGTACAGTATATTCCTCTCATCAGAGTGACCACATATTCCAGTTTGCCAGTCAGCCTACAACTTACTCATTACAGCTCCTTCCAAAATTGTACACTATATATAGAGAAAGACAAACAGATAGATGGTTAGGCCAATAAATAGATAATGAGAGAGAGAGAGAGAGAGAGAGAGAGAGAGACTGCAAGCATGAGTGTTTGGAAGACTGGAATATATTAACATATAGTGATTATGGATGACAATGTATTTGGAGAGAGAATTGTGACTGTTTAGTATGCTGGATGACTGAAACAGGAAGGGTTGTAAAGACAAGAGGAAAAGACAGTTGGAGACGGGAAAGCTGGAAAATACATAGACGAAGACACTGAAAGATACAGGCCTTGGAAAATTTAGTGACTACGACACTGAAAGAGAGCACGAGTACTGACTGACTCTGGCGAAGAGCTCCACTGCGACAATGAGGATGGGGGATAAGAGAAAAGAGAATGGTCGTATGACTTAGGGACTGGAAGACTGGAGGATACTGGAAACCAAAGAAAGGTTTTGGAAGCTATATGTATCTGAAGAAAGATACTGTCTATTTAAACAGGGTAGTAGGCATATATTTTCAAAACGAAGTTAAGAAGAGGACATTGAATAATTAAGAGATTGCAAGATACTGAAATAGATATGTGAAACAGGGCAGTCTTGGTAAGAGAAATACTATGAAAAGTTATAAGATGTCTGCAGAATTTAATTTAAGTTTGGAGTAATTAGGATTTTCTCTTTTGACGTTTGGGTGGGTCTTGCTGAGGGTGAGCGAACTCCCTCAATAAGTTGTTGACGCTTTTACTTAATGGTTATTACCTCTAAGCTTTTCTTTTTCAGCTTAGGAAAGACCCCTCATGCTGAATGGGTTACATGGAGACTTTTAACGATATTGAAATTTTCCACTTCTCCCTCTACAAACCTGGGCTCGATCCTGCATCTTTCGGTCAGCCAATGCACTGCTGTGTCACTTGATCACCATATCCCATGCAGGTATGGTAAAGGTGGATATGTTGATGTAAAATACTGTGATGTATGAAGGTGGGGTTTGAATTGTCCTTACTGTGGGAGGGAACAGAGAATACCGAAGGCTTGAATAATGAGAGAGTAGAGTGTCATTCTTTGTTGGTTACTCTGATGACAGCTGTAGTTTTGAGTTTTGCCTTTTCAGATTTTTGGATGATACCCACATCAGTATAAATAGTAGGGAATAGGACTATGATGGTGATGATGATGACAATGACGATGACGATGATGTTCATAATGATGGAGACGACGACATTGATGAAAACGATTAATATGAGGACACAACCTGTGTAGCATGGGCAAACCTGCCTACTGAAGTTTATCCTCACTTGATATTATGTTCTGATGTTTATAAGCTAAATATGTAGTTGATCAATGAGCAGGCCCACCGAGAGGGGGGGTCAGCCGGTGCATTGCCCCGGGGCCCATGGGGTCTTGGGGGGGGCCCAAGGGTATTTTGGGAAAAAAATTCAAAACATCCTTCGTGTACATTTTTTTTTAAATAATGGGGACGAATTGGGCCAAAAGCCGGAGCTGACAGGTAGACTGACTATAGACTATACATACGACCTAAGGGAGATAGGATAGCCGTTACAAAGACTGTATATAGGCCTGTAGCTCTTCGTGTCCATGAACGTCACGTGAATGTTTTGGGTACGCCATTTTCATGCTTTTACAATCTACTTTTCATTATTTTTATGCATTACCGGTATGATTGTAGCCTGTAGGGTTGTATGGACCTTATGCTGATAGCCATTGTTTACATTTTGATAATTAGGCTAAGAGCACGTGCATCTTATGTGGCTCATGCTATTAGTAAACAAACTGGGTTTTCTCAGAAGACAATGGTTGTTTTAGCTTTTCGACACAAATGTCCAAATTTTTAAGTGTTATCTTCTTGTAATATTATTTTCTCAAATTGTGACTTACACTGATCTTCATTTTTTATTATTTAAATGATTTCTTGAGTTTATAATTTAAATGATTTCTTGAGGTACTTTTTGTTATGAAAGTAATCAAACGCACACACAGGTGTGGGACGTAACACTGGACTTGACATTGGACTTCTCGCAATACAGTGTCCTTCTCAATTAGACATAGAAAATTATGTTGTCAGAGATCACACTGGCTATCCTATAACATTTCCTACAGACATATATAACAAAGTGTTGCCAGAAAGCATCCTAAAATTTTGAAATGTCAACGGAGAGCAACATGTCCGAGACTGGCTTGTCTGGAGTCAAACAAGCATTGTACTGTTTTCCATGTAAATTATTTTGGAATAATGTATCTTGCAACATCACCACAGCATCCAAGTCTGCATTGTCATCAGTTGAAGGATGGTCAGCTGCTGGAAAATGGCGAAAATTGTATGATCGCATCCCAGAACATGAGAAAAGCAATAGTTATAGGGGATGCTATCTAGCTTGGCATGAAGTAGAAAGACGCCTGTCACCTGGCAGAGGTGTTGATAATCTCTTGGAGGCATCAATTGAAACAGAATCTGTTAAATGGTACAACATTAGGAAGAGAATCATTGATGTTATACTATTCCTGGGAGAATGTGGGCTTGGTTTTCGGGGTCGTTCCCAGCGTATTGGTGACACAAGCAATGGAAATTTTCTGGGGCTAATAGAGTTGTTGTCTCACTGATATCCAAACTTAAAAGAACGTGTGTTACAAGTGAGAGTCACAGGAAGAAGGAGAACGCCTGCAAGTACATTTCTTTTCTGCTGGTTCTCAAAATGAGTTAATTCCAGAGTGTTCCGATCTTGTAAAACAGCGCATTTTGCAAGAAAGACTGCAAAGTACTTTGCAGTAATTGTTGATGCTACGCCAGATTCATCGCATGTTCAGCAAACAACAATCTTGCTGCGCTATGTAATCCAGAATAAATCTCAGTCTGATATTGTGGAAAGATCCCTCAAATTTGTAGACTGTAGTGACAAAAGAGGAAATAAAATAGCTCAGATGGTTGTTGATTCATTGCAAGAGCATGGTATTCCACTCTCTGACTGTCGAGCACAGGCCTACGACAATGGGGCAAACATGGCTGGAAAATATAATGGTGCAAAAGTAAAAATACTTGAACAATGTCTGGCAGCTATATTTTCACCATGCGGTTGCCATACACACAACTTCTGTGGAACTGATCCTGCAGAATGCATCCCTGAAGCCATCACATATTTGGAACTATGCAAACCGTTTGCAACTTGTTTAGTTCTAGCCCAAAGCGATGGGAAATATTGTTGAATCGCACTGGCTGCTCTCTTCATGGCATATCTGGCACATGGTGGTCTGATCGTGTTGAACGTGTGAAGCCTTTTGCAGTCCACCTGCCTGGCATCAAATTAGCTCTGGAAGACCTCTTGGAGCTGAACCTAACTGCCAAAACAAGAACAGAAATTAATGGAGCTTTGTCTTATGTGACATCCTTCATTTGTGTGAATATATCTGTTGTATGGTACAAAATCCTAGTTCCAACTTATTTCTGTAATAAAATTATTCAAGCCGGAGATGCGACACGGTATCCTGAAGTGTCAAACATAGAGAGCTTGCTGGTAGAACTGACAGATCTCCGAAATAACTGGAAATAACTGGAAAGCTATGTGGAATGAAGCAAAGCTAGTTGCCTCAAACCTGGGCATCGAGGTCAATCTGTATCGTGGACGTGGTAAAGCAACTGAAACTAAACGCAAAAAAAGATTTCATGATGATGGTGATGCCGCAGCAGATTCAAATTTATTAGAAAAAATGAAGCAGATGAGCCACCTGAAGAAGCATGTTTCAGAAAGTCTGTGTTCTATGTATTATTGGATAATGTAATTGGTGGACTGACTGTTAGATTCAAAGCTGCCAAGATGTTTCTGAAAACTTCAGTTTCCTCTGGAAGCACCCAACAGTATCAGCAAAGGAGCTGGAACTGAAATCAAAATCACTGGCAGATAAGGATCCTGCCGATACCAGTCATGATATCGTGATGGAAATGAGGCACCTACCAACAGTTCATCGTTGAAACTTTGGACAGAACCAACTAAGCCCATTGCAGCTTTTGAATTGCTTGACAGAGTACAGACTAGAAGGGCTCTTCCCAAATGTACCTGTCAGCCTGCGCATTCTGCTAACAATCCCTGCCACTGTCGCCTCTGCAGAGCGCTCATTCAGCAAACTCAAGCTGATAAAAAAAAATTCTACGAACAACAATGACCCAAGCACGACTTGTGGACTTGGCTAGACTCAGTATTGAGTCTCAACTTACAGGATCTCTTGATCTTGATGTTGTGCTTCATAATTTTGCCAAGAGGAAAGCAAGGAAAGCACCATTGTTTGTAAAATGAATGAGCCATGTATGTATTCTGTATGTAATCTTTCTGTATTGTATTATGATTTTACTTACATTATTATCAGTTTAGTGTTGGTTATTGCTTTTCTTGTATTATTATCAATTTGTTGCTTGGTTATTGCTTTTCTTGTATTTTTTGTAATAATTACACATATGTGTATCATGTGTATGTCTTATCACTCTAGTGGATGAAACTGTGTCTGGTCAACAGTTCATTTGAATGTATTTCTAAATTGTTGAAGCGATAAAAAAATTGTTACATATGCATATAGCGTACACCTCCACCTCTACCTTTACCTACTGCAGGGGTGGGGGTCCCAAACTAGTCCTGCCCCGGCACATTTCAATTCTCTCGGCTCCCCTGTCAATGAGGGAAATCAAAAGAGAAAAAAAGAAAAAGGAAGGGATGGCTTGATAACTGAGAAAGGAATGTCAAGATATACCAAGATAAACCTCACAGGTCCTGATCCCGGGCCGAATGGCTCACAGAATAGGCCTCTTCCACTCAGCCACACTGGCTGATAAAATTCTGATGTCAAAGTAACGCATGAACAGAATGGAGTGGGATTAGTGATGAAAAAGGTGGGAGAGGAAGAGATGACAAGAGAAGAGATCGTGGAAGAGGAAGAGAAGAAGGAGGAGGAGGAGGAGGAGAAGGCCTGGAAGAGAGGAGGAAGAAGAGAGGAAGACGAAAAAAAAGGGGAGAGAAGGGGTAAGAATGGGCCAGTGAGATGACAGAAGGGGGACTGGAACTGGTTGAGCGCTGCGAGGACGGGGAGGATGTCAGGGTATGAGTGGAGGAGAGACATGAGTAGGATGGGTAGAGGGAAATGGGTGTGGTTGGGAAGAAGCAGAAGGAGTTGCGTGCGTAGTATGGTGAAGGTGGGAGAAAACTTAGTGAAAGCAGAGGGAAGGGAAAAATGAGACGGCAAGGAGAAACGAGGCAGAGACAGTGGAGTAGAGAGTAAGAAACAATGGAGTAGAGGGTAAGAGACGGGCTGGGAGGAAAGGGACAGAGATTGTCGAATAGAGAGGAGGGATAAGGATGAAAAAGGAACAGGAGGGGAGAAGGTGAAGAAAAGGAGGGGGACTGGGAGAGTGGGGGGATGAGGAGAGTGTGAGGATGGGGAGAGAGAGGGTTTGAGGAGAGCGGTGGGTAAAGGAGAGGTGAGATAAGGTAGGAGAGAGAGGAGGTGGGGAAGGAGAAACTAAGGAGAATAAACAAGGAACAAGAGGAAGGGGGATGAAAAAATGATAGCAGCGACATCTGGACGGTGGGGGGGAGAGAGATAACGAAGCGAACTGAAAGCTGTGCCTGGCTTAGCGATTTATACCTTCCAGTGCCATCAAGAGCTTATTGCCAATGCCTCGATAATCCCCAGACCAGGCACGCAGGACACGGAAAGACTGGACAGTGTAGGACAGGGCAAGAGGGAAAGAGAAAGAAGGAAAAGGAAAAAGAGAGAGACAATGAGCAGAAAAATGGGATGATATGATTGCAGGGCATAACAGGAAAGGACAGTGAAGGGCAGGGTAGTGCAGGGCAGCAGCATCGCACTAAAGGTTGACTGGTTAAATGCAAAATGGAGAACATAAAAGCAGATATTTATGACAAGGAAATAACGGGAAGCCAGTGTAATGAACCATAGTTTTGTTATATTTTGTGTGTGTGTGTTTTTTTTTTAAACTCTGGAATAGCATAAATTATAGAAAAAAATGCCCACGAAGGTGCCGTTGCTACCTATAAAGCTGATCTTCCAGTTTCGTGGAAATTACGGCACCAGTTTGATCCTTAATATTAAAATTTCTTATAACATTTTCTGCATGACTATGGGCGTGGACTTGACAATCCTTTCCCTGCATGCCACATACCCTTTTGTGACCATTATTGCACTAATATTACACGTCAGTGCTGAATACATGGTAGGGTTCTCTCACTATGAACTTGTGTGAAGGTAATAGCGTTTTATGACATTTCGGTGAGTATTTCTGGGTAGTAAGTTAAGACTAATGAAAATCAAATATGCAAACTTTTCCTGGCTGGACCTGGCCCGATCTTGCTCTTTTTTCGTTTGAAGCTTTACATTCTGCTACTTACGGTATGTTTTTGCACATTACTGGCTGAAGTACAGAGGCAGGCATAATATACTGGTCCATGTAGTACACAGCCCTATTTACATTTGTTATGGTGACGGCTCTGACAGAGTGACCAGCGTCCATCCTGCAGCAGTTTATACTTTCCATAATCCCTGCCCTGCTTTGCAGTGTTTATTTTTTCTATACCTTGCCTGCATTCTTTGGGGATTACTAATTTCATTCAACAGCTAAAATGGAATCTCCCCCCCCACCCCCCAAAAAAATGCAAACTGAGCCTCCCAGGCAACACACAATATGATGGAAGCCAATATAAAAACCACTCTGTGTATTGATACAATTCATCATGGTCAATAAAATGCAATGAACACTGACTTTCGAATCACAGTGGTGCCACATTCAGTCCCAACATGTTATTCAATATGCTATAAAAGAGATAAATAATTATCTTATTAAAAACTAGAACGATATTATTGTCCGCAACGGTACATGTATAGGGGCGTGCATTACCTCTCTGTTCTGCAATGGCTTAAATAACTACTATCAGATCTGTTGGGCCAAGAAACATCAGTGTTGCCAACACTCCAAGTCTCTCTCTCTCTCTCTCTCTCTCTCTCTCTTAAAATATATTTTTAACCTCTTGATGGTTTTACTGAACATTGGGGAAATTCCTCGTAGTGAAGGAGGTAAAAGTACAATTCACTTTTCCCTTCAATACAATGTCGTCTTGTTATATTGCTGTTGCCATCAGACGATTTATTCATCTTGAGTTAGATACCTCGCAATGAAGTTATTAGAAGAAATCTCCTTTAACTTCATCCCAATAATTACGCTGTTTATATATTATTGTTTCGATCACCAGACGATTCAGGTAACTTACGGGACGTCCACCACAGTAAAATGACTGCAAACCATCTCCTGTAACCCCTCCACAATGATAATGTGTTTTCAGTTCAGTTATTGCTGCCTCTAAACTTTTTTGTTAATTAACAATAAGATACTGTCTTCATATATCTGCTGCCTGCAGCAACTCCCCCCCCCCCCCCGAAAAAAAAAAAAAAAAGAAACTAGTTGAATATATGAAATTGTTTTAATGAAATGCTTCTTTATGGTGAATATTGAAAACTGCTAAATAATCAGCTGACACACCAGTTGATGGAACAGGTAACAAGCCAAATGAACACAAAATTTCATGCTGAACAACATGGTTCTTCAGAGAAAAGTGGCTACAATGCCTCCTTATTGCTGAAGCTGAAAACCAACTAATAGTCAGCTGATGCGTCAGGTGACGTAACAGCTAATCTCACAAGAACATGGCCCAAAACTCTTCAGTAGCAGATGTTCGAACTTTCCAGAAAGAGACAAAAAAAAAAAAAAAAAAAAATCCAACAAGTATACCACTTGTAGAGCTGTAGGCTTCGCCGCAGCTAAAAATATCACATGCATTTCTCAGTACACTTGAAGAGCCTTCCACATCTACATCCATGCTTGAAGAATTGGGTGGGGGCAGGTCACTTCTCCTTTGACAATAAATGATATTCCTCTGCCCTGTGGATCATTTACCCCTCAGCACCTATAATATAGAGTGAGACTGATCTAACACTACGAAGATCTGTGACTCGTTTCAGCTGGCTTAGTGCACTCAGGTTGGTAATTTGATTTCGTCAGTAACCAAGCTCATTGAATTTCATGCATCCACGACCTAGTACTGAAAAAGGGAATATCCCAGTTCCGTCAGGTGAATTATGACGGTGATGATAACAACAACACCGTAAAACTGTCTAATAAAAATTTTGGTAAAGAAAGCTTCCGACAGCCATTGCCTACTAGAAGTACAGCTATAAAGAGACGTTCAGGACAAAGTCACTGATCTTGTACATGTCACCTTACGTCACCACAGTCTGTAAGTCCAGAAGGTTTGGTGCCTCTAGTTTTAATCCTTCTTGGAAAATTAGGTGACATCCAGAGTATCCAGACCCAGTATTTCACCTCAGGCGATCTCAGACAGTAATCAGTCGTTTGGAACCATGCTCTTTTTCTCCGCTGCGTCCACCTTAAGGCTACTTCGCAGTAAAATTTCAGCTTCCTAGCTTAAGGGTTTAGGAGATAGCGTGGCTGGCTCACTTTTGTGTTCCGAATAACATCTGGAGATCTGATTGACGATCCACCATATATGAGCAAACGAAGAGGACGGCTGTGCGATTAAGCTGACCAAATTTGAATGTTCAAGGCCAAATAGGCTTTGAAATATTGCACAGTTAAGGTAAGTAAGCTAATAATAATATTGAAAACATAAGGAAACTTCCCACAGGGGTGTGGGAAATTTTAAGTGATAATGGTGATGGTCATGACGACAGCAGTTCCATTCAGAGTGGGTAGGAGGAGAGAAACCCTTAAACATTTGACATGGAATTGATGATGAACGTCGGTGATGACGACGAGGGTTATACTGATAAATGCTGATAGTGACTAAACTACTGTTAAACAACAGCCACCTTCTCAGTGATTAAAAAACTACATTAACCAGAGAGAGAGAGAGAGAGAGAGAGAGAGAGAGGCATATTTCCTCTGACATGGGTTAAAGAAGCTTGTTATCATTTCGGGAGGTCCTAGTCAGACAAATAATGTATTTGCGGCAGCAAAATATATACGAACGGTTTTGGTACTAATCAGATAAAAAGTATTTCCAACCTTAATGTTGTCTTGAGATTTACGTAGATTAAATAAAGTCGGCTACCTTTGTCAAGACAAAAAACTGACAGCGTACTAAATTGATTAAACGGCTCAGTTAAGTATCCTATTAGGCGGCGCTTTGACAGAGAGAGAGAGAGAGAGAGAGAGAGAATGGCATAATCTGTCTACTATGGGTTGGAAAGCGTAATTTTTTTCCTAAGTTGACCATCCCTCTATATGAGTACCTCATTTCCATCATTATTTGTATAATAAATTTTCTAATTTCTTAGTTCACATCATTTATTGTATGATCAGTTTTTTAATCCAGATGTTGTATCGGTTACAAGTCATACAAGTAAATTATCAAATAAACAAACACAAAACAACCTTCTGCTTAAAAGTGTATCATTAGTGAGCAACACTGTGTTTGGATTAGGACCAAACCACCTGGACGGCACCACAAGATGTGTGTGGTTTGTGTAGGCTATATGAAACCGGTTAATTATTATTATTTTTTTTTTTTTTTGCTTTTCTCTTCTTTTCCTCTCTCTCCCTGTGTGTGTGTGTGTGTGTGTGTGTGTGTGTGTGTGTGTGTGTGTGTGTGTGTGTGTGTGTGTGTGTGTGTGTGTGTCACAACAAAAGAGACTGGGAGTGAAGGATTATACCTGGCGAGCGTTTAAAATTTAACACCCTTTTCTTGCGAAAACACACACACACACACACACACACACACACACACACACACACACACACACTGCTCGTCCATAACACCAGTGACACTTCAGTTAATTTTCCAATGCAGCGACTGTGTCGTGGCAGTTTATTGCTGCAGTAACTCTGGCCTCGGCTTCCGGGAGACACTGACATCGTTGACTCTCTAATCACCAACATTGTAATTAAGACAAGAGCCAACTGGGATTTATGGGGTTGAAAGTGTTCAAATAAAGACAGTATTATTGAATCAGTGGTCACATGTATATTCGTTCATAAGGTTAAGGTGTGTTTGGAACTGTTTGTATATACGTTTACCTTCACACATTCAGGAACCAAACACTTCACAACCAAATGTTAAAGTAAATATTTGAGTCATATTATGAACAAAGACGATCTGTGATACAAGTTAACCGCTATGAAGACATGCTGATTCAGTAAACTGGTACACGCCACAGGGAGCCTTGTGATGATGATCGGTTGACAAGGTGAACTATGAAAACAGCTGGCCACATATCCCAGTAATTACAATCACTGTGATTACGATAAGACTCAGTCAGGATTTACTGGTAGCTATGTCGGATTAATGTTTCTCTTCTGTGTGATATATTCATTAGGAATATATTTACCACATTATACCATAACCTTCGTTTGTATGTTATTTATATCTTTTAAATACTGATGTACACTATATGCATAATATAAAAAAGGAAGTTGTCATGTAATAGGTAAATTATGGCATTAAGAAAGTGTGACAAAACCTCGAGATCTGTCCAGAATACGAACCTAATTCAAGAGAAAGTAATGGATGAGAGACTTCCGACAATGATCAGTGAAGTGAACTTTGAAGACAGAGGCCTGGCTAACTCAGCAATTGCCAACACTGTCATTACAGCAAGAGACACTGACGATTAACTGGTAACTGGGAGTCTGCAGGTTGGTGGTGGGTCCACCATCCGCTAACCAAATGTAGTTTTGCCTTCGGGTCACTATACACTGACTGATAGAAAAATGACTTCCTGCCCCCCAGGAAATAATTAATACGTTTCATAGTAACCATTATGCCAATTGGCGGCTGGTGGTCTAGTGGGTTAAGGCGCTCCAACCGGATGAGAGAATTCATTAGAGTTTACATCCGAGAGGTGCCTGGAATCTATTGTTTCACTTAAAAGTTTGCCAACAGTCCCAGGAGAATGTCTGATAGTCTTTACACAGCTACAGTACAATGACATGGTTCTGTGCACACTGCCGTGATGACTGATGAACATACAAGAACAACGGATTTCCCAATTTGTGTGCTTGTATGGTGTGACCTTAGACGCCATAGATCCCGTTAATTAGGCTTTGATAAATATAAACTGAAAAGAAGGTTTCTATGGGTTTTTGTCCTTGAAACAATTATACCAAGTTTGAGGAGAATTAATGAAGAAATATGATATAGCAGCAAACTGAAAAGTGAAGAGACGAAGAAGAACACCAAGAAGAAGAAAGTATGCAAACACAAATGGTCTCCACCATATTGTGACGACCTAAAAATGTCCATCCGGGGCGAGCAGTGCTTGTCACTTTCGATTAAAATGTTGGCAATGAGTAGCCTAGCCCCGGGCGCTTACGCTTCTTCTGGGAGAGAGGGAAGGACTGGATGATAGAAATATATATCCAGTATATGAGTGTGAGTGTATGTTGGATGAGGAAGGATTCTGTTTATGATAGATGTAGTAAAATAGAATGACACTGCACTCAGTAAATCACTAGTTGCCGTTTGGTCTTAGTCCCTCAGGATTCGGAGGCTTGCTGTGTTTTTATGGTGCAGGAGTCTAAAAAGGATGTGTACTTGGTGTAAGGCATGAAGGTGACGGTGAGGGGCGTGGGGTGAGGATAAAAGGTAAAAGTGAAGGTAAGAGTGAGGGTAAGGGGTGACAATGAGTTTGACGGTGAGTAGTGTGAGGTGAGGGGTGGCTAAAGGGAGTGGTAAGGGGTGAGGGTGAAGATGAGGGTGAGGATGAGGGGGTGAGGATGAGGGTGAGAATGAGGGGTGAGGATGAGTTGGAGAGTGATGGGTGAGGGGTAATGTATGAGAGGTGGCTGAGGGAGTGATATAGGGTGAAGGGGAAGATGAGGAGGTGTTGAAGGTAGGAGGTGGAAGCCGAGGCTGGAGGAAATGGTGAAGGGGAGAAGGGTGAAGTGAGTCAGGGTCAAAGGAGTGGAGTGGAGTGATAGGATTTTATGTTCATGATTCTGACGATAGTGATTCAGCTGCTTATACCCTCACACGCTGCACGCCATTACTGTCACTCTGTGGTGTCACACACACACACACACACACACACACACACACACACACACACACACACACACACACACACACACACACCTATGATCTATATGACTGAATGCCTTCACAAGAATATAGAATCTATTGTATTCACATACTGGTCCAATATCTAACGCACAATAATACACACAGTAGTAGGCCAATACTCTCTCTCTCTCTCTCTCTCTCTCTGATCTATGCGTGGCTCTACACACAGGTAGAGTTATGGGCGTCTGTCGTGTTGTGGGTCGGACTAATGTGTTTTCCATTCCACAACAACATCTCTTTCTCGGTTTATTTTTCTCGCCACTCCGATGTCCATAATTTCCAGCTTATTCTTGTTATTTCAAAGTAACGTTATTCAATTTAAAACTTAATGCTTTTTGAACTTCAGGGCTATAAATAGTTCCATTAACCTTTTTACTACTAGAGACGCAACCTTAAGTTGCGAAATTTCGTCGGGCAGCAGAAAAAATAATATCAAAGTGACGCTATCGGACTGAAGTTGGTAAAAGTGAAGGACTTTCTGTTTGGAGTGGTGAGATACCAGCCGTAATCAACTCATTCACAACAACAGGTTTTCATTGAGCTGATAAAACTTGTCTGAAGGCAGTAAGAACGACGTAAAAACAAACGTCACCCGTAATAAAGAGGTTAAGGTACGTTATTGTACATGCCTACTGAACCGTGTGGCATACCTCGGGTCCATCCTTATGTAGACTGGACCAGCTCATTTGATCTTAGCACTGTGGATAACAAAAGGGGTAGTCATTTCCATGAGTGGTGGTAGTGGTCCAGTGGTGGAGTTGGTGGAATGTTGAAATGAAAAAAACAGAGATCAGTTAATGGCTGGGCCAACGGAATACACCAGGGCTTGGAACTGGAGTTTAGTTATTATAGGGTAGTATTAATATATCTTCCAAAAGATCCAAAAGACATAACAAAAAGATCCCAGCTGATACCATGACACAATTTCTGAATATGTC